>NW_024070201.1:80046572-80163802 GCF_014754425.2 Oryx dammah
CCTCGCTGGAGGAGAAGCCTCGCTGGAGGAGGAGCCCTCGCTGGAGGAGAAACCCTCACTGGAGGAGAAGCCTCGCTGCGGGAGAAGCCTCGCTGGAGGAGGAGCCCTCACTAGAGGTGCCGAGGGGCAATCCACAAGACAGCCCGTGGCCGGCCGGCGCCAGGGAGTCCGCGCGTGCGCCGGCGCCCTCTCCCGCGCGCCGCTCTCGCGCAGGCGCAGGAGGGCCCGGGAGCGCGGGCGCGCGAGGCTGCCGTTGGAGCCCTGCGCTGCCTG
This sequence comes from Oryx dammah, assembly GCF_014754425.2. NCBI lineage: Eukaryota > Metazoa > Chordata > Mammalia > Artiodactyla > Bovidae > Oryx > Oryx dammah. Next base: position 80,046,846 of record NW_024070201.1, read on the forward strand.
AGGAGCCTGAGGGCCGGCCGGATCCCGGGCCCCTTGAACTTTCCAGAATGCCGGCTTGGCGGGGTCTGGGGACCTGGCGCTGAGGGCGCGGCGGACGGAGAGGCGCCCCCAGAGCCGGGGCGGGGCACTGGCGGGAGGAGCCAGTGGGGACGACCGCTCTGGAGCAGGGTGACCTGCCGGGGCCGGGGCCAGCCAGGGCCTGGGCCGGGGAGGGCGAAAGCACCGTGAGCGAGTAAAAGGAGGGGTAATGCCGTCGCTGCGTTTGAACTCTGGTAACTGTTAGAGGCCCCGAGGGCGCGCGGAGGCAGTTCAGGGCCCCGCCACGCCCACCGCCTTTTCTGGCCTCCTTCCCGCCGTCTGCGGAGGCTGGGACCCCCCGCCCCCCGGCCGCGGGACCAGCCTCCTCTCTCCCGTGTAACGGTGGCTGGTTTCCACTTCTGTGCTGAGTTTCCCGTGAGCAGACGGGGCACTTCGTTCCCTTCGCGGAAAAGTGACTCTTCGTGTGTCTGTTTTGTGAGCAGCGGCACCTGTCTGCAGCCCTCCCTCCTCACGTCTCTCCTTGCTCCCTTCCCCCTTTGGAAACCATGAGTTTCCCTCCGCCCCCCTGTGAGTTTGTTTTGTAAATCAGTTGATTTGTGCTATCTTTTTAAGATTCCCCTGAGAAGTGATATGTATGTCTTTCAATATCTGACTTGCTTAGCTTAGGCCGATAATCTCTAAGGCTTCCATGTTGCTGAAGATGCATTTTATTATTATTTTTTATGGCTGAGTCTTGGCGTGCTGCAAATTCATGGGGTCGCAAAGAGGCGGACACGACCGAGCGACTGAACTGAACTGAATATTCCATTGCCTATATACACATAGAATATCTTCTTTCTCCATTTCTTTGTTGATGAACACTTAGATTGTTTCCGTGTCTTGGCTACTGTAAGTAGTGCTGCTAGGAACATCTTTATGAATTAGTTTTTTCTCCAGATATATGCCAGGGAATGGGATTGCTGGATCATATGATATCTCTATTCTTAGTTTTTTAAGGGAACTTCAGACTGTCCTCCATAGTGGCTGCACCAGTTAACATTCCCACCAACAGTGTAACAGGGCTCCCTCTGGAACTGGGTTTCTCCACACCCTCTCCAACATTTGTTATTTGTAGATTTTTTTGATGATGGTCATTCCGACTGGAAGGAGGTGATTAATATCTCGTTGTAGCTTATTTAATAAAGTCTGAGTCTCTTGGTCACAGTGCAGGACTGGCCCTGGACAGACAGAAATTAATTCCTGGACTTCTGGGAGCTCACACTGACCTTGGGAACCAGTCATGAAAGTCAAAAGTTAAGACTACACGGTGATAGGAAGTATGCACAGAACGTTAGGGAATCAAAGAGAGGACTATCTTAACAGACTCATGAAGCAGAGGCTTCCCAGAGAATATTACTGCTACCACTGTTAGGGCTCAAACTAAGAGAGTGGCCGGCATGAGGCTGAGAAGCTGAGCAGACAGCAATTCATGAAGGGCATTATGAGCCCTGCCAAAGAATTAGAGCTTTATTCTGAAGACTGTTAGGAGTTGCAGCCCTGCTAAAGGCACTGAAGCTGGAGAAATGGTTTCTCCACATGAGCTCTCTGTAATTGTTCCAGAATTTCTGTGTAGCACTAATTTAAGGGGTGAGGATGGGGTTAAGAATAATGGCTAGGGGCTTTCCTGTAGCTGCTTTTTGGCTTAGTGATGGATCACCAGAAGATAAATAAATCATTCATTTTCTTTTTATATTCTACTTTTAGTTTTTAACTGGGTTGTAGAGTAACCACATGTAGAATTTTTTCTTTGATTTCTAACCGTCATGTATTATAGGAATACATCGCAGCATTTCTTACTCTCTTCCTGCAGTCAGCTAAGCTGAGGATTTCTAACACACATAATTTTTTTTCTTGGTATTTTAATGGATACTTCATTTGGAGTGGTTTTGGTGGGGGCCCAATGGCAGCTATAATGATGCTAAATGTTCTGCTTCCCGAGTCACTCATGGTGTTCCCACTATAAACTGTGAAAAGACTTTCTTCTTTTTTTTTTTTTTTAAGACTTTCTTCTATACATACAAAAAGGCTGACTATTTTTATTATCTTTCTTTTATCTAAAATGTGGCAAATAATAGCAGTCTAGATATGACTTTTCTTCATTACTCTATACATGAATTTTATAATTCTTTGTCTTTAAGTTAAGCGTGATAGAGTGATTGATCTTCATTGCCTATAGGCTTATACTCTTTAACATTTTTCAAAAGTGACATTTTAATATATAAAGCTTAGTAGCTATAATGCAGCTATTAAAATATTGTTTTCTCTATTTGCTCTCACAGTTCTTGCATTCTTACCTGGCTTTTTGTGTTTCTGTACTTTATAGAATTAAGAGACATTCAGGAACTCAAATTTAGAAACCAGAGTTTCATTAAAATAATCAATTCATGAGATTTTAAGGGTGCAGGGAATGACAGATAATTTATCAAACTCTTCCCTCATTTCTGGAAGGTCCAAGGAAAGCTTTGAGATCGTCTGTTAGGTGATCACCTGGGTGGCTGAGTGACATAACTCATGTTTTTGACCTAAGTATGCCATGTTAGAAGACATTAAGCAGTGTTATTCCAGATCCTCAAGTGGGTGAAATCTCAGAAAGATGCATTTAGCCAGGTTTTTAATGTTCATATAAGTAAGAAAGTGATTTAAGCACAAGGGGAAGCTTGATTGTGGAAGGAACTTTAATAAGTTGTCTGATGGAAGAAAAATCCATTTTATAGAAATAAGAACTAGGTAGCAAATATATGTCAGGCGGAAAAAAGTCACACGCCCATGATGAATTTAAGTCCAAGAATTTGGTTTTAAAAATGCAAACATGGCATTATGAGTTATATTGAATCGATTATGAATTGCAAATGAGCTATTAAAAGCTTTACTAAGATCCTCTAATACTAGTCTTATTTCCTGCTGCTGCTGCTGCTGCTGCTAAGTCACTTCAGTCATGTCCGACTCTGTGCAACCCCATAGACAGCCGCCCACCAGGCTCCCCTGTCCCTGGGATTCTCCAGGCAAGAACACTGGAGTGGGTTGCCATATCCTTCTCCAGTGCGTGAAAGTAAGAAGTGAAAGTGAAGTCGCTCAGTTGTGTCCGACTCTCAGCGACCCTGTGGACTGCAGCCTTCCAGGCTCCCCCGTCCATGGGGTTGTCCAGGCAGGAGCACTGGAGTGGGTGGCCATCGCCTTCTCCAGTCCTATTCCCTAGGTTTTCTTTATACTTCATAATCCAGAGACGCTGTTCACTACTCAGAGAAAATACGTGTAAGATTGTATATATCAAAATTTTTTAGTCAAAGGGAGGCTTTTCAGTTCTGGAAACCTAACTCAAAACAGGTGAATGCAAATTCCTTCTGAAAACTCAAGGAGAGAAGAAAGTGATTGCTTCAGAGTTTGGGAAAGTAATTGCAAAACAGTAAGAAAAGAAGTGACCTTAAGTGTGTTCTTTTGAGCAAAGCTTGTATTTGTGTTTTGTACTGTTTTGTAGAAGTTTGCTAATAGAGATATCACCAGAGATTAGAGACATAATCATCTGAGGAAATGTTGGCAGTATGGCTGTATGTGCATGTTGTTCAAAAGTCTCTACAGCAGATTCTCTTGTTTTAGCGGTAAGTAAGACTTTAACTAAATTCAACATCATGTACTATTTCTATTTAGTTATGGTAAAGAATCTGCCTGTAATGCAGAAGACCAAAATCTCAAGGATTTTGAGATCTAGTAGAGGATTTTCTCCCAGTCAAATCCAAAGAACCTTTGAAAATGATGTTGTTCTTCCAAATCTGACTCAGAGGAAACCTTGAAGTCTGAATCTAAATGCATAAGATTGTTATCCCCCCAAAGTGGGTTTTCTATGCAAAAATTTTTCTCTAAAACACAGCTTTAATATTAACCAGTTGCATTTATGTACTTCATAGATCACTTGCTTTACAAAGAAACAAAAGCTGAAACTACTAAACTTAAAACATTAAATAGCTTCCTATTAATATTAGGAATATTAACCTCCTTTAATATTAATCAGTTGCATTATGTGTTTCATAGATGACATGCTTTGCCAAGAACTGAAACTACCAAACGTAAAACATTAAATAGCTTCCTATTAAAGTTTATATGAAAATGAAAGTGAAAATAATGTATCATCTGGAATCTTTAAAGAGTGATTAAAAATGTGATTTAGTATTTGAAATATTAAGTTTATATATAAATTCAGAAATTTACTGGTACATATTTACTGGGATTATAATTGCCTTTTTACAAACTGAAGTTGAGTAATAATTCTCCCTGACCCTAACCTATCCCCTATCCAACAGAAAGACCTTGAGCAAGTAAGTCTACGTTCGGTATTCTTTGTATCTCTGTGTTGACTCTACCTCATCTCAGCATGCTTGTGAACAAGATCCATATCAAGTGTGCCTTGAATGAAAAGAAGTACCCTCAGTATTCTCCTGACATGTCATTTGTTGATAGAGAGGATAGCCAGCAGCAGAGTCAGACTGTCAACTTTCTCATGGGAGACTTCACCAGAATTTCTCTCCAACAGTCTGATGCCCCAAGTATGGCTTATTTCTGTTGGGCAGACCTCAGTACTTCCTGGTTAGGGCCTCTTTTTAGACGAACCAAGCCAGGAGTTTCATGGTCGCGTGCACTTCTAGTTACTACCGTTTTTTGTAAAAACTTTGTTTTTTTTTATTGTTAGCGCTTGTTGGAATTGTTACGATCACATGGCTTCAGCACTAACAGCGTTCTCTCCCCACAGGCTATCCAGATCATGATTGGCATCTTTTGTGTTCTCATGTGGTATCTTGTATTGATTTTGTATATGGGACAGATTAAAGGCGTCTTTGGGACATACGAACCGATAACTTATAAAACAGGATGTTTTTTATGGGCAATTATTGTGAGTAGAATACATTTTTTTATTTAATCATTCAGTAAATAGTATTCATGCCACTAGTAGAACATAGGAAGAGTTTCTGAAATTTTCAGGAGAGTTAAGTAACTAAATTCTATACTGATAATTCAAAGTCAGATGCCTTTTTTTAAACAAATATTTACTGAGCACCTTTAACTTACCAGTGCTGTTATAAGACACATTGATATAGGACTGAATACATAATGACAACCATAGGCTGCATTGTCCTTAGATATGTTAACATATCTATACAGTTACAGAATTGTAAGCACAATCTCCATTAGCGTGGTTAATTTTCATGTTAAGGTCTTTGCCTTAGGGCCCTCATACAATGAGTCTATATTCACACATTTTTTTAAATTTGTCATCACCTGCGCTCTTCTGTGGCTTCTTATAGCCATAAAGTAGTAGGAAGGTCTGGAGAGTGTGACATCCTGGAAGTCAAGTAAACAAAGAAGAGGGAAAGACCAAATATATTAATTCTGTTATGTTGTCAAATCAGAGAAGGGCTGAGAATTGGCCATTGGAGTTAGCAATATGAAGGCCAATGGTAAGCTTGACAGATAGTTTCAGAGGGAGGTGGGGCAAAAGCCTAAGTGGAGTCGGTGCAGAAACTAATGAAAGGAGAGGACTTAGAGACAGCAGCTACAGGCAGTTTGTGCGAGGGTTTTGGTGTGCTGTGGTGTAGAGGGGTGAGGCTGCTGAGGGAAGCTTGAGTCGGGAGAGGGTTAGCCTTTTGTTTCAGTGAGATGCTCCATGTCTTTTGTTGAGGGGACTGAACCAGAAGAAGTCGATGAGACATGAGACAAGTGATGGGGCAGGTTATTAGAATCATGGACGTAGACGTAAGCAGTGAACGCCTTTCAACACACAAACAGCAGCCTGGATAGCTCTCCTCTAGCAGTGGTTCTCGGCTAGAGGTGATGTTTCCCCTCAGAGGACATTTGGTGGTAACATTTTCCGTTTTCATAGCTAAGGGCTATACATCCAGTGGTCAAATCAAGGATGCTGCTGAACATTCTATAATGCAAAGGACAGCCCCCAACAAAAGGATTATCCACCCTTAATGCAAATAGTGTCACGGCAGGTAACAGGAAAGAAGGTAGAGGAACAGAGAAAATGTACAACTTTCAGGCCATTGGATATTGGGAGCTTGTGGAACTTCCCTTCTGATGGCCTCAACTGTTTCAGTCAATTAGAAAGCAGGATCCTGCTCTGAGAGTGTGAATGGAGAATGGATTGGTTGGTTGATGTGAGAGGAAAGAATGAGGAAATGGTCACCTAGGAAACACGAGAGTGTGCATGGATTGTGGAAAAGCCGCGTGACTTTCATGCAGCATCAACGACTCGAGCTTCTGGAACATGGTTGCACAGTGAGATGCCTCAAGACAGTTACGTGCATCTGTCTCAGGCCATGCTCAGCCGCGCGGGCGCAGGCCTGGAAGAAGGAGAACTGTGTTTAATCAAGATTTTGGCCTGTCCACACAACTGTGATCAAGAAAGGTGCAGAGGAGTTGAGAATGTAAAAAGCGAGCGTTTTTAATAGCTGGTCATAGAATTTAAACTGGTAAAGGAGAGAATATAACAAAGAAGTAAGGGGCTCAGATTATAGATCCACATGGGGTCAGTGGATTATTAGAATTGTAAAATTATTATTAAAACTGTAAACTTATTATTAAAACTGAGTTGGTGGACAAAGTGGGATAATTAACATGGAGACTTGAGAGGTGTTACTGTTCTCAGGCGGTGCTAGTGGTAAAGAATCCGCCTGGCAATGTAAGAGGTGCGGGTTGGATCACTGGGTTGGGAAGACCCCCTGGAGGAGGGCGTGGCAACTCACTCCAGTATTCTTGGGTTCTCCTGGAGAATCCCTATGGACAAAGGAGCCTAGCGGGCTGCAGTCCATGGGGTCGCAAAGAGCTGGAGGTGCCTGAGTGACTAAGCACGCAGAAAGAAGAGTTACCGAGGTAGGGGGTCAGTAGATGACGCCAACCAGAGGGGACAGTGGGTGATGGCATCTGATGACATCTGATTCAAAGCTGGAGGAGAGAGCGTGGTTGGAAGGAACAAGGGAACCACTTACCCGTGCTTAGAACCGATGGTAGAGGGCAGTAGATCAGATGCCGCCATTTGCTAGGGCTGTAAAGGAGCAAGACGCCTTTAGGAGAGCTTCTGCTTTTGTGTGTTGGCTTACAGATGTCAAAGCGCTGCCTTTGAAAACAATAGGAGAAAAATAGTGAATTTGCGGGTAAAATTCAGATAGATGATTGCTGTCCTTTGGTGTTTCTAATCATCATGTTATAAAAATATCATAGTTTTACCTATATTAAGTTATGTAAAATTTCAATTAAATATAATTTAATTCAAAGTTTCTCATTTAGGTCATAAACTTTGAAAGGCCTTTCGTAAAGCACATAGTTTGGTAATCTAGTTAGCACTAGTTTAAAATTCACAGGGTGTTTTCACTTTGTATTCTGAACTAGTTGTTACCTGCACTTTGCCTCCTTGGAAATCTCAGTTTTGCTACAGAATGAAGTGCTGAGTATGTACACTTAAGTGATCCTCCAGTAGTTAGTAAACCTCAAGTGTGGCCTTCCTGTATATGGGGTGTAGTATGAATACTTTTTTTCTACAAATTAGCCTTTAACTTAGATCTTTGTCAAAGCCATTAAAACAGATAAGACAAAAGGAATATTTCAAAGGGATTGTGCAGCCCACTTTCAAACAATATGGCATAGCTTTACACTTCTGGGAAATAGACAAAGTAGCCTGGTATGAAATAATGGAACTTCTTTTTATAAAATAAAGGCAAAAATAGGAATAACATCTGTTACCTTAATAATGGCTACAGTCTCAATTAAGAGATATATTTTGTACAAACACAAGTTGGAATATAGATTCATGGACTACTTTTTCATATCTGGATATATACACAGTAATCATAATCAGTAATAGCATCTCAGTCAGAAGTATAGCCTTAGAAGTAAGAATTGAGTTTCGGAAGCATGTGCAGATACAAGCAAATTTGGTCCCTGATTCAGGACTGTTTAAGTCATCTTTGGCATATTCTACATCCCACTGTCTGAGTTATGCACACTGTCCCTTGTATGTTTCTATTATTAGTGATCCTACTGTTATCTTCATTACTATAGATGTAAATTTGTCCTAACCCCTTGTACTGAAACTTCTTTATATTATTCTACTCTGACTATTCTAAAAATAATTGACTTAGAAGAGGGAATTGTTTAAAATATATTTTAAGTTGATGAGCATTATCAATGAGTATTTATAAATATGTGTTTTTATATTCAGTTTATCATTTCAGGAATCTCCATAATAAGAGCAACAAGGCATCCGTCTCAGCGCCAGGTACGTTAAAATGTTTAGTGTGCCCTAGAAATCACTTGGCACAAAGCTAAGTAGGTTTTAATGAAAACAGAGTGGGCATCTAAACAATAAAGGAATCTACCCTGTCTGTAAAACAGATGAAGGCGCTAAATGAAAATCTAGGAGCATATAATTTAATGTAGACAGATATGCTGTATTAGAGTCATATAAAGGTTTCTAAGTTTAAGTATAGAGGTCTTTTGTTTCTTTGGTTTGGTGTTATACCTTTTTTTAACCTTATATGAATTTTACTGTTAGCAAAAAATTTAATAGAACTCAATGAGTTTATAAATAGACATAATACTCTTGTAAAACTTCATTTTCCTAACTCTAATTTGGGAACACAATTGTACCTTGTAACAAAATAGAAAATCTGTTCAAAATAAAGATCCATCTATATTATAGGTAGAAAGATATTGGGAAGGAAAATAATCTTAGAATCTCAGAGCTAAAAGATACCTTAGAGATGAATTAGTGTACTCTTGTGATTGTAGAGATAAAAAACTAATATCCAAAGATGTTGATGGATTTCCCTAGAGAATTAAAACCCTGGATTAAAGTTAATTGAATCCTATTCAGCCTGTTTCTACAAGCAGTCATTTTCCATCTTTTTTTTCTTTTTGATGTGGAACTCCTTTTGTTCAAATCATATATCATAAGGCTTTCTTCCAAATGACTCAGAAGATTGTAAAATATAATATTTTTGAGCCCAAATGGAAGATTTATGCTTATTGGTATGAAGATGTTTTGATATTTACTCCAAGTTAATCAGGTTTCATATAAATCAGAGAAGGGTTTCATGCTAATGGCAAGCATGCCAACACTTCTGAAGCTACAGAAGCTAGATCAAAGTTTTACCTAGATTTCCTTTTTCAGTAATACAAACTAACAATATCATTTATTCTGAGTATAATAAATGTACTCTATATCTTCTTTTTAGCTTACCTGTGCTATGCTTATGAACATCTTATGCATAATTGTTGCAATTATTTCAATGATTCTAACAGTAGTTGAGTTGTCTACTTTTGAGTCTGTGTCATACAGGAATTATGGACAAGCGGTAAGTGACCAATTCTGTGGGAACATCTTAATTTCAAAATTATTCTTTTCGGAGGTTTTAAAACCTTAGGAGGTAAAATAAAGCTTTAATTCATATCCATGAAATTCTTTGATTTAGTAGTAACCTCTCAACTGAAAGTTTTAATTAAAAAATTACTCTTAACATATTTTTTGTAAATACTAATAGGATGTTTGAATTCCTGACATGCCCAATGAAAATTAAGTAAAAATCTTAAGACTTAAATGATACACATACACCGCCCCCCCCACACACGTTAGGATTATTCTCTTAAAGAAAGAAAAGTATAATCCAAGACTTAAAACCTTTCCCAAAATCAGCAAAAGAATTCTGCTATTGATGCATATGGTTGGAATTGTATAAAGCTACTCATTTCTAGTTTAATGTAGATATTTTCATTTGTAGCCTGTTTTTTGTATCTCACATGAATTTTACTTTAGGCCTCAAATGCCAAATGTGCATGAATCTGCATTGCTTCCATTTAATTAACTGTCTAATCACATACTTTGTACTAGAGAAATAACCATATTTCTAAGATAGTAACATCTCCAATAAATGTGAATATCTTTACTGATACTATAATAGATTTATTTCAGTTGTGTTGACTTTAGATTCAGAATCACAGTATTAGTGCTGCAAAAGACTTTAGTAATATAGCAATTTACTATATTATATTCCATTTAAAATGAGAACAGTTTGGAGTGGAGCTCCTCTTTGTTATTTAATAACAGAACAAAACAAATAACAATTTGGAAATTTTAACTTAAGATAATCTGAGTAGAAGGGTCATTACAGATAAGGGATAAATGTCCTCCTCCCCTATATACCCTCTCTCCATACCTGCAGTATATCATAAAGGAAGGATGGAGGAATCAGAGGAAAGAATCCAAACATGGAAAACAAAAGTCTAGAAGACAATAAGATAGTGAGAGGAGACACAGTAATACCTGCAAATAGATTGTCAGTCATGAATGGTGTCTTGATTTAAATAAGCATGCATTAGATTTCCCTGTAAACTATAAGAAAATTTCCATTGGCCCTGGAAATTCAAATCTATAAATCTTCCATTATAACTGCAGGGGCAGAGATGGGGAGGGATAGAATTAGTAAGTATAGAATTGTTTCAAGTTATTTCAACTTACCCGTCTTACTCATAAGCTTATAATCTTAGTTTAAGATACGGCATAATTGCCAAGACTTTGAGAATCCACCTTCAATACTGGAGACCTGGGTTCAGTCCCTGGTTTGGGAAGATTCCCTAGAGAAGGGAACGGCGATCCACTCCAGTATTCTCTCCTGGAGAACTCCATGGACTGTACAGTCCATTGGGTTGAAAAGAGTCAGACACTACTGAGCGACTTTCACTCACTAACTCACTCACTACCTTTTGCAAACAGTATTACAAACTGTTGTATACCAAACTTATCTGACATGAACTCAGTACTAATGATCAGTTTCACAATCTCCCAAACATAAAAATTTCAATTTTACTTGTGATTAATTACACAAAATCAACTTATATACAGTATCTTTTCCTAGAGGCATCATAAAATTATATACCTACATTTTCTATCTTTTTTTGCCTTTTCATACTGTTCATGGGGTTCTCAAGGCAAGAATACTGAAGTGGTTTGCCATTCCCTTCTCCAGTGGACCACATTCTGTCAGACCTCTCCACCATGACCCGCCCATCCTGGGTGGCCCCACACGGCATGGCTTAGTTTCATTGAGTTAGACAAGGCTGTGGTCCGTGTGATCAGACTGGCTAGTTGTCTGTGATTGGGGTTTCAGTCTGTCTGCCCTCTAATCCCTCTCTCAGCATCTACCATCTTAGTTGGGTTTCTCTTACCTTGGACGTGGGGTATCTCTTCACGGCTGCTCCAGCAAAGCACAGCCACTGCTCCTTACCTTGTATGGGGGGTGTCTCCTCAGCCGCTGCCCCTGATCTTGGACGTGAAGTAGCTTCTGTAGGCCACTCCTGCGCCGTCGCAGCCCGTTGATCCACAACAACCAGTTCTGGATGGGACTGGTGATAGAAGCAAGTTCCGATGCTGTAAAGAGCATAGGAACCTGGAATGTTAGCTCCGCGAATCAAGGCAAATTGGAAGTGGTCAAACAGGAGATGGCAAGAGTGAACGTCGACGTTCTAGGAATCAGCAAACTAAGATGGACTGGAATGGGTGAACTTAACTCAGATGACCATTATATCTACTACTGCAGGCAGGAATCCCTCAGAAGAAATGGAGTAGCCATCATGGTCAACAAAAGAGTCCCAAATGCAGTACTTGGATGCAATCTCAAAAATGACAGAATGATCTCTGTTCGTTTCCAAGGAAAACCATTCAGTATCACAGTAATCCAAGTCTATGCCCCAACCAGTAACTCTGAAAAAGCTGAAGTTGAACAGTTTTGTGAAGACCTACAAGACCTTTTAGAACTAACACCCAAAAGAGATGTCCTTTTCTTTATAGGGGACTGGAATGCAAAAGTAGGAAGTCAGGAAACACCTGGAGTAACAGGCAAATTGGCCTTGGAGTACAGAGTGAAGCAGGGCAAAGGCTAATAGAGTTTTGCCAAGAAAATGCACTGGTCATAGCAAATACCCTCTTCCAACAACACAAGAGAAGACTCTACACATGGACATCACCAGATGGTCAACACCAAAATCAGATTGATTATATTCTTTGCACCCAAAGATGGAGAAGCTCTATACAGTCAGCAAAAACAAGACTGGTAGCGGACTGTGGCTCAGATCACGAACTCCTTATTGCCAAATTCAGACTGAAATTGAAGAAAGTGGAGTAAACCACTAGACCATTCAGGTATGACCTAAATCAAATCCCTTATGACTATACAGTGGAAATGAGAAATAGATTTAAGGGATTAGATCTAATAGACAGAGTGCCTGATGAACTATGGTTGGAGGTTGGTGACATTATACAGGAGACAGGAATCAAGACCATTCCTCAGAAAAAGCAATGTGAAAAAGCAAAATGGCTATCTGGGGAGGCCTTACAAATAGCTGTGAAAAGAAAGGAAGCAAAAAGCAAAGGAGAAAAGGAAAGATATACCCATTTGAATGCAGAGTTCCAAAGAATAGCAAGGAGAGATAAGAAAGTCTTCCTCTGTGATCAATGCAAAGAAATAGAGGAAAGCAATAGAATGGGAAAGATTAGAGATCGCTTCAAGAAAATTAGAGATTCCAAGGGAACATTTCATGTTAAGATGGGCTCAATAAAGGACAGAAATGGGTATGGGCTTAACAGAAGCAGAAGATATTAAGAAGAGGTGGCAAGAATACACAGAAGAACTATACAAAAAAGATATTCACAACCCAGATAATCACGATGGTGTGATCACTCACACTCACCTGGACTGTGAAGTCAAGTGGGCCGTAGGAAGCATCACTATGAACAAAGGTAGTTGACGTGATAGAATTCCAGTTGAGCTCTTTCAAATCCTGAAAGATGATGCTGTGAAAGTGCTGCACTCAATATGCCAACAAATTTGGAAAACTCAGCAGTGGCCACGGGACTGGAAAAGGTCAGTTTTCATTCCAGTCCCTAAGAAAGGCAATGCCAAAGAATGCTCAAACTACCGCACAATTGCACTCATCTCACACGCTAGGAAAGTAATGCTCAAAATTCTCCAAGCCAGGCTTCAGCAATACATGAACCGTGAACTTCCAGATGTTCAAGCTGGCTTTAGAAAAGGCAGAGGAACCAGAGAAAAAATTTCCAACATCTGCTGGATCATTGAAAAAGCAAGGGAGTTCCAGAAAAAACATCTATTTCTGCTTTATTGACTATGCCAGAGCCTTTGACTGTGTGGATCACAATAAACTGTGGATAATTCTGAAAGAAATGGGAATACCAGACCACCTGACCTGTCTCTTGAGAAATCTATATGCAGGTGAGGAAGCAACAGTTAGAACTGGACATGGAACAACAGACTGGTTTCAAATAAGAAAAAGAGTATGTCAAGGCTGTATATTGTCACCCTGCTTATTTAACTTATGTGCAGAGTACATTATGAGAAATGCTGGGCTGGAGGAAGCACAAGCTGGAATCAAGATTGCTGGGAGAAATATTAATAACCTCAGATATGCAGATGACACCATCCTTATGCAGAAAGTGAAGAAGAACTAAAGAGCCTCTTGTTGAAAGTGAAAGAGGAGAATGAAAAAGTTGGCTTAAAGCTCAACATTCAGAAAACTAAGATCATGGCATCCAGTCCCATCACTTCATGGCAAATAGATGGGGAAACAGTGGAAACAGTGTCAGACTTTATTATTCTGGGCTCCAAAATCACTGCAGATGGTGACTGCAGCCATGAAATTAGAAGACACTTACTCCTTGGAAGGAAAGTCATGACCAACCTAGACAGCATATTAAGAAGCAGAGACATTACTTTGCCAACAAAGGTCCATCTAGTCAAGGCTATGGTTTTTCCATTGGTCATGTATGGATGTGAGAGTTGGACTGTGAAGAAAGCTGAGCGCTGAAGAATTGATGCTTTTGAACTGTGGTGTTGGAGAAGACTCTTAAGAGTCCCTTGGACTGCAAGGAGATCCAACCAGTCCATCCTAAGGGAAATCAGTCATGGGTGTTCATTGGAAGAACTGATGCTGAAGCTGAAACTCCAATGCTTTGGCCACCTTATGGGAAGAGCTGACTCATTGGAAAAGACCCTGATGCTGGGAAACATTGAGGGCAGGAGGAGAAGGGGACGACGGAGCACGAGATTGTTGGATGGCATCACCGATTCAATGGACATGGGTTTGGGTAGATTCCAGAAGTTGGTGATGGACAGGGAGGCCTGGCGTGCTGCGGTTCATGGAGTTGCAATGAGTCAGACACAACTGAGCGACTGAACTGAACTGACCTGAACTGAACAGTTTCTAAGGCAGCCAATATTTCACAAGATTTTCTAAATGCCAGCTTTTCTAACATAAACTAGTGGCTTGACTAAATTCACAAACTGAACAAGTCATCAGTGTTCTCATGTAGGTTCAGCTGTCCCTGAAAGTTCATGCCTCTGAAAAATACTTCTCATACAATAAATCCAAAACCAATAAACTGCCTTTATTCAGACAGTACCTTTCATGCTCACTGTGTGTAACCCCTTGAACAAGTAACTTCCCTCTTCCTAGTATAAGTGGAGAAAATCCTATCACATATCTGTTAGTTAACTGCTCTGTCTCCCCCAGATGCCAAGCCTGTTGTTCTAACATTCTAATGACTTTTCTACTTGAATTTGTTTCTATTGCCATCATTTCAAGCTCTGCATACATAAAATATAAAATATTTGCCTCCTGAAAAATACTGTATTGCGAGACTCTCTTATTTCGATATCCTAGTCTCAAAACCTTGAACTAAACCTCACCCTTAGCTTTACACTGTCTTCCCAGTTACCAACTACTGCCTATCATTTAGTTAAATTTTTACTAATTAAGGATCACTTGGTTGAGACAAGAAATACAACCCAAATTGACTTCCAGAAAAAGGGGCACTTACTGACTTAAGCTGAATTTAGAGGCTTAAATCATATGTTGAGAACTCAGTCATACTTCCTATTGTTTTTCTCAGATACACAACTTTCCACTTTTAGGAGAAGACTTTGTCTGAAATTGAGGAGGGAGGGCAAAATTCCTTTCTACAGTCTTGCCAGCTAAACGGCCGCAAGTGCTTTCCAGCTAAAGCGCCATGACTATCTTTCTGTCGATAAAATTAAATGAGAATTCTTTACTTTGCTATTTCAAACCCACTGCAGCCTTTTCTTTATTTTCTTGTTAATATCATCTTGAATGAACACTTTACTTCTGTTAAACTTGTTTTATAATTTTCTCAAAAAATGTTATGTGCATTCTTGCACTTAGTTTTTTGCTCACATTATCAAACTGTAGGTCATATGCTATATAGTTTGGGTTTATTTTTTAGTGTCTCCATTTCTTAATTATTTTTGTCCCAATTTATGTTATTAAATTCTGTCTTAAACAAAATAGGTTATAGAGAAACAGGTAGATTAAAGTTGCCTGGACTATTCTTGCTTTCCTCCTTCAGTTTTCTTAGTCCTTATTTCAAATGTCCTACTTCTTTATGAAGGCTTCCTAGATGTGAATGACTTTAGATGAGTCTCTTGTCCTCTGTAATTATTGAGCAAGTTTTTAATCCATTTTGACATCTTTAACCTTATCATATATAACCTTATATTTTCCTTCTGTATTTTCTACTGGAATATAAACTGAGAAATCAGGAACTTTGTCATTTCATTCTTACCATCTAATGGCTACCACCCAATAATTTCTTGCATATAAAAGGTATTAAATAAACCCAGAAAAAGAGAAGGGGAAAGGTGAAGGAATTGAAAGAGAGAGAATTGTGATGTTATTTTATCTAGATCAGTATTTCATTCGTGTCTTTTCACAGCCAGCACAAGCACTACGTTTATTTTCAGGCTTAGCACCAAATCATTCATCCTCATATGTAGTTGGAAGTATCTTTCCAGTAGCAACGAAAGGTATCTGCTGTGTTTATCTCAGAATCACAATCACCTTATACTTCTAAGTAAAATGTTCTCATTTTGAATTTACTCATTCTTCTATCTATGGGAAAGACTGAAGGCAGGAGGAGAAGTGGATGAGATGGTTGGATGGTATCACTGACTCGATGGACATGAGTTTGAGCAAGGTCTGGGAGTTGTTGATGGACGGGGAAGCCTGGCATGCTGTGGTCCATGGGGTCACAAAAAGTCAGACACGACTCAGCAGCTGAACTGAACTGAACTGATTCTTCTGTCTGATACTCTGGCAATTTCTATGTGAGATTTTTACACATGTAAATTTAAGTATTTGTAATAATAGCTGTTTTAATGATGAGAATTGCTTGGTGTTCAATAAAATCTCTTGGTAATGTTCTTATCATTGGAGACATGAGCCATATCTTGTTGACTGATGAGCTTGGGTAGTGAGCTATACCAGAGACTGTAGTGAATAGAATGAAAATGAAGAGTTGCAAGAGTTGAGACAAGACTGCTGAGAGACGAAGATCAAGAATTAAAGCGGTAGATAACTAACTGGGGGAATGAAAGTAGGAAAGTGAAGCAGAAGGCACAGGAGTAGGAATGCCTCAGGAAATCAAGTGCTGAGAGAAGCTTATTTAGTCTTCTACTTCCCATCTTTTCCTTGACTGTCATATTAGGAGCTCCTTCTAAGAACACATCTGCACTTACTAAAGATAATAATGCAGGTAAAGTCACTGCATCCACTAGGCTTTTCTGTGACTTGAGCAAAGCGCCAGTCTTCTTGTGCTTCCTGTCCACTTCCTCAGGTTTGCCCAGATTCTTAGCTAAGAGAACTACACAAGGACTGAGCACTTTTTTGGTGCTGTGACTTGGCTCAAGACTTATGAAGCCTTCCTAGATGTGAATGACTTCCTAGATGTGAAGGGCAGGTCTCTGTCATCCCTACATATTTAAACATAGTTTTCAAGATCTTTAGGCATCTTAAAACTTTAAACTTGAAGGAGAAAAGACGGCAGAGGAGAAGGAACTTGAGCTCACCTCCTCTCAAAAGCACACCAAAATCACAAAATCACTGCTGAACAACTGTGGATAAAAAAAAAGACTCGTGCTTACTAAAAGAGAAGAGACGCACAGAAGAAACCTCAACTAGACACTAGGAGGGGCATACTCATGATATAATCAGATCTCACACCTCCAAGGTGAGCGGCCCACAGACGGGAGAATATATCACAAGTTCTCCACAGGAGTCAGAGCTCTAAGCCTCACATCAGGCTAACCAGCCTAGGGGCTGCATCAGGAGGAGGAGCCCTCAGAGTATTTGGCTTTCAAGCCCAGTAGGGCTGCTTACAGGAGCTTCACAGGACTGGGGCAATCATACTCCACTCTTCGGGGGAATATGCAAGGCCTGCGAGCACCAGGACCCAGGACAAAAGCAACGACTTCATGGGACCTGGGTCAGACCTGCCTGCCGGTCCTGGCAGGCCTCCTAGGGAAGCAAGGAGTAGCTGTTCCCTCTGAGGTCATAAAAGTGGGTGGCAGACATCTCGGAGTATCCATCTGTATGAACTCTCCTTGAGGCAGACGTCTGGCTTGGGTCTTTAGCACCAAGACCTGGCACCACTGAGCAGCCTGTAGGCTCCAGTTCTGGCATACTTCCAGCCAAACAGCTAAGGAGGCTGACACACAACCCCAGGCTTCCCAAAGACATTCTGAGCCCATAGCCCTTGGACACAGTCCTACACAGAGGGCCAAGACTTAGCTCCACCAACCAGTGGGTAGACACCAACTCATCCTGCCAGGAAGGCTGCATGAGCCTGTAAATCAGCTTAACCCCCCAAAGGGCAGACACCAGAAGCAAGGAAACTGATTCCACAGCCTGAAGAAATGAGTCCACAAACAGATCAGAAACTATTTTGGGACCAGCTGATCCCTTGCCCTTGGATGATGAGAGAGGGATGTACTTCTGGATTACATAATCTATCCCCTACAGAGGATCTCCAAGACTGAGAAATGTAACCTACCACATTCATAAAAATAAAAGAAGTTTAAACAAAATGAGACAGCAAAGGAACATGTTCCAGATGAAAAACAAAACCTCAGAAGAACAACTAAGTGAAGTGGAGATGGGCAGTCTACCCAAGAAAGAATTCAAAATAATGATTGTAAAAATGATCCAAGAACTCAGGAAAAGAAAGGATGCACAGAGGGAAAAGTTTTTAACAAAAGAGTTAGAAAATATAAAGTGTTGAAGAATATAATAACTGAAATGAAAAATATATTAGAAGAAATCAAAAGCAAAATAAATGAGGCAAAACAATGGATCAGTGAGCTGGAAGACAGAGTAGTAGAAATCAGTGCCATAGAAAAGAAGAAAAAAGAATGAAAAAAAAAAAAATGAGGACAGGTTAACATACTTCTGAGACATCAAATGCACCAACATTTGCATTGTAGGGGTCCCATCAAAGAAAGAAAGGGCCTGAGAAAATACTTGAAGATATAAAAGCTGAAAACTTCCCTAAAATGGGAAAGAGAACTTGTCACCCAAGACCAGGAAGGGCAGAGTCCCAAGGAGGAACATGCCAAGACACATAGTAATCAAATTGACAAAAAGTAAAGATAAAGAGAAGATATTAAAAGCAACAAATTATACACAAGGGAATCCCCATAAAGCTATCAACTGAGCAGGACATGATATATTTAAAGTGATGAAAGGGAAAAACCTACAACCAGGAATTCTCTACCCAGCAAGCCTCATGTTAAGATTTGAGGATGGAGATATCAAAAACTTCACAGAAAACCAAAAGTAAAAGAATTCAACACCGCCAAACCAGTTTTACAACAAATGCTCAAGGAATCTGTCCAGGCAGAAAAGAAAAGTCCACAACTGGAAACAAGAAGATTACAAAATGGGAAAGTTCATGGTAAAGTCAAACATATAGTAAAGGTAGGAAACAATCCACACACAAATATGATATCAAAACCAGTAACTGAAGAGGAAGGAAGTGTTAATACACATGAAGGGTATCTCACATGTGCTGGGAATAAAGAGATCAGCAACTTCAACCATGTATAATGTAAGTAGATTAAATGACCCAAGCAAAAGAAATAGACTGGCCGAATGGATAAAAAAACAAGATCCCTATATAAGCTGTCTATCAGAGGCCCCCTGACCTGGAGACACATGCAGACTGCAAGTGAGAGGATGAAAAAGGGGGTCCCATGCAAATGGGCATCAAAAGAAAGCTGGAGTAGCCATAGTCACACCAGTCAAAATAGACTTCAAAATAAAGACTACTCTAAGAGACAAGGGTACCACATAGTGATCAAAGGATCAGTCCAAGAAGATATAATTGTAAATATATATGCACCCAACATAGAGCCCCTCAATATATAGGGCAAATGTAAACAGACATAAAAGGAGAAATTGACTGAAGCCCAATAATAATGGGGGACTTAACACCCTACTTTCATCAGTGGACAGACCATCTAGACAGAAAACCAATAAGGAAACACAGGCTTTAAAATGACACATTAGGCTGGATGGACTTAACTGGTATTTGTACAGTATTCCATCCAAAAGCAGGAGAACATACATTCGTTCCAAGTGCATATGGAATATTCTTCAGGAGAGATTATATGCTGGGCCACAAAGCCAGCCTCGATAAATTCAGGAAAACTCAAATCATGTCCATCAGTCATCTATTCCAGCTATAAGGTCAGTAATAAGCTACAAGAAGAAGCAGAACCAGACATGGAACAACGGGCCAGTTAAAGTTTGGAAAGGAGTATGACAAGGCTGTGCATTGCCACCCTGCTTGTTTAACTTACATGAAGAGCACATCATGTGAAATGTCAGGCTGAATGAATTCCAAGCTGGAATCGGGATTGCTGGGAGAAATATCAACAACCTCAGATATGCAGATGTTGCCACTCTAATGGCAAAAAGTGGAGAGAAACTAAAGAGCCTCCTGATGAAGGTGAAAAAGGAGAGTGACAAAGCTGGCTCAAAACTCAACATTCAAAACACTAAGATCGTGGCATCCAGTCCCATCACTTCATGGCAAATAGAAAGGGGAAAAGTGGAAGCAGTGACAGACTTGATTTTCTGGGCTCCAAAATCACTGCAGATGGTGACTGCAGCCATGAAATTAAAAGATGCTTGCTCTTGGGAAGGAAAGCTATGACAAATCTAGGCAGTATATTAAAAAGCAGAGACATCACTTTGCTGACAAAGATCTGTATAGTTAAAGCTCTGGGTTTTCTGGTAGTCAGGTACAGAGGTGAGAGTTGGACCGTAAAGAACTTGAGAGTCTGTTGGACTGCACGGCAATCCAACCAGTCAATCCTAAAAGAAATCACCCCTGAATATTTATTGGAAGGACTGATGCTAAAGGTGAAGATCCAATACTTTGGCCACCTGATGCAAAGAGCCAACTCTTTGGGAAGGGACCTTGTAGCTGGGAAAGATCGAAGGCACAAGGAAAAGGGGATGCCAGAGGATGAGATGGTTAGATAGCATCATAGAACTCAGTGGACATAAATTTGAGCAAACTCTGGGAGAGAGTGAAGGACAGGGGAGCGTGGCATGCTGCAGTCCCCGGGGTCACAGAGACTCAGACACGACTTAGAGACTGAACAGCGTCAAGAAAAATACTGCAAAAAACACAGATGTGGCAGCTGAACAATACTCTGTTGAGCAACCGACAGATCACGGAGGAGATAAAATAGCCTGAGAGACAAATGAAAGCAGAACCAGGATAATCAGACACCTATGGGACAGGGCAAAAGCAGTCAAAGAGGGAAGCTCATCGTGGCACAGGGTTGCCTCAGGAAGTGAGAAAAGTCTCAGACAACTAACCTTATGCCTAAAGCAACTAGAGAAAGAACAAATAAAAACCAAAGGTAGCAGAAGGGAGGGAATCATAAACATCAGAGCAGAAGAAAGTGAAGCAGAGACTAAGAAAGCAGTAGAAATGGTCCATGAAATGCAAAGCTAATTCTTTGAAAATATGGGCAAAATAATTGATAAAACTTTAGTCAGACACAACAACAAAAAAGGGAGAGGGCCCAAATCAATAAAATTAGAAAAAAAAAGAAGTTACAACTGATCCCCAGACATACAGAGGCCCGTGAGCTGCTAGTCACTACAAGCAACTATATGCCAATAAAATGGACAACCAAGAAGAAATGGACAAATTCTTAGAAAGGCAAAATCCCCCAAGACTGAAAGAAAAATAGAAAATATGAACAGACCAGTTAAAAGAACTGAAATTGATTCTGTGATTTAAAAACTTCCAAGAAACAAGTCCAAGACCAGACGACTTCACAGGTGAAGTCTAACATTTAGAGAAGAGTTAACACCTAGTCCTCTGAAGTTATTACAAAAATTGCAGGGGAAGGAACACTTTCAAACTCATTCTATGAGGCCATCATCACCCTGATACCAAAACCAGACAAAGATACCACAGAAAAGAAAATTACAGGCCAGTATGGCTGATGAAAGTAGATGCAGAAATCCTCAGCAAACTACTAGCAAACCAAATCCAACAATACATTGAGCAGATCATACACCATGATCAAGTGGAATTTGTCCCAGGGATGCAAGGATTTTTGAATATCTGCAAATCAATCAGTGTGAGGCAGTACATTTAAAAATTGAAGAGTAAAAATTGTATGTTCATCTCAAAGATGCAAGTGAACTTATTTAAAAAACAGAAATAGACTTACAGACATCAAAAACAAACTTAGAGTACCAGAGTACCAAAGGGAGGAGTGCAGGATAAATTAGGAGTTTGGGATTGGCAAATATTCACTACTATATATAAAGTAGGTAACCAACAGGGAATTGTATATATATATACACACCACTGTGTACACTGTGTATATATATATGTACACCACTGTGTACACTGTGTATATATATATGTACACCACTGTGTACACTGTGTATATATATATGTACACCACTGTGTACACTGTGTGCATATATATATATATATGTACACCACTTCCCAGGTGGAGCTGGTGGTAAAGAATCTGCCTGCCAGTGCAGGAGCTCAGGAAGATCCCCTCGAGCAGGAAGTGGCAGCCGGCTCCAGTATACTTGCCTGGAAAATTCCACAGAGAGAGGAGCTTGGCAGGCTACAGTCCATGGAGCTGCATAGAGTCGGACACCACTGAGGCACACACGTGTACATATATGCGTACATATGTGTGTATAATTGAATCACTGCTGTACACCTGAAACTACCTCTACACTGTGAATTAACTATACTTCAATCAAAATTTTTCTAAGTGTTTAAAAAGATAAGAATGCAAAATGTATCCCTATTTTCTGATTTCAGAAACTTGGGAGAGAAATTTCACGTGTCTTACTGAGCTTCTACTCACTGGAAGTGTCTATGGCATTCACATACACAATCTTTGGTTGTGTTGGTCTGGTAAGTGTTTCATTTAACTTGCTGGCAAAACTAGAGATGTAATTTCTAGTAAGTACACTTTATGAGGAGATAAAGTGTTCTGATATAATGTTTGGTACTAATAAAATATTTCACTTTCTATTTTTTTCTGTTTATAAAATTAGAAAGATAATACATGAAACAATATTAAAACAAAAATAAACAAGATCAAACCAGCCAATCCTAAAGGAAATCAGTTCTGAATACTCATTGGAAGGACCGATGCTGAGTCTGAAGCTCCAATACTCTGGCCACCTGATGCAAAGAGCTGACTCAATGGAAAAGACCCTGATGCTAGGAAAGATCGATGGCAGGAAGAGAAGGGGGTAACAGAGGAGGAGTTGGTTGGAGGGCATCACTAACTCAGTGGACATGAGTTTGAGCAATGGTGGTGAAGGACAGGGAAGTCTGGCATGCTGCAGTCCATCGGGTCAAAAAGAGTCAGACACAACTTGGTGACTAAACAACAGAACAGAGAAGTGTTTACTTTAAAAAACTTAGTAAACCCTGGGCAAGAGCAGTGGGTGTCTGTGACAGTTCAACTTGAGGCTGCTCCAGTTCCTTCCAACTTGTCCCCTCAACTCCAAGTTCCATTTTGAAGAAATTTACCTGGGTGAGCCAGACTGTGAGGACCAGCAGTCTCACTGCTGCAGAGGGCTGCTTTTACTTGGAGTAGAGCAAAGAAATTTTTATGACTAAGGGTATTATTAAAACGATGGTGACTTCAGTTGCAAACAATCTGGAAAAGCCAGTCTGACACCTGGCCTAACTGAGATTACAACACCGTTGGGGCAAGAGATTGACAGCCAGCCAGGCCTGAAGATGCACACTTCAGTTCAGTCGCTCAGTCTGACTCTGTGTGACCCCATGGACTGCAGCACGCCAGGCCTCCCTGTCCATCACCAACTGCCGGAGTTCACTCAAACTCATGTCCATTGAGTCAGTGGTGCCATCCAACCATCTCATCCTCTGTTGTGCCTTTGTCTTCCCACCTTCAGTCTTTCCCAGCATCAGGAGCTTTTCAAATGAGTCAGTTCTTTGCATCAGGTGGCCAAAGTATTGAAGTTTGAGCTTCAGCCTCAGTGCTTCCAATGAATACTCAGGACTGACATCCTTTCTGAAATGAAAAACCCAAGGGCAAATCTGAGTCAGCAGAAGACAAAATCTGCAAATGTGGTAGAACAGTATAGATCATCCAGTCTAAAGAAGTGAAAAAAAAAAGAAAAATAAACAGCCTCAGAGGTTTGTGGGGGACCCCATCTACTGCACTCATATATGCATAATAAGAATACCAGAAAGGAGGAAATGAGGGGAAAATGGAAAAATAATGGCCCCAAATTTCCCATATTTGAGGAAAAATATTATTCTGTCCATTTAAGACACAGGTTCAATTGGGTTGGGAAGATCCCCTGGAAAAGGAAATGGCAATCCATTACAATATTCTTGCCTGGAGAACCCCATGGACAGAGAAGCCTGGCAGGCTATAGTTCATAGGATTACAGAGTCAGACACAACTGAAGCAACTTAGCATGCATCCGTCTAAGAGGCTCAGTGATCTCAGGATAAACACAGAGATGCACTCCTAGATTCTTCAGAAATAAACTAATAGGAGAAAGTCTTGAAAGCAGCAAGGAAAAATGACTTCATGTGCAGGGTAAGTGTAATCCATAATAAGATTAACCGCTAACTCATCAAAAACAATGGAGGCCTTAAAGTAGTAGGAAAGCATATTACAGTGCTGGAAGGAAAGAACAGTCACGCATGAATTCTATATCCTTCAAAACTACCCTTCACAAGTGACTGTGAAATGAAGACAGACAGATGAGCAATGGCTGTGGACGCGAGGCCAGCAGGACTTCCTTACAGGAAACAGCAAAGGAAGCTCTTCAGACTAAAAGGAAATAGTACCAGGTGGGACTCAAATACACACGGAGAAAGAGCACCAAGAAAGGGAATCATGCAGATGACTATTTTAAAAGTAGTCTAAATATGTCATTTGTTCTTTCTTAACTAACTTAAAAGGCAATCGCATAAACCACATTGAGCTCACCCAATTAATCCAAGATCATCTCCTTATTTTAAGTTTGTGTATATCACCAACATGAATTCCATTTGCCCCAGCTACTCAGTTTCACTTAATGAAAGCGGCCGTGGACGGTGTTTACATGAATAGGTGCTGCTTTGTGTCCGTCAGACTTTATAAAACAGGCAGTGGGCCAGATCTGGCTCATGTGCTGAGGTTTGCCAACTGTTAGTCCGTGAATATATATGTTTTCTTTTTTTATATGAAGTTTTAAAAGAGGTAAGATTATAAAAGCAATAATTATAACACTATATCATTGGTTACACAACATACGCTCATGTCTGACACTTGGCGGCCCCATGGACTGTAGCCCTCCAGGCTTGTCTATCCATGGAATTTTCCAGGCAAGAACATCGAAGTGGGTTGTCATTTCCTTCTCCATGTCACATATGTAGATGTGATACGTGTGGCAGTAACACCACATAGGAAGGGGAAGGAATGTAGCCACATTCGAACAAAGCTTCTGTATCTCACTGGAATTAAATTAGCTTTCATCTGAAGCAGGTTGTGATAAGGTAAAATGCATACTGTAACCCCTGACCAATGACTAGGAAAATTCCCAAAATTATAATAAAATAAAACGAACAAAGAAATTTAAATAATACATAGAAAGTATTTTATTTCAAAAAACAAGTAAAGGAGGACCATAAAACTCGTGACACATACAGAAAACACGCAGCAAGCGGTCAGGCCTAAACCCAGCGGTTCCAATAATAACATTAGAATAGAGCTGCGATGAGGTGTTAATTGCCTAACAGAATGACTACTTCAGAGTACAGTTTTAAGTGATGGTAATGACTGTGTATAAATGAAATTTCTCACTCCTAGTTGGAGTATAAGTTACTGCAACAACTTTGAAAATCTTTGGGGCATTATTTACTGAAGGTTAAGATAGGCATACCCTATCAGTAACTTATTATGAACTCAACAGAAATGTGTGTAAACATGTAGCAAGATAAACTTCCAGGGAAAAAAATGAACATATATATATCAGTATTATTCATAATGGTCCTGAAGTGGAAATGCATTCAGTGAGTGGTGAATATATTGAGAATAAAATTCTACATGGTGATTAAAATGAGGAATAACTACACTTAACCACACAGATCAATCTCATATAATGATCCTGACTGTTAAAAGGTAAATTCAAAAGAATGCATACTTTTTACTCTACTCACAGAATGTTTGAAATCGGGCAAAACTAAATCTAAACTATAATGTTTAGAGGGAGGGCTGGAAGCTAGTGGTAGAATTAGAAAGAAGAGAAAGGATGGATTACCTGTAAGTGCAAAGGGCATTACTTTCAGAGGAAAGGAATGGGTAATAATTGGGAACGTCATGACAGGGTGACTTTTGGAGTGCTGGCATTTGTTGATGTTGTAGAAGACCACGAATATTTTATTTTAAAAGTCTGGGAGTACACCAAAAGTTATATGTGATTCAGTAGCAATTAAGAGAGTGGGTTGAGATAGAGATGAAACCAAAAGAGGACAAATGGCACCTTAACATTTTGTTCTATAAACATCACTATTGCTTGTATTTTTAAAAACTAAGTATTTACTATCTGTATGATTTTAGGAATCATAATGTGATTTTTAAGATGTTAATTTTTTTTCAGTGTCGCAAAAAAGAAGATATTCCTGCAGCTGACACAGAGGAAGTTGAAGATGCTTTTTAGAAACTTTAGAAATGTGAGAATTTTCCTGGTGCTCTTACCTGATGTGGGCCCTAATGATATATCTGTGTAACAAAGCTGCTACAAAGCCCACAGATTCTGTGCAAAAGAAAACATGAAACAAGGTGAATTTTCCTTTTCAGTATTCAAGAAAATTCTTTGCACATATTTTTGTAGGCTCCAGTTGGAAAGCTTTTTCCCCAATTAAATATAATATTATCACAAGGAAAAATTTATTCTCTAGGTACACTGAATAGCTGTCAACTCTTCCTAATGGAGCTTTTGTAAGAGACCATTTAAAAGATTTGCGATTGTCTCTAGAGTGCAAGCTACACAGACTTGGACCACGATCTTGTATAACTCTCACGGAAATTTTAAATAACTTAAGATTCTGATTCTATGAGTAAAGGGTACATTTCAGTCTGAGTTCTTCTACCTGAGCTAGCTACCTGAACAAAGTACAAATCAAAAGGCATCCAATTCAGCCCCTTCATTGACTGCTCCTCTCCTCATTAAAATTCCTTTCCGCCCTAAAAGTGTCTGCTGTCTTTCTTCCCTTTTGTTCCCCCTTGCTTCTTATTCTTTTCATTGCTTGGATCACCTGTTCAGTTGCTCTTCAAAGCAACAGGCTGCTCTTCCATACTAAGAAATATTTCCCAAGGATCTGTTGTGACTTCAGTCATCCTTCCTTCAAATATGGGAAAGAACTTCAGAAAGCCTTGCTCAGCAATATTGATCATGCCAGTGAGTATGTGTAGCTCTCTTTTAAGTGCTGCTGGTTTTTGTTTGTTTTCTACCTTGTCTCGCAAGCTTCATCAATTGTTATCTAATAATACAAAAGAAGATTTTGTTGTTCTAAGAATTTTAGTGCTTATCTTACACACATTGAGTGATTACAATGTACCAACAAGTATATTAAACTTTGTAGTATCAAAAATTAATGAGGTGCCTCATCACAAAGAGTTTTTAAGGAAGGAACCAAACAGTTAAAAAATCAATACTGTAGTGTGACACATTAACATAAATATGAGAAAAACATAAGAAAAAAGATAATGATTCTTTTATTGGGAAATAGGAAGGAATAAAGTTGAAGAATGTGACCTCTGAGCAGAGGATTAATCACAGTTTACCGAGCAGATTGAAAGGTGACAGACATTTGAAATGAAAAGATTAGTTCATGCAAAAAAAAAAAGAAAAAAATGTGAAAAAGATCATAGCATATTCTAATAGCTAAAATAAATATGTATCATTAAAACATAATGACAGGGAGAAATAGGTCAAGAGTAAAAGTTGGAAAAGTAGGAAGAGACCAGATGATAGAGTCAAATTATCAAAGATTTGTGACTAACGTGTTGAAATATGTCTTGCAGATAGTGCAAAACCACTGAAGCACTTTTAAGCACCTGAGAAAAAAGTCATAAATAGAGGGAAATGCATTAAAAAGGAAAATTTGGTAAGATCAAGTAGACTGTGGGTAAGAGTAATAGATAATTACTGCAATGACTCAAACAAGCAGAGAAAAAAGGACAAGTTTAGTTTTGTTGACTGATTAAAAATAAGGTATTAAGGGGGAAAATAGTCTTAAATGCCTCTCAGTTTTTGTATACAAAATGCAGAAGACACAGCAGGATTGGATAAAGTGATAAGTTCCATTTTGCATAGTTGAGTTTGAGATTGATATGAGATATTAAAGTGGTGATGTCTCTTGGGCAGTTGAAAATATACAATTGGAGGCTGGGGAAAAGGTTAGCTATATAGAAGGAGAATGATTTTGATGGAAATATGGAAATAGGAGGGTTTCCACTTCCAGCAGTTAAAAACTAAGTTCTTGAAGTCCTAGCCTTCTACAAAGAATAAACAGAAGCAAGCCAAAATTTTAAAACATCATCTGTTTGAAGGTATTGGAAATTTAGGACTTCAGGGAGCTGGGACTTAAGGAACCAAGATTCCAGAATTGAAACCAAGAGATGATACAGACTTCTAGCATAGCTTTTCCTGCAGACGCATTTTCTGAATTGCAAGCAACAGAAAAGTGTTAAGAAACTTCAGAGCTTCTCATATTCTTAAAGAATTATGAAGGCAATAATTGGAATTCACGCCCACCAGAAGCTCATAGACACCCAGGACTTCCTATTATGATCCTTATAAAAGCTATATCCTATTTATGGCTGAGTAATATTCCATTGTTTATTAGCTCATATATATGAAATCTAGAAGAATAGTACTGATAAACGTATTTACAGAGAAGAAATGGAGACTAGATGTAGAGAACTGCCTGATGGACACAGCGGAGCAAGGAGTGGGCAGGAGAAACTGAGAAAGTGGTGCTGACATCTGTACACTACCACGTGTGAGACGGAGAACGGCAGGAAGCTGCTGCGTGAACCAGGAGTCCAGTCTGGCGCTCTGTGACTACTCAGAGGGGGGGCAGTGGGGGAGGGGGGAGACTCAAGAGGGAGGGGATATTTATATAATTAGACTGATTCTCACTGATGTACGGCAGAGATCACCACAACATCGCAAAGCAACTGTTCTCCAATTTTTTTTAAAAAAAGTTAAATTTGCAGAAAAAAAAAAGAACTATATCCTAACAGTAAAGGTGAACAAAAACGAGCCATCCCTCTCATAGACTGAGGCTCAGTCCAACTGCAGGTTGTATGAAAATGAGCTTCCCCAAATCTCACATTTTACCAAAGCAAATACAAATCATTGCAAGAGGAAGATAGCATCAAGTTATCACTACAGTTTTTCATACCCAATGTCTGGAATTCAATCAAAGTAAAACAAGAATTAATTGAAACCCAATTAAAAAAATACAGCCCCACAATAGATTGAATATCAGAACTATAAAACCTTAAATGACAAGATTTCAGCAGAGAAGTGAAAATTGTAAAAAAAAAAAAATAGCGCTACAACTGAAATTAATATATAAATATATGAATGTAACAGCACATAGACATAACTGACAAGAAATTAGTAAGCTGGAAGAAAAAGCAAAAGGAAAAATATAACTAAAGCATTGATAAAACATTGGAAAATGCAATAATGGACATGATAAGAGACGTGATACTGGTGAAAAGTGCAATCCCACACATTTGGAAGTTCAGAAGGAGAGTAGAGATGAGAGAAAACAAGTGGTATCTAAAGAAACTATATCTTGGAATTTTCCCATTTATTTTTAAAAATGACTAGCTATAGATTCAAGAAGAGTTACAATTCTAAGCTAAGTAAATATAAAGAAACCCACGTCTAAGTGCAATATAGTAAAACCACATAAAACCAGCCACAAAGAGAAAAGTCTTAAAAGTAGACAAGGTAAAAAGACATTGTGCCTTCAAAGAGCAGCGATAAAGAGGGTAGTGTCTGGCTTGTCAACCAAAACCAATGATAGCCAAAAGGCTTCAACGTTGAATTAGACTTTCAGTACGTGTTCTTTAGACAAGTGGGCAATGATCTCAGATGGAAGCCTGAAGAAGCGGAAGAGGGAAAGACGCACAAATGTAACAGGATAAATGGCTGAATGAATACAGTGGCGGTGTAAATGGCCATTGCTAGGCAAGTGGGAAGACCTTTAAAGGAGTGAAATAGCCCAAGGCAGGCGATAAATGTAGTTAAGGTGGTCTAAGGTTTTGCCTTGTCTGTAAAGCAGTAAAGAACTAATTTACAACAGCCCTTGATAAATTGAGGTTGCATGTTATAACCTCTAAGGCAAACACTGAAAGAATAATAAAAGACTATAATAACTAAATAGAACGAAATAAAAATACGTGAAAAATTCAAAAGAAGGCAAGAAAAGAAACAGAAGAGAGGTAAAGTATTTTTAGAGAAAATATTCAAGAAAAACTAAGATGTAAAGGAAATTTAATCAAAAGTTTCACTCTGTTAGGAAGATAGAATTCTATATTTGTATGTGAATAATATTAAAATACATAAAACAAGTTGAAAGATCTAAAATAAGCAATCATCCATGATTATACTGGAAAAATTTTAGCAACTTTTCTCAAGAATTGATGGAATAAGCAGACAAAAATCATTAAAATCTTGAAGATTTTAATAAAACATAACACTACTCACACACCTGAATGGCAAAAAAATTTAGCAGTGATAATACCAAGTCTTTGGAATCATGTGTAGAATCTGTAATTTACATACCCTGCTGGTAGACTTCTATAAATTGCTTAAACCACTTTGGATACCAATTTGAGAATATCCAACATGGAAACTTCATTCCTAGATTCAAAGTGTAAGTGTTAGTATCAATGCTGTTAAAAGACAAGAATATTCATAGAAGAGTCCTAGAATCTGTATTCCAAACCCCAACTGGAAAAAAAAATCTAAAATTCCAAATCCAAATGCTTATCAGTGGTAGAATAATTTCACTAAATAAATTTAGTGTTGAGCAAAAGTATCAACTACATACTTTATGAGTCAATTTGTTTAATGATTAAAAACCAACAAAATACCTATTGGAAGTCAAGATTGTGGTAACTTTTCTGAAGAAAAGATGGAAATTAAACAACATAATTCTAAATAATTCCCAGGTTAAAGAGGATGTCTTAAGGGAATTTTTAAAAAGGTTTCACAGCAACCCACTCCAGTATTCTTGCCTGGAGAATCCCATGGGCAGAGGAGCATAGCGGGCTACAGTCCAGTGGGCCACAGAGTCGGACACGACTGAAGTGACTTAGCGTGCAAGCAAGCAACATGATAGTGAAAATGCAGCACACCAAGTGTATCGCGATACAGCTGAAACTGTGAAATTCATAGCATTTAACGTTTACATTAGAAAATAGGAAACGCCTTACATCAACCTAACCTTTGAGCTCAAGAAACCTAAAAAAAAAAAGGAACCAAAAGCAAGCAGAAGGAAACAGAAAAATAAATCAATGACACTGAAAACAGAAAACTAGAAAAATCAAAACCAGAAAAAAATAAAACCTAATTCTTGAGAAGATTGATGGTGAAAGTGACTAAAGTTTAGGAAGACTAAAGGAAAGAAGAAACACGTTACTAACAAAAGGTATGAAATGAGAGCTATCACTAAAAAGCCTACAGACATCAAAAGGATGGTAAGGGGTCGCAAAGAAAGCAAACTCCACCTATGACGGCTGCGTCGACCAGACACGTGTCTACCTGCACTTTGCAGGTTTGGACAGTTCCTGGTCATAGTGGCCGTGGTTGCTTCATGGCCCCCCGGCAGCCTGGACCCTGCCACCGTGAGCTCCAGCTCTGCGGACTGTTGGCTCTGGTGTGCAGGTTCATGAAAGCCCTGCGTGCCTTGACACAGAGGCGAATGGTGTTGCAGCCGTCCTCCTGTACAGACTTGAAAATCCCTCATTTTTTTTCTGTAAAATCAAACAGGTGACAGGTTTCTTCATCACATGGTGATATATTCTGAAGCTGCGGTACTCCTGGGCGCTGATCTCTCATTTGGGATCCTTTACTCACACTCGCAGACAGTTTCCACCATGTGTAGAATATCACCAGTTCAAGGGAAATATAAAGCATTTTCCACCTGTGGTGAGGGGAAAGGATGGTAAGGGAACACTACGAACAACTCTATGCATAAATCTGACAATTTACTTGAGATGGATCAATTCCTTGACAAGTGCAAGCTGCCACAACTTGCTGAAATGAAATAGAACTTTTGAATATTCCTATAGATATTTTTCAAATCTGATTTATACTTTAAAACCTGCAAATAATTTTCCAAGCCTACATGGTTCCACTGGAGAATTCTATGGAATATTTTAAGAAAAAGTAATACCAATTGTACATAATCTCTTCGTGAAAATAGAACAGGCAAAACACTGTCACCATGATGGTAAAACAGTAAAAAGGCAATACCAAAAGAAGAAAATTACAGACCATATCCTTCATGAGAATGCAAAAAAAAAAATCCTTAACAAAGTGCCATGAGCAAATATAGGGACTTGAATGGGTTCCAAGAGCATTACTCTGAGCGAAAGCCAGTCTCAAAAACGTCACGTATTGTATCATTCCACATTTTTTGTTGTTGTTTTTGGACTTCCCTGGTGACTCAGATGGTAAAGAATTGGCTTGCAGTGCAGAAGACCTGGGTTTGATCCCTGGGTTGGGATGACCCCTGGAGGAGGGCATGGCAACCCACTCCAGTATTCTTGCCTGGAGAATCCCCATGGACAAAGGAGCCTGGCAGGCTACAGTTTACGGGGTCACAAACAATCAGACCCGACTAAGCACAGCACAGCACATACAGTTTACCCTTGAATAATACAATTTTGAACTGCAGAGGTCCACTTATACACAGATTTTTTTTCAATAAATACTACAGTACTGCATGACTGTAGTTGAATTCATGGGTGTAGAGCCACAAATAGAGTCAACTGTGGGATCTGAACACCTATGGATTTTGGTGTCCCTGGTGGGTCCTGAAACCAATCCCTGATGTTGCTCAAGGGTCTACTATATAAATATTCTTGAGTGTCAAACACGGAGATAGCGGGGAGTAGATTATTGCTTTAAGGATGGTGGAGGTGGGTGTGGCTGCAGAGGAGCAGGGTGAGGGCCGTCTTTGTGGTAATGGAATAGCTCTGTACCTGATCGCTTTAGACGTCACACGACTCTGCAGGCATCCCCCGCTCTTTAAAAGTTCACTTTATGTTCACTTTTATGAAAGACGTACATTAGAACCTGCTTTCACCTAATTGAAAGAAATCTGAAGAATGTTTTCGATTTTATGAAAGAAAAAAAAAGTCAGAAAGCAAAAATAGCATCCAGTCTTTATTTTGCAGCAAGCTCTTAGAGAGGCAGCAGGCACTTCAAGCAACAAGAGAGGCACTGCCAAGCTTCCTCTCCAGAACTGCCTCAGCATCTCAGCACCAAGTCAGCATAGCTTTGAGCTGTGTCTCTGAGCATTCGTGCTTTATCTAGGTTTATTTTGTGAATCTGTTAGTAAAATGTTTCCTAAGGTAATTGAGTCTTCACTTGATGCCGTTTCAGCTCACAAAAGGTTTCATAGCAACACCCTACTTTCAGGTGGCAGAGGAAATCTGTACATCCATGATAAAACGGCATAGGACTATGCCACACACAGTGCCAACATGAGATACTAGATTGAATATTGTACTGTGCTACGTAAGACGTAACTGCTGGGGGTACTGAGTGAAGACTACATGGGACCTCTCTGCACTGCGTAAGCCTCAGAGAAGTTAAACAAGGGAAAGATATGGGTTGTGATACCACACAGCCAGTGAGTGATTCTCAAGAGATGGTATGTTTTCTTTATTAAACTGGGTGAAGGCGACGTGGGTTTTCGATTTGCTTGATTCATCTGTCTGTACACTTGATACGGATAGCCTCTGGTGTATTTAATGCAGCCCAATTATTTTTACGGGCTTCCCTGATCACTCAGACAGTGAAGAATCTGCCTGCAGCGCAGGAGACCCGAGTTTGATCCTTCAGTCGGGAAGACCCCCTGAAGAAGGGAGTGGCAACCCACTCCGGTACTGTCGCCTGGAGAATTCTATGGACAGAGGAGCCCCGTGGGCTACAGTCCATGGGGTTGCAAAGAGCTGGACATGGCTGAGCAACTAACAATCACAATTGTTTTTAACACAAACCCGGCAGAAGAGGGAGAGGAGACCGTGTGTTTGGTGGAGACGTCTCTGTCGAAGCAGCCAGGGAATAATCAGGCGTGGCCCGGACTGTGATGCTCACAGACGCAGAGAGTGACGCGACGCAGGCCGCAGAGGCTTTGTCCCTGTTAACCGCCTGCGTGCGTGCTTACGCTCTTCAGCAGAGTCCGACTCTCTGCGACCCCGCGTGCACGGCCCGCCAGGCTCCTCCGTCCCTGGGATTCTGCAGGCAGGAGGTCTGGAGGGGGCTGCCGCTCCCTTCTCCTCTGCCCCTCCACCTCATCCTCATCCGGGCCCCGGGATCCCGCAGACTCGGCCTCGCGGCGAGGCCGCACCGCGCCCGCGTCCCCGGGGTGGGGGGGCCCCTCGCGCCGCCGCCGGAAGCCGCCCTCGCGGCCACAACTGCTGCGCCGGAGCCGCGCGAGGGGGAGGCGGGGCCCTGCCGGGGAGGCGGGACCCGCCCGGCCAGTGCTGCCGCCCGGGCTCCGGGGTCCGCACGAAGGGCTCCTCCTGCGAGATCGCGCCCCCCTGGCTCGCCCTCTGATGCGGTGGGCAGGGACCCACGGTTGGCGAAGACCACGCCAAAGGCCGGCGTTCCCGACGCAAGGTCTTGAGTTTCCGTTTTCTACCAGTTCGTCTCATTTGCCCCCCTGCACAATCCTAGAGGGGTTTTGCTGCTGAGGAATCACCGTGTGAAAGATTAAAGGATATGGGTAAGGACAAGATTTGAACTCAAATTTGGCTCTTTCTGCTATACTTTTCTACCTCGTTCAGGCTTCAGCAGGCCGACAGAGAGAACTCAAACCTTGAGAGTTCGTGTAAACGGAAGGAAAAGTTTATTAGTGAAGAATTTAAAGACAAAGTCTTATATTTCTGATACGGCTATAAAATAAAGAGGTTGAAGGGGGAGAAAAGGTGCCAGACTTTGGAGATTCGGGAGATTAGATTGTGAGAGTAGATTGCCATGTGAGAAAAATTAGAGGACAAGGTGATTTTTTAAAAAAAGACAATTGGCTTGCAAGAAAAAAAAAACATCTCTTACTAGCATTAGCAAAACGAAGGTACATGTGTACATTTATTGTATTGTATGAACAGATATGATTACATAATCTAAAGGCAAGAAGTGAACCAGGTGCCATGAGAAACTCAGCAAGACAAAAAATCCAATTTTTTTGACCCTGTGGGGACATGGGTAATATCTAGAGGGACTGGTGGCTTGCAGCAAACACCATAAACTGTTTTTTACAGCCCTTCTTGGGTTTCCCTGGTGGCTCACGCTGTAAAGACTCTGCCAGCAACACAGGAGACCGGGGTTCAGTCCCTGGGTTGGTAAGATCCCCTGGAGAAGGGAATGGCAGCTCACTCCAGTATTCTTGCCTGGAGATTCCATGGACAGAGGAGTCTGGTGGGCCATAGTCCATAGGGTTGCCAAGAGCTGGACACAACTGGACAACTAACACAGAGAGAGAGAGAGTCCTATTGAAGGTTGTTTAATGAACAAAAGGTGGTTAAATGAACAAAAGTATTTGAGAACTAATTACTGGATTTTTCAAGATAGTAATATGGGTTTGATGAAAAACATCTAGCAGGGAATTATAAAACAGTGAAAAATGAACAGCTGTAGAATTATATTTCCTTCAATTTTAAGCATCTTACTCAAGGACATAATTAGCATTTATTTGTTTCTGTATTTTCCTATAGAAAAAAAGCATTTATCTTCTCATTTCTCTCTTGTATCCTAGTGAAAAATGCCACGAAATCCTCTGTGGATAAGACAGGAAGCAAGACTGTTGGGGGTAAGAACTAAAGGCTACTTAAGAAAATAAATGACTAAAATGTTGCAATATCTTTTTAAAATTTATTTATGTTTTAATTGAAGGATAATTGCTTTATAGAATTGTTGTTTTCTGTCAAACATCAGTATCAGTTCAGTTCAGTTGCTCAGTCGTGTCCGACTCTTTGCGACCCCGTGAATCGCAGCACGCCAGGCCTCCCTGTCCATCACCATCTCCTGGAGTTCACTCAGACTCATGTCCATCGAGTCTGTGATGCCATCCAGCCATCTCATCCTCTGTCGTCCCCTCTCCTCCTGCCCCCAATCCCTCCCAGCATCAAAGTCTTTTCCAATGAGTCAACTCTTCACATGAGGTGGCCAAAGTATTGGAGCTTCAGCTTTAGCATCATTCCTTCCAGAGAAATCCCAGGGCTGATCTCCTTCAGAATGGACTGGCTGGATCTCCTTGCAGTCCAAGGGACTCGCAAGAGTCTTCTCCAACACCACAGTTCAAAAGCATCAATTCTTCGGCACTCAGCCTTCTTCACAGTCCAACTCTCACATCCATACATGACCACAGGAAAAACCATAGCCTTGACTAGATGACCTTAGTCGGCAAAGTAATGCCTCTGCTTTTGAATATGCTATCTAGGTTGGTCATAAGTTTTCTTCCAAGAAGTAAGTGTCTGTTAATTTCATGGCTGCAATCACCATCTGCACTGATTTGGGAGCCCAAAAGAATAAAGTCTGAAACTGTTTCCACTGTTTCCCCATCTATTTCCCATGAAGTGATGGGACCAGATGCCATGATCATTTTCTGAATGTTGCGCTTTAAGCCAACATTTTCACTCTCCTCTTTCACTTTCATCAAGGGGCTCTTTAGTTCCTCTTCACTTTCTGCCATAAGGGTGGTATCATCTGCATATCTGAGGTTATTGATATTTCTCCCAGCAATCTTGATTCCAGCTTGTGTTTCTTCCAGCGTTTCTCATGATGT
The DNA here is from genome assembly GCF_014754425.2 of Oryx dammah. Taxonomy (NCBI): domain Eukaryota; kingdom Metazoa; phylum Chordata; class Mammalia; order Artiodactyla; family Bovidae; genus Oryx; species Oryx dammah. The sequence continues at coordinate 80,083,411 of NW_024070201.1, forward strand.
ACTCTGCATAGAAGTTAAATAAGCAGGGTGACAATATACAGCCTTGATGTACTCCTTTTCCTATTTGGAACCAGTTTATTGTTCCATGTCCAGTTCTAACTTGCTTCCTGACCTGCATACAAATTTCTCAAGAGGCAGGTCAAGTGGTCTGGTATTCCCATCTCTTTCAGAATTTTCCACAGTTTATTGTGATCCACACAGTCAAAGGCTCTGGCATAGTCAATAAACCAGAAATAGATGTTTTTCTGGAACTCTCTTGCTTTTTCCCTGATCCAGCGGATGTTGGCAATTGATCTCTGGTTCCTCTGCCTTTTCTAAAACCAGCTTGAACATCAGGGAGTTCACGCTTCACGTATTGCTGAAGCCTGGCTTGGAGAATTTTGAGCATTACTTTACTAGCGTGTGAGATGAGAACAATTGTGTGGTAGTTTGAGCATTCTTTGGCATTGCCTTTCTTTGAGATTGGAATGGAAACTGACCTTTTCCAGTCCTGTGGCCACTGCTTAGTTTTCCAAATTTGCTGGCATATTGAGTGCAGCACTTTTACAGCATCATCTTTCAGGATTTGAAAGAGCTCCACTGGAATTCCATCACCTCCACTAGCTTTGTTTGTAGTGATGCTTTCTAAGGCCCACTTGACTTCACATTCCAGGATGTCTGGTTCTAGGTGAGTGATCACACCATCATGATTATCTGGGTCATGAAGATCTTTTTGTACAGTTCTTCTGTGTATTCTTGCCACCTCTTCTTAATATCTTCTGCTTCTGTTAGGTCCATACCATTTCTGTCCTTTATCGAGCCCATCTTTGCATGAAATGTTCCCTTGGTATCTCTAATTTTCTTGAAGAGATCTCTAGTCTTTCCCATTCTGTTCTTTTCCTCTATTTCTTTGCATTGATTGCTGAGGAAGGCTTTCTTATCTCTTCTTGCTATTCTTTGGAACTCTGCATTCAGATGTTTATATCTTTCCTTTTCTCCTTTGCTTTTCACTTCTCGTCTTTTCACAGCTATTTGTTAGGCCTCCCCAGACAGCCATTTTGCTTTTTTGCATTTCTTTTCCATGGGGATGGTCTTGATCCCTGTCTCCTGTACAATGTCACGAACCTCATTCCATAGTTCATCAGGCACTCTATCTGTCAGATCTAGGCCCTTAAATCTATTTCTCAATTCCGTTGTATAATCATAAGGGATTTGATTTAGGTCATACCTGAATGGTCGAGTAGTTTTCCTACTTTCTTCAATTTAAGCCTGCATTTGGTAATAAGAAGTTCATGATCTGAGCCACAGTCAGCTCCTGGTCTTGTTTTTATTGACTGTATAGAGTTTCTTCATCTTTGGCTGCAAAGAATATAATCAATCTGATTTTGGTGTTGACCATCTGGTGATATCCAGGATATGATGTTTCAGGATACTGAAAGAGGAACTCCCCAGGTCATTAGGTGCCCAAGATGCTACTGGAGATCAGTGGAGAAATAACTCCAGAAAGAATGAAGGGATGGAGCCAAAGCAAAAGCAATATCCAGCTGTGGATGTGACTGGTGATAAAAGCAAGGTCCGATGCTGTAAAGAGCAATATTGAATAGGAACCTGGAATGTCAGGTCCATGAATCAAGGCAAATTGGAAGTGGTCAAACAAGAGATGGCAAGGGTGAATGTTGACATTCTAGGAATCAGCGAATTAAAATGGACTGGAATGGGTGAATTTAACTCAGATGACCATTATATCTACTACTGCGGGCAGGAATCCCTCAGAAGAAATGGAGTAGCCATCATGGTCAACAAAAGAGTCCCAAATGCAGTACTTGGATGCAATCTCAAAAATGACAGAATGATCTCTGTTTGTTTCCAAGGCAAACCATTCAGTATCATGGTAATCCAAGTCTATGCCCCAACCAGTAATACTGAAGAAGCTGAAGTTGAATGGTTCTATGAAGACCTGCAAGACCTTTTAGAACTAACACCCAAAAAAGATGTCCTTTTCATTATAGGGGACTGGAATGCAAAAGTAGGAAGTCAAGAAACACCTGGAGTAACAGGCAAAGTTGGTCTTGGAATACGGAATGAAGCAGGGCAAAGACTGATAGAGTTTTGCCAAGAGAATGCACTGGTCATAGCAAACACCCTCTTCCAATCAACTATATTAAAGTTAAATAAAGCAAAAATTATGAATCTATCAACTATATTTAAATAGCCTCAAACTACTGCAACCTAGTCATACTCCCAAGAAATATACTCTGAGTCTGGAACTATGTATAAAAATCCCTTTTTGGCATCTATAAATTATCTTAAGCTGAGCTGATGATGACAGTGGTCCCAAATGAAATGGTCAGATTGTGGGAACAATATTCAGGACAATCTGCAGACCGTCCAGCACTGGGGACAGTGATTGTAATGGCACTATGTTCTGGAAATCATCCTGCAGGCGTGGCACTGTTATCCCAATCAGCTTGTCAAATCTGGCAGGTTACATCCTTTTTCATCAGCGACCCACATTTTTGGATGATGGATCCAGACTGGGAATTAAACCAACAGGATTAAAGCTTGGTCCAGGAATGTTTCTGACACGTCAGTCCCTTATTGAAGATCTACCTGACCTCAACAAGAATTGTACCAAAAGCCTTCTGCAAAGCAGACTATGAATCCAAGTTTCCACTCCTCATTCCCAGTTTTATGATGGTAAGATCTAGATCCCTAACCCCCTTTTCCACTGATCTGATATGGTTATTGAGAAGAAATAAAGTGTTTCTGAGAATACATCTGTTACTGGTCACGTTACTGTCCTGCTAATGAGAGCTACCATTATCTAAGAGTTTAGATTGCATTTAATTCTACTTTCCAGTTTCAGACAAGGTGAAGTAGATAGACTTTTCTCTATTCCTACCACCAGTTACAGCTAAAACTTGGGACAAGGAAGACTGAAAGATTCACAGGAGGCAGAAGAGCTAGGGGCCTTGAAATCCAAAGAATGACATGGTGGTGAGTTTCCTGGGGCATTTTGTTTGTTTGCTTTTCTTCAAATCTCCAGAACTGGGTGCTCAAGAAGCCTGTAACCCGAAAACACCATTAAGCACAGACAAAAAAACAATAACAAGGAAAGCCTATTTTCTCAGCCAGGTTGTTGTTCGGTTGCTAAGCTGTGTCTGACTGTTTGCAGCCCCATGGACTGCAGCACTCCAGGCTCCACTGTCCTCCACTATCTCCCGGAGTTTGCTCAAATTCATGTCCATTGAGTCAGTGATGCCATCTAATCATCTCATCCTCTGCTACTCCCTTCTCCTTTTGCCTTCAGTCTTTCCCAGCATCACGGTCTTTTCCAGTTAGTCATCTCTTCACATCAGGTGGCCAAAGTATTGGACCTTCAACTTCAGCATCAGTCCTTCCAATGAATATTCAGGGGTGATTTCCTTTAAGATTGAATGGTTTGATCTCCTTGCAGTCCAAGGGACTCTCAAGAGTCTTCTCCAACACCACAGTTCAAAAGCATCAATTCTTCAGTGCTCAGCCTTCTTTATGGTCCAACTCCCATCTGTACATGACTACTAGAAAAACCACAACTTTTACTGTATAGACCTTTATTTGCAAAGTGGTGTCCACGGTACAAGTGAAAATCACTTATCCAAAAAATAACCAGGAAAATCTCAACCTGCATGAGAAAAGACAGTGAATAGAGGCCAATACCAGAACTACACTGTTGTTAGAATTATCTCATAAGAATTTTTAAGTAGCTGTTAGAAAATGTAACAACAAGCAATTATGAACATACTCAAAACACGTTTATAGATAAAAATTCAAAGAAAAGAAATAGAAGAAATAGAGAAAACCAAATGGAAATTTTATAACTGAAAAATGCAATAACTGGAAAAAAACTCACCAGATGAGTTCAACGAGGGTATGGACAGGGCAGAGAAAAGAATCAGTCAACTTTATGACAATAAAAATTACTCCATGTGAGAGGAGGTCCAGATGGCAGAGCAGAAGCACATGCAGCTCTTGGCCCCCAACAACCACATCAAAAATACATCTACATGTGGAGTACTTCTCACTGAAAGCAAACTGAAACTGGCAGAAAAACTCTTATATAGCCAAGGCTATAGGAAGAACCACATAAAGTCAGGTTTGAAGGGAGGAGAAGAGGTCGGGTCAGGATCCCCGTCTCCGACACAGAGAGAGAGAGGATCACACAGTCTCAGAGATCCTCTCTGGGAAATGAACAACTGAAACCACACATTGGGCACTCCACACCTGGAGTCCAACACAGGGAGGGCACGTTCCCTTAACACGTTTGAAAACCAGCTCCAGACTGACAGTAGAGCAGTGAAAAACCTCTACTCTGCTCGTAAGGGGTGTTCACATGCTCACTTAATCACGAAGCAAGGCAGACCAAGCCTATTGAAGCTGCCTGGGACCCTGACTGGCATCCCACAACTACCCCAGTGTACATGCTGATCTAAACCGAGCACCTCACTCTGACCCCTCTTGCGCTGCTCCACACTAGGGCAAAGGCTGCTGCCGCCAAGGAGAGAGCGCAGTTGTGGGAGGATCATACCCTGGGTTGAAGTAGGATGTACTCCAGGGAGGCAAGGATGGTTCAATATCTGCAAATCAACCAATATGATACACTGCAATTTTAAAAAGGATAAAAATCACATGATCATTTCAATATACACAGAAGAAGCATTTAACAACATTTAACACCCATTCACGATTAAAAAAAAAAATTATCAAAATGAGTATAAAGGGAACATGCTGCTGCTGCTGCTAAGTCGCTTCAGTTGTGTCCGACTCTGTGCGACCCCATAGACAGGGGCCCACTGTCTCTGGGATTCTCCAGGCAAGAACACTGGAGTGGGGTGCCATTTCCTTTTCCAATGCATGAAAGTGAAAAGCGAAAGTGAAGTCGCTCAGTTGTGCCCGACTCTTAGTGACCCCATGGACTGCAGCCCACCAGGCTCCTCCGTCCATGGGATTTTCCAGGCAAGCGAACTGGAGTGGGTAAAGGGAACATAACTGAACATAATAAGGGCCATTTTTGACAAACCCACAGCTAACATCATACATGATGGTGAAAAGCTAAAAGCTTATCCTCTAAAATCAGGAATAAGACAAGGATATCCATTTTTACCACTTCTACTTAGCATGGTATTGGAGGTCCTAGCCACAGAAATCAGTCAAGAAAAAGAAAGAAAATGAACCCAAGTTGGAAAGGAAGAAGCAAAAGTCACTATTTGCAGATGGCATGATGCTATATAGAGAAAACTGTAAATCTGCACCCAAAAACTATTAAAAATACTAAATGATTTCAGTAAAGTTGCAGGATACAAGATTAATATACAGAAATCTACTTTTTTGTGCATTAATGATGAACTATCAAAAAAAATTACATCAAAAAGAATATCAAGGAATAAACTTAAAGAAGTTGAAAGGCCTATACTCTGAAAACTATGAAATGTTGATAAAAGAAATTGAAAATGGTACAGAGAAATGGAAAGATATAAAATGCTCTTGAATTTGTAATTTAAAAACTCCTGAAAAAGAAATTGCCAGGCCTGGATATTTCACCAAAGAATTCTGCCAAATATTTTGAGAATGCTTAGCAGCACCAGTTCTTCATAATCTTTCTCAGAAAACAGAAGAGGAGGGAGCACTGCCTGAATGACTTGAAGAGGCCAGTATCACTCTGCTGCTGCAGCAAAGACAGTGCAGAAGGAGACAGTAGTTTTATTTGTAATAGCCCCCAGTGTGGAAATTATCGAAGTGGAAATCGCCTCAGTAGGTGAATAACTGATAAACTATAGGCATCCATATCATGGATGAAAGAAAATGCATTGAGACCCACAACAACTTAGATGGATTTCAAGGGCATTGAGCTGAATGGAAAAAGTCCGTCTCAAAAGTTACATGCTGAATTATTCAATTTATATAGCATTCTCAGAATGACACAAGCGTAGAGATGGAAAACAGTGATTTCCCGACATTAAGGAAGTTGGAAGGAGAGTGGTTATAGAGGTGTGGGATGAACGATACCTTTGCGGTAATAGGAAAGTTCTGTTTCTTGATTATGGTGGTGGGAGACAGGAAAAGAGACGTGACGAAATGGCGCAGCACGATAAGCACGCGCCGTTCCGAGCTCTGTCTCCGCAGCCTGGCGCTGCGATGCAGTCGTGAAACCACTCGGAGCCTCCAGGTTCAGGAGACCCTGGACCTCTCTGTACTATTTTTGCCATCTCTAATTATTTGGAAATGAAATTTTTTTTTTTTTAATCCTTCGATCTTCTAAACTCAGACTTCAGAAAACGTCAGCGTATTCCAGCTTCAGCAAGGAGCTAAAACTGTGCCGCAGCAGCAGTGGGAAAAGTCCTGTCGCAGGCGGTGTCCGCTTGCCTCTTCCCTCCACCGCAGGCTGCAGGAAGGGCCGCCAAACGCAGAGCTTCCTGGGGGGAGCTGTCAGAGTACTCTGCAGGTGAGGGGGTGTCGCACCAACTAGCCCTTCTTCGCTCCGCTCAGCATCACATGACCAGAACAGACGCCTACTGCAGACTTCAAGCTGAAGTGATCCTGCTTAAGAGGATATGTTTTCTGAGGAAAAGGCTATCAGTTTACCCAGACATTCTGGAAACATGAGTTGCACAGACCTTCCTGGTGGTCTAGTGCTTAAGCCTCTGTGTTCCTTCACTGCACGTGCCGCAGGTTTGGTCCCTGGTTGGAGAAGTAAGATTCTTCTTGCCACACAGGTGTGGCCAAAAAAAAGAGAAAGAAATTAAATTATTTTTAAAAATATGAGATATAGTAAGGCAAGAGATTTTAGGTTCTGAATGCCAGTATAACTCCTTTAGTTTTTTTTTTTTTTTCCCAAGCTGAATTCCTGTGTTTGGTGGATGAACAGGAGCAGGGAGGGGTGGCTTATTCACCTGTGGCAGAAGCAGGCACAGCTGAGAAGCATCTCTGAAAACCAACTGAAAGGCCCTACAGCGAGATGTTAGGGGGCTCTACATAGCAAGCTTAGAATTGTCCTTCTCCTGTGGCTCTGAAGCTGTCATGCTTAGCCTGACTTCCGTGGGCAGAAATCATCCACAATCCCCACACCAGGTAACAGGCCCCTGGAAGAGCTGTAGAAAACCAGGTCACCCAAGGGCTCGCTCTTTCTTTAGCTCTTCTTCATACAGGACCCAGGACTGTGACAACCACTGTCAAAAGCGGGCATGATGGGTGGGCAAAATGGGATCAAAGTGCAAGGCCTAATTTTGGGACCATGCGCGGAAGGCAGGTAAGGCCAGCAAAGCCAGGAACAGCGGCCTGTAAAACCAACGAGCGGCCTCTGCAGGGGAGGACCGCTGACCGCATCCAGGCACTGAGCAGTGTTGAGTTCAGGGCTCCAAGGCTCGTGCCCTACAGCCTCTCGAATGCAGCAGATACACAGGCTCTTAGTACAGTTTTACTGGAGATGTATATAGCCACTGTATCTGCAAACTGCTCTGAAATATTAACAGACCCTCCTCATTCGAGTTTAACGCTGAAAATCCTAAAATTATGTTAGGTTGTCACTTTCCCCCTCCACCTTGGCGTTTTCTTGATGTGTGTTCCTTTCAAAGGTTGGACTGGAATAGAAGTAAGTAATTAATGGTGTTCTTTTCTCTCAGGCCTTGCAAATAATGACTGGTCTGTTTGTTCACACCCTGGGACTGCTCTGGACATATTTGTTGGTCTCACAAATTCTAGCATTTCAGAAAGCGTATCTTCCTCTTGCGGTACTGTCGGGATTCCCGTTTTGGGCAGCAGCTTTTGTGAGTAAATGATCTCCTTTATTGCTCTTTATTAGTTTATTCATTTGATGATTGTTTCTGAGCTGTGTAGCATACAGTATGCCACACTGAAAATGCACGGTTTGCTTTCAAGGGATTTATTCTTATATCGAGTTGGAAGGCACATATCAATATGGAAAAATGAAAACTTAGATCATGCTTAGTCTATAATGAGACTCTGTTTTGTTAAAGATCCGCTTTTTACATGCTCTTGGATGGGGGAAATGGAGAAGGCAATGGCACCCCACTCCAGTGCTCTTGCCTGGAGAATCCCAGGGACGAGGGAGGCTGGAAGGCTGCAGTCCGTGGGGTCGCTGAGAGTTGGACACGACTGAGTGACTTCACTTTCACTTTTCACTGTCATGCATTGGAGAAGGAAATGGCACCCCACTCCAGTGTTCTTGCCTGGAGAATCCCAGGGACGGGGAGCCTGGTGGGCTGCCGTCTATGGGGTCGCGAAGAGTCGGACACAACTGAAGCGACTTAGCAGCAGGGGGACATAGTGGTAAGATGCGCAAGGGGCATTTTGGGAAAACAGGGAATGGTAGTGATTGTTCCACCACTCACAGGGCATTTATTTTTTCCAGTGGGGCAAACAAGATGGGAGAACATGGAAATAGTAGAGTACACAGAATTTGTACAGGGAAATAAAAATGAAATCTTTTGTTTTAGTCTCCAAGAAGCCTTTGGTAGAATTGAGCAGAAGTTTCTAAAGTAAATTTTATTATGTCTGATAGTATGGTGAGTGATATGCTATCATCCCCACAAAATGCTGAGTGATAATAACAATACATTTGAAGTTTGGTCATTCAACCAATACAATACTATGTACCACATATCTGTTCTGGGTGTATGAAATACATCAGTAAACAAAGCAAAGATCCCAGTCCTTTCAGAGCTTTATTCTAGCCAGGAGTCAAATGTTAGAAGATAATGAAGCTATAGAAGGAAAGAAAGAAAATGTTGTGTAGGGTGAGAGAAAACATTCATCAGGTCTTATGGAAAAACCCAAATGAACTTTTTGGCCAACCCACTATAATAATCGATTATCAACAGTAACTTTTTCAATGAGGCCTACTTGAACCATTCGGTTTAAAACAGTAACCCATTTCCCTTTGGTACCGGAAATTCCATTTTGTCTCATCCTACCCAGCTTCTTTCTTTCTTTTTAGTGCTATAGCTTTACTCACTTCACTTTCCACTTTCACCCCCAGGTCAGATAAAACAAATTCCAACACTTTAGAAATTCCTCTCATGTCCCTTCCGATCACTAACCTCTCCCTCCTGTCTTAACCATTAACCTGACTTCTAATATCATACGCCACTCTTATATGCTTTTAAACTTTATATAAGTAGAATCAGGCAGCACGTATTATTTTGTATTTGGCTGCTTTGCTCAACTCATGATTGTGAGGCCACCCTTGCTGTGACACAGCTGCAGCTCATTATCATTCTGCTGATAATACTCCATCGTCTTCATCTACGGTGGCTTAGAGAGTCCAGTGAATGGACATTTAGGTCGCTTCCAGCTTGCAGCATTGCAGAGCTCCCCGTGCGGGCCCTTAGTAACCTTGTGCATGCCTGTAGCTGCGCATGTGCGGGTCTCACTTTTGGGTTCCTATACAAAAGCAGAATCGCAATGTCTTAGGGTTACACACGTACTCAACTTCCGTGCTTAATGCTAAACTGTTCCCAGGTGGTTTTACCAGTTTACGTCCTTTTTAGCAGGCAGTAAATTACTGTCATTCTGTATCCTCCGCGGGCTTCCTCAGAGAGTCTCAGGGCTTCCCTCCGTGACTCCGTGGTAAAGAATCCACCTGCAGTGCAGGAGATGCGGGTTTGATCCCTGGGTCAGGAGGATCCCCTGGAGGAGGAAACGGCAACCCACTCCAGTACCCTTGCCTGGCGGTTTCCGGGGACAGAGGCTCCTGGGAGGCCGCAGCCCCTAGGGTCGCAGTGAGCGGATGCGATTGAGCTGCTGCGCACACAAGCGCCCGCACCCTCAGCAGCACTTAACATTGTCAGTTTTCCTGCTTTTATCCGTTCTGCTTAGTGCTTTTGACCTTGTAGTTTCAGCTTGCATTGCTAACTAACGAGGCAGAGAAGTTTTTATTGTCTATTTTGACATCCTCTTTTAAAAGTACCTATACAAGTTTCTTCACATTTTTTAATTGGGTTTTCTCTCTGTCTTGTACTTATTTGCTAGAATTCTTCATATATTCTGGACACAAAGTCTTTATCAGTTTATGTATTCTAATCGTCATTTCCACTCTGTGGCTTAAGGATGTCTTTCAATTAAATAATTTATTAATTTCAGTGTTACCCACTATGATAATTTTCCCTCTATATAGGTAGTACTTTTTATACCTAATGTAATAAATTTTTTCTGCTTTTAGATTTGGAAGTTATTTTTATATTATGTACTAGAATCTAAACTGTTTTACCTTTTTACATTTGGACTTCCAGTGTACCTTGAATTTATTTTTGTTTACAATATACATTAGGGATCAAATTTTATTTTTAGAGAATATGAATTTTCAAAAGTTTCACTTATTGGGAAGAAGATTGTTTTGCTTCTATAAATCAAATGTCCAGATAGGGCTGACTCCATTTCTGAACCTGTTTTTCTATAATTGTGATGATATCACAGTGTCTTCACTACACTGTCTTTAAATAAGTTTTAATATCAGTATAGGTCATCTTGTTCTTCTTCAAGATTATCTTGGCTATCCTTGTATCACCTTACCATATAGATTTTGGAATCAGTTTGTAATCTACACACACACCAAATAAACCTGAAGGGGTCTTGATTGGTATTTCACAGGATGCTATGTTTCACGGTCTCTATCATCTGGGAACTAGTTGAAGACGAACTCTGAAGAGTGAATCAGAAGACATGGCATCTATTGAAAGTGCTTTTCACTTGACTGTTTGACTTCATTTTTAAAATGAATTACATTGTTTAAATTATATTTTCATTTATTCAGTAAAGAGACATACTGGACAGCCACGATTTGTAAGGACTGTTCTAGGGACTTGAATAAAACAATGAGCAAGACACACACGTAAGCTGAAGTAAGAAAAAAAGTGCCTCTGCTTTCGTAGGTGAAAAGTGAAAGTGGGAGTCGCTCAGGCGTGGCCGACTCTTTGCGACCCCATGGACTGTATACAGCCTATGGAATGCTCCAGGCCAGAATACTGGCGTGGGTAGCCTCCTTCCCCTTCTCCAGGAGATTTTCCCAACCCAGAGATTGAACCCAGATCTGCATTGCAGGCGGATTCTTTACCAGCTGAGCCACCAGGGAAGCCCAAGAATCCTGGGGTGGGTAGCCTCCTTCCCCTTCTCCAGGGGATCTTCCCAACCCAGGAATCAAACCAGGGTCTCCTGCATCACAGGCGGATTCCTTACCAACTGAGCTATCAAGGATACCACCCTAATGGCAGAAAGTGAAGAGGAACTAAAAAGCCTCCTGAGGATGATGAAAGAGGAGAGTGAAAAAGCTGGCTTGAAACTCAACACTCAAAATACTAAGATCATGGCATCTGGTCCCATCACTTCATGGCAAATAGATGGGGAAAAAGTGGAAACAGTGGCAGATTTTATTTTCTTGGGCTCCAAAATCACTGTGGACGATAATGGCAGCCATGAAATTAAAAGATGCTTGCTCCTTGAAAAGAAAGCTGTGACAAACCTAGACAGCATACTAAAACACACAGATATCACTTTGCTGACAAATGTCCATATACTCAAGGCTATGGTTTTTCCAGTGGTCATGTACGGATGTGAGAGTTGGCCCATAAAGAAGGCAGAGCACCAGAGAACTGATGCTTTACAACTGTGGTGCTGGAGAAGACTCTTGAGAGTCCCCTGGACTACAAGGAGATCCAACCAGTCCATCCTAAAGGAAATCAACCCTGAATATTCACTGGAAGGACTGATGCTGAAGCTAAAGCTCCAATACTTTGGCCACCTGATGTGATGACTTATTGGAAAAGACCCTGATGCTGGGAAAGACTGAAGGTGGGAGGAGAAGGGATGACAGAGGATGAGATGGTTGGGTGGCATCACCAACTCAATGGACGTGAGTTTGAACAAACTCTGAGAGACAGTGAAAGACAGAGGAGCCTGGTGTGCTGTATAAAGAGTTAGTCAAGACTTGGCAAAAACAACAACAACACTTTCATAGATCTCACTCTCTCAGTTGAGGAGACAAAAGTTAACAAGAAAGCAATTATTTTAAAATCTCTCAATGTTAGTGTTAGAAAGAAAATAAACAGCATACTCTCTGCAAGATAACAGTTGATCCTAAAGCAGTCTCATAGGAGTGATGGTCCTCTTTATGTTCCAGGCTTACTGGCCTTTGTTCTATTCCTTAAACCAGTAAAGATTTCTCCTCTGTAAGTGTTTTTATTTCCTCTCCCTGGAAAGCTCCTCTAGTCTTCAAGACTTCAGGTTACTCTTATCTCAGCTTTGATGTCTCTCTTTCAAGAGACCTTCTTTAGCCCATCTACTGAAGGTGTCCCCACTATTCTCCTACATATCGCTAGTCCTTACCTGGCAAATGTACTCACAGAGGAAACAGAAACGCCACAAATCAATTACACCCCATACAATCAAGGTTTTCCTGTTGCCACAGCACATCCTCTTAACTGGCCTCCATGCCCGAAGCCCTCCTTCAGAGCCCCGCTAAGCTGGGAATCAACACCTTTGAGGCAGTTGATTATCTACCTGTAAATCAGTTGGCAATCACTATTGCTCATATACCCTTTTGATGTCTTAATTTCTCATTGATCAGAAATAGAGCTACGAGAGAGAACGCGCATACATGCTCCAGTCCTTCAGAAGCAGCCTTAGCAACATGTGATAAACAGCTACAATAATTTCCTTTATGAGTCTGCTTTTGCCGGAGACTAAACAAGAAAACACTGCTCTAGTGGTTGTTTTCTTTTTTGATGACTTTGTTGTATGTTTTGATTTTCTGGGAGACACTTTGGAATGAGCACCTCAAATGGAGGAAGCCCAGGATGCTGAGGACAGAGTGTTCTCTTGCTGTGTGTAAAATGGCTAAGATGAGTAGCTGGAAGACAAAGGTAGCACCCATTTCAAAATACTAGAAAGAATCCTGAGGAAGGTATGTGGACGTAGAAATATAACAGAAAGAAAGAAAAATTAATACTATCTACCATTTGTCCAAATGTGGGGGCTTATTATAAGGTACTTATTTCAGTGCAGGATTTTGTAAAGAAAAACAGGCTACCATAATATTTATGGGAATATAGAAACTGGAATAAGAATTGGAGCCTTTGAAAATGTGAGAGTTCCTGCAGATGGGATGCGGGAAGAAAGATTAGAGGATCATAAAAAAAGATCACTAACTGCTCCTGCCTAAGGCGCCAGCTCCTCTGGTGGCTCAGACAGTAATGAATCTTCCTCCAATGCAGAGGACCTGGGCTTGATCCCTGGTCGAGAAGATCCCCTGGAGAAGGAAATGGCAACCCACTCCAGTATTCTTGCCTGGAGAATTCCATGCACAGAGGAGCCTGGCAGGCTACAATCCAAGGGGTCACAGAGTCAGACACAGCTGAGCAACTAACACTCGCTTTCACAAGGCACCAGCATGAATGGACAAGCTGAAAGTGGAAGTCACTCAGTCTGACTCTTTGCAACCACATGGGGTGTATAGTCCATGGAACTCTCCAGGCCAGAATACTGGAGTGGGCAGCCGTTCCCTTCTCCAGGGGATCTTCCCAGCCCGGGGATTGAAGCCAGGTCTCCCGCATTGCAGGTGGACTCTCTACCATCTGAGCCACGAGGGAAGCCCGAGAATACTGGAGTGGGCAGCCTCTCCCCTCTCCAGCGGATCTTCCCCACCCAGGAATCGAGCCCGGGTCTCTTGGATTGCAGGCAGATTGCATGTAATTAAATCTTGAAGCTCTGTAATAAAATCTTGAACCAGAAAGGGGTTGCAAGGGGAAGATCATGGATAGATGTAGAAATTGATTTCTCTGGAAGAAAATGTGAAAATATAACAGAGGAGAGGGAGAAAGAAGAGGCCGTGGCCGCCGTGTCTGATCACTGTGATTTTCTGAGAGTTACAGTTTCTGCTTCCCTTCTACCTGCCGAATATTGCTTGAGATTTTCTCTTGCACTATTGTAACTGAAAATAACCGAAATTAATTCTGGAAAATGTAGTTCTGAGTCATAGGTGAAAACTGTAGGACCAAGTTGACTATAAATAACTCAGCAAATTACTTCATATATAACTGTTACAATAACCACTTAGTAGCACAAGTTAGAAAATATTATTCTCACTTTACCAATGAAAAAGGAAAAACTTAATGACAAGCCACACAATTTCTCTTGAGTGTCATAGAAAGCACAGTTCAAAGAATTCAAACTCATATCCTTCTGACCCCAAAATGCTCCTTAGTGCTGACATGCTGGGCTTCCCAGGTGACTCACTGGTAAAGAATCCAGCTGCCAGCGCGGGAGACCCCGGGGATGTGCATTTGACCCCTGGGGCAGGAAGATCCCTTGGAGAAGGAGCTGGCAACCCCCTCCAGTGTCACTGCTGGCGAATTCCGTGGACAGAGAAGCCAGGCAGACTAGAGTCTGTGCTCAGACCCGACTGAGTCAGACCCGACTGAGTGCCTGAGTGCCCGCGCACGCACTGGCGTGGTGCCATTTGGGGGAAGGAACATTCCTTTTCCTTCACTACTAACTGAATAGTTATTCTTGAAATGCTGTTGAAAGTTTCCATGCACACATTAAAGTTGCACCAGTGGAAAAAATAAATTTCTGATGCACCATAACTGCCATCTTTCTAACAAGTTTTAAGATTGATGGAAAGTCACAGAACAAGCTACTCATTGAAGACATTATGTAATTCTTACATTTAAATATATATAATGAATCAAATACTTTGTAAATGTGATGTTTTCTATTAATAAAATATTTCAGCATTATATTTAAAGTACTTGCGTGTGATATCACTAAGGTATAGCATTGTTTAGTAATAAGTTCATCAGCTAGATGCATTTTCTTGTAATTCATCTCATGGGCTCAATAAACTGTGATTGAGAAAAAATCTAAGTAAAATTTGACAGTCTTTTTGCCACATAAAGTCACCTCAAGGGGTCCATGATTTTCTCAATGGTCCCACAAAAGAGTGAATATGATACTCTTCATGTTATGGCATTCCAGAATTCTCTTGCTTTTTAAGTTTATTACATAGAGATGTAATGACAGGGTATTAATAAGTGTGATTTTTGTTTCCAGTTTTTGCTGTCAGGAGTCTTTACAGTATTGTTTGAGAGGAGGCGTTCAAGGTCTTTGGTAAGTCAGAATGTTTGTAGCAACTCTAAAAATGATTTACTTGACAGAATGAGAGTCCATAAGGAAGTGGCATTGTCTCTGAATCACTAGAAACCTACCCCAAGTTTTGGAGGATAGATTGTTAAGATATAAGAACTTTAATTTTCTACTGAATCTTTATCGAAAGGAAAAGGATATACTCCAATTACTGAAATCTTTGTTACATTTCATTAGCTATAAAAATAATTCAAGATGTATGAAGTTAATCATGGAATTTAATTGCTATTATGACAAATCATTTAATGTAAATTAAGACATTGCTTTTCACACTTGAATTTGGGCTTCTTGAAATGACCCAGTGTCTGTTATTACCTGCTCCTTTCTTCTTTTTCATATTTCTAGGAACGTTTGATAGTGTGATGGAAAATATGTTTGTGATATTGCAGAGTCTGGAATATGTTGATTTCCTGTAGTGCTTAGTTTTATGTCAGAAATTGGAGTAACTATAAATATTAGTGCTGGCAGACTGACTTCTGGGATGGTAGCACAAGCAACTCTATGATGTCCTTCTTCCATTCTGCTCTCCCCCCTCCTCCCCCCACCCCCGGTCATGGGCTGTGGTCTGAACCACGGCTCAGCTTTCATCCTCCCACCTGGAACCACATGCCTCCAAGTTAAGGTCCCTGAGTCTCCCCCAAAACAAGGAAAATGTCAGCAAAAAAAAGAAAGACCCTAAAATTAATAGTTTCAAGTGCGTGCATGTGCCTGCAAAGTCACTTCAGTCGTGTCCGGCTCTTTGTGACCCCATGGACTGAGCCTGCCTAGCCCCTCTGTCCGTGGGATTCTCCAGGCAGGAATCCTGGAGTGGGTGCCGTGCCCTCCTCCAGGGACTCTTCCCAATCCAGGGATCAAACCCGCGGCTCTCATCCTCCTGCATTGGCAGGCGGGTCTTTACCACGAGAGCCACCTGGGGTGGACATTCAGTCCAGTTCAGTTCAGTCGCTCAGTCGTGTCCGACTCTTTGCTACCCCATGAATCGCAGCACGCCAGGCCTCCCTGTCCATCACCATCTCCCGGAGTTCACTCAGACTCACGTCCATCGAGTCCGTGATGCCATCCAGCCATCTCATCCTCGGTCATCCCCTTCTCCTCCTGCCCCCAATCCCTCCCAGCATCAGAGTCTTTTCCAATGAGTCAGCTCTTCGCATGAGGTGGCCAAAGTACTGGAGCTTCAGCTTTAGCATCATTCCTTCCAGAGAAATCCCAGGGCTGATCTCCTTCAGAATGGACTGGTTGGATCTCCTTGCAGTCCAAGGGACTCTCAAGAGTCTTCTCCAACACCACAGTTCAAAAGCATCAATTCTTCGGCACTCAGCCTTCTTCACAGTCCAACTCTCACATCCATACATGACCACAGGGAAAACCATAGCCTTGACTAGACGCAGTCCACTTAAAGTAAAAACTGAAAATTGTCTATCCAGGTGACACTATTGAGTGTCAAGAAACAGAGGTTGGTGATGTTTTAAAAGCCTAGTCTTGCAGCCAGCTGAGAGGACTGACATCCTCTGATGCTGTCTTAAAATCATCGTTCTCTGGGCACAGTCGATATTTTCTTAACTTACAGCAATCTTAAAAATCTCTGTCCCCAGGCTGTTGTGGCTATTTGTGTAGATACAAAGTGAAAGCAAAGTCCTATCGCAAGGAAAGTGCGGAAATAATACCAGTGTACTGACTACAGCGCAGCTGCGTAGGCTGTGAGTCCAGCTGCAATGAACCGAAGCTTGGGCAGAAACTTAAAAGAACATCTTTGAGAACCAGAAAACCACAGGGAGCTTTGAGAAGCCTCAGCATATTCTTAGAGATCAAAAATACTGTATACATGTGGAAGACTATCC
Organism: Oryx dammah; assembly: GCF_014754425.2. Classification (NCBI taxonomy): domain Eukaryota; kingdom Metazoa; phylum Chordata; class Mammalia; order Artiodactyla; family Bovidae; genus Oryx; species Oryx dammah. The sequence goes on from NW_024070201.1 coordinate 80,100,420, forward strand.
ATGTCTAAGAGGAAAGACTTGGGAAAGGAGAAATACCCATTCTGGCTGGCTCTGAAACCCTGGGCAAGCAAAACGTGGAAGCTAAGACTGTGTTCTAAACTTATTGAAATTTTAAAGTGTGTATTTTCACACAGGTTCCCCTTGGTAGAGGCATTAAATTATACTGACCCAGAGGTAACCCCTAGGAAGCCAGTTTGTTTTGTCTTGTTTTGCAGTATAGTTGACTTAAAATGTTGAGTTAATTTCAGGTATACAGTAAAGTGAATCGATTATACATATACATATAGGGATTTTTTAAAGGAACGTCTTCCAAAAATAGAGAATTCAGAGATCCCAAATCAAAACTTTGGGAAATGACTTCAGGAAAGTCACTAAGCAAATAAGCAAGAACAAGAAAACAACAACCAAAAATAAAGCAAAGATAATGAATTCTGGATGGGAAAGGAGGACACTAACACCAAATTTGTCACAATATATGATGTTAAATGTCCATTTAAAATGGAAAGCATGCGAAGACTCTGAAACCTATTTCACATATTCGAGGGGAAAAAAAAAGCAACCAACAGACAATGTCCCTAATGAAGCACAGACTTTGAACCTTATAGTCAATGATACTACATCATCTGTTAAAAACATGTTCAAAGAACTAAAGAAAATGATGTTTAAAGAAGTAAAAGAAAGGATAAAAGTGATGTCTCACCAAATAGATACCAATAATGAGACAGAAACTGTTAAAAAAACAACAACAACAACAACCAGATACTCTGTAATTAAAAAGGGCAAGCACTACATAAACGAGGAATTCACTAAAGGACATAAGAGCAGACTAGAGCTGACAGGAAACAGAGTCGAAACCTTGGAGATGGGTCAGCAAAGGTTACTTAACAAGAGGGGCATAAAGATGGAGAAGTGAAGAAAAACGCACACGGACTCAGGAAACCATCGGACACCATCAGCCACGCACCTGCTCAGTTGCTCGGTCTCGTCCAGCTCTTTGTGACCTCGTGGCCTGTACCCACCAGCTCCTCTGTCCATAGAATTCTCCTGGCAAGAATGCTGAGGTGGGTTGCCATTTCCTACTCCAAGGGATCTTCCCTCCCCAGGAATCAAGCCTGTGTCTCCTGCCTTGGCAAGTGAATTCTCACCACTGAGACACCCGGCAAGCTCACTACCAGGCATACGCGTGTATGTGCATAACAGAGATTCCCCCAAAGAGAAGAGAAAGTGAAAGGGACAGAAAGCATATTTGAAGAAATACTGGCAGAAAAATTTCCAACTCGATGAAAAAAGAATGAGTTTTAAAGATGATCAACAGATTCCAAGTGGAATAAGCTTGAAAAAATCCACATATGGTCTTACCAAAAGTGAACTGATGAAACTCAAGAATAAAGAGAAAACTCTCAAAAGCAGCAAATGAAAAAATGATTTATAGTGTACAAGAGGTCCTCAATAATATTATAGCTGGGTTTATCAGAAATCATAGACAGCTGAGGTAGTAGGGTGCCATTTTCCATGTTTGGGGGAGTCGGGGAAATGTCAGTCTTCATCCAGGCAACTACCCTTCAAAACTAAAGGAGAGAGTAGCTTCCTACCACCACCTCTTCTCCCTTCATCTCTTCCTTTCTCAGTCCTTGCACTGGTGTTCAGGGGGATGCTCACCATAATTTGGGTTGGGGGGGTGGGCGGTTAACATGAGTCTGCATCAAAGAGAGAAGACCTTGAAGATTCCTGAGCTCTTGTAGGATGATGGCACTTCTGAGTTGCCTGCCTTTAGGCGAGAGCTTCTGACCTGTCATAAAGATCCCCAGGCCTTCCCACTGCCTTCCTTCTGGATGCTGTCCCTGAAGGATGAATCCAGGAGCACTTCGGATGACTGACTTTTGGAACCTCTGACGCCCCCCCCCCCACCGCTTTGTTTCCTGAAGTCTCCAATGTATTAATGTGAAATTGAGAGAGGTCATCTTCCTGGAGACAATTTACACATGCAAAGAATATTGTGGATCAATAATATTAGACAAGATAAGAGTTTGTTGCGAGTTTTTGCTGGTCTCTGGCACCATGGGCACTTCACACACACACCTCAGTTGTGGCCACTGTACCCAAACCTGTCTTGAGCGAGTATCCATCATGATGCCAAAACCTGGCTCTACCCACTGCCTTCAGGCTCCAGTGCTGGACACCTCACACCAAACAGCCAAGACAGGAACACAGCCCCGGCTGTCAGCAGACAGGCTGCCTAAAGCCATACGAAGCTCACAGACATCTAAAAACACACACCTGTTGTGGCCCTGCCTATCAGAGGGAAAAGCCTCAGCACCACCCGCCAGGCTGCAGGCACCAGTCCCTCCCACTCGGAAGACTACACAAGCTCCTGGACCAATCTTACCCAAGAGGGAACAGACTACAGAAGCAAGAGGAACTGTGGCTACAGACAGTAATTTAGACAAAATGAGAGGACAGAGAAATATGCTGCAGACGGAGCTGCAAGGTAAAAACCCACGAGAGCAAATAAATGAAGAGGAAATAGGCAATCTACCTGAGAAAGAAGTCAGAGTAATGTTAGTAAAGACGACCCAAGATCTCAGAAGCACAGTGGAGGCACAGACTGAGATGATACAAGAAATGCGTAACAAGGACCTGGAAGAACTAAAGAACAAACTGATGTACAGCCCGGTAACTGAAATGGAAAGTACACTAGAAGGGCCAGCAGCAGAGTAACTTAGGTGAAGATAATGGCTAATGGAAAGTACACTAGAAGGAATCAGCAGCAGAGTAACTTAGGTGAAGATAGTGGATAAGTGAGCTGCAAGACATGATGATGGAGCAGAACAAAGGGAACAGAAAGGAGGACAGTCTCAGAGACTCTGGGACGACGTTAACTGCACCAACATTACAATTATAGGGGTCCCAGAAGGAGAAGAGAAAGAGAAATGGTCTGAGAAAACACTTGAAGTGGTTACAGTCAAAAACTTCCCTAACATGGCAAAGGAAATAGTCAACCCAAGTCCTGGAAGTGCAGAGAGTCCCATATAGGATAAACCCAAGGAGAAGCACATTGAGGCAAATATTAATCAAACAAACAAAAATTAAATACAATGAAAAATACAGCGGAAAAGCAACAAACACCATACAAGGGACTCCCCGTAGGTTATCAGCTGATTTTTCAGCAGAGACTCTGCAGACCAGAGGGGCTGGCAGGATACATTTAAAGTGATGAGAGGGGAAAATCTGCAACCCAGATTACCCAGCAAGGAGCTCTTTCATATTCAGTGGAGAAAGCAAAAGCTTTTCAGATAAGCCAAAGCTAAGAGAATTCAGCACCACCGAGCCAGCTTTCCAACAAATGCTGAAGGAACTTCTCTGGGTGGGAAACAGAAGGGAAACAGCTACAAGAACAAACCCAAAACAACTGAGAAAATTCTAATAGGAACACGCATACTGATAATTGCCTTAAATGGATTAAATGTTCCAAGCAAAAGACAGATTGGCGCAATGGACACAAGAATAATACCCATTTATTTGCTGTCTACAAGAGAACCACTTCAGGCCTAGGGACACATTCGGAGTGAAAATGAGGGAATGAAACAAGATATGGCATTGCATTTCGATGCAGATGGAAATCATAAACACCAGAGCAAAACTAAACGGAACAGAGGCTAAGAAAACAATGGAAGAGATCAATGAAATGAACAGCTGGTTCTTTGAAAAGATAAACAGCATTGATACGCATTGAGCCAGATGCAAGAAAAAAGTGGAGAGGGAAAGAAAATTAGAAAGGAAAATCAATAAAATTAGAAAGGAGAAAGGAGAAGCTTAACAACTGACACCACAGAAATATAAAGGATCGTAGGAGACTACTACAAGCAACTGTGTGCCCACAAAACGGACAACCTGGGAGAAATGGACAAACTCTTACAAAAGTCTTCTAAAGACTGAATCAGGAAGAAAAAGAAAATATGAGCAGACCAGTCACAAGTAATGGAATTGAAACTGTGATTAAAAATCTTCCAACAAACAAAAGTCCAGGACCACCTGGGTTCACAGGCAAATTCTATCAAACATTTACAGAAGAGCTTACAGCTATCCTTCTCGAACTCTTCAAAAAGATTACAGATGCAAGAACACTCCCAAATTCATTCTACGAAGCCACCATCAGCCTGCTACCAAAACCAAAGATATTACACAAAAAAGAAAATTACAGGGTAATATTATTGATGAACACAAATGCAAAAACACTCAACAAAACACTAGCAAACTGAGTCCAACAGTGCGTTAAAAGGATCATACACCAAGCGGGATTTATCCTAAGGAGTGCAAGGGTTTTCAGGATACATAGGTCAATCAATGTGATACACCATATTAACAAGTTGAGAAGTAAAAACCATATGATCATCTCAATAGATGCAGAAAAAGCTTTTGACACAATTCAGTACCCATTTATGATAAAAACTCTCCAGAAAAGTGGGCAAAGAGGGAACCTACCTTGACATAATAAAGACCAAATATGACAAACCCATGGCAAGCATCCTTCTCAATGGTAAAAAACTGAAAGCATTTCCTGTAAGATCAGAAATAAGACAAGGGTGTCTGTCCACTCTTGCCACTGTTATTCAACATAGTTTCGGAAGTCCTAGCTATGGCAGTCGGAGAAGAAAAAGAAATAGAGGTAATCCAACTGGAAAAGAAGTAAGACTGTCACTCTCTGCAGATGACGTGATGCTATAGATAGAAAGCCCTGAAGAGGCCACCAGAAAACTGCCAGAGCCAATCAATGAATTTAGCAAAGTGAAAGTTTAGTAATTCTGCAGGATATAACATTAACAGAGAAACCTCTTGCATTCCTATACACTGTAAACAAAATATCAGAAAGAGGAATTAGGAAGACAGTTCCATTTACCACTGCAACGAGAAGAATAAAATGATTATGAATAGACCTGCCTAAGATGGCAAGACTCATACCCAGAAAACTATAAGATGATAATGAAGGAAATCAAATAGGAAACAAAAGGATGGAAAGATTATACCATGTTCTTGGATTGGAAAAATCATTATTATAAAAATGACTATACTACCCAAAGCAATCTACAAACTAAGTGCAGTCTCTATCAAATAACCAAAGGCTATACAGCAAATTATTGACTATACCAAAGCCTTTGACTGTGTGGATCACAATAAACTGTGGAAAATTCTGAAAGAGATTGGAATACCAGACCACCTGAGCTGCCTTTTGAGAAATCTATATGCAGGTCAGGAAGCAACAGTTAGAACTGGACATGGAACAACAGACTGGTTCCAAATAGGAAAAGGAGCACATCAAGGCTGTATATTGTCACCCTGCTTATTTAACTTATATGCAGAGTACATCATGAGAAACGCTGGACTGGAAGAAACACAAGCTGGAGTCAAGATTGCCGGGAGAAATATCAATAACCTCAGATATGCAGATGACACCACCCTTATGGCAGAAAGTGAAGAAGAACTAAAAATCCTCTTGATGAAAGTGAAAGAGGAGAGTGAAAAAGTTGGCTTAAAGCTCAACATTCAGAAAACGAAGATCATGGCATCTGGTCCTAACACTTCATGGGAAATAGATGGGGAAACAGTGGAAACAGTGTCAGACTTTATTTTGGGGGGCTCCAAAATTCCTGCAGATGGTGATTGCAGCCATGAAACTAAAAGACGCTTACTCCTTGGAAGAAAAGTTATGACCAACCTAGACAGCATATTCAAAAGCAGAGACATTACTTTGCTGACTAAGGTCCGTCTAGTCAAGGCTATGGTTTTTCCAGTGGTCATGTATGGATGTGAGAGTTGGACTGTGAAGAAGGCTGAGCGCTGAAGAATTGATGCTTTTGAACTGTGGTGTTGGAGAAGACTCTTGAGAGTCCCTTGGACTGCAAGGAGATCCAACCAGTCCATTCTGAAGGAGATCAGCCCTGGGATTTCTTTGGAAGGAATGATGCTAAAGCTGAAACTCCAGTACTTTGGCCACCTCATGTGAAGAGTTGACTCACTGGAAAAGACTCTGATGCTGGGAGGGATTGGGGGCAGGAGGAGAAGGGGACGACCGAGAATGAGATGGCTGGATGGCATCACGGACTCGATGGACGTGAGTCTGAGTGAACTCCGGGAGATGGTGATGAACAGGGAGGCCTGGTGTGCGGTGATTCATGGGGTCGCAGAGTCGGACACGACTGAGGGACTGAGCTGAACTGAACTGATACAGCAGATCCTCTTTGGCTGTCTGTTTTGCGTGTGGTAATCTAAGTTTCCACGTTGCTCTCTCCGTGGATCTTGCCCTCTCCTGATGCCCAGGCATCTATTTTCTATGGCTCAGGAAACTGAAACAGGGGCTCTGTGTCACCTGGAGGGGTAGGGTGGGGAGGGGAAGGGAGGAGGTTCAAAAGGGGGGATATATGTGTACCCATGGCTGATTCATGTTGAGGTTTGACAGAAAACAGCAAAATTCTGTAAAGCAATTATCCTTCAATTACAAAATAAATAAATTATATATATATATATATATATAAATAACCACTGGCACTTTCACAGAATTAGAACAAAAAAGTTTAGTTTGTGTGGAAACAAGACCCTGAGTAGTCAAAGTAATCTTGATAAAGATAAAAAGAGCTGGAGAATTTAGGCTCCCTGACTTCAGGCTGTACTACAAAGCTACATTAATCAAGGCAGTATGGTACTGGTGCAAAAACAGAAATACAGATCAGTGTAACAGGACAGAATGCCCAGTGATAAACCCACACACACCCCCCTAATCTATGCCAAAGGAGTCAAGAGTATACCATGGAGAAAAGACAGCCTCTTCAATACGAAGTGCTGGGAAAACTGCACAGCTACATGTAAAAAATGCAATTAGAACCCTACCTAACACCACACACAAAAATAACTCAGAGTGGATTAAAGACCTAAGTGTAAGACCAGATACTCTAAAACTCCTAGAGAGTTTTATGCTGCCTGTGCTTTATAGGCAGAACACTCTGACATAAATCCCAGCAAGATCCTTCTCGACCCACCTCCTAGAATAATGAAAATAAAATAAAAAATGAACAAAGGGGGCCTAATTAAACTTAACAGCCTTTACACAGCAAAGAAAACCATAAATATTACTTAAAAGACAATGCTCAGAATGGGAGAAAATATTTGCAAACAAAGGATTAATCTCCAAAATATACATGCAGTTCATGTAGTTCAATAGGAAAAAATAACAAACATCCTAGTCAAAAAAAATGGGTGGAAGACCTAAACAGACATTTCTTGAAAGAAGACATACAGATAGCCAACAAACACGTGAAAAGATGCTCAACATTGCTCATTATGAGAGAAATGGAAACCAAAACCACAGTGAGATATCACTCCACACCAGTCAGAATGGCCATCATCAAAAAGTCTACAGACAATAAATGCTGGAGAAGATATGAAGAAAAGGGAACCCTCTTGTAAATGTAAATTCCTCTTGGGAAGGTAAATTGATACAACCACTATGGAGAACAGTATGGGGGTTCTTAAAAAAAAACAACTAAAAATAAAATTGTCATGTGACCCAGCAATCCCACCACTGGGCATATACCTTGAGAAAACCATAATTGAAAAAGACCATATACACCTACGTCCATGGGGTCGCAAAGAGTCAGACACGACTGAGCGACTTCACTTCACTTCCACCTCAGTGATCACTGCAGCGTTATTTACAAGGGCCAAGACGTGGGAGCAACCCGAATGTCCACTGCAGACGACTGGATCACGTGTGTATCTGCTGCTGCTGCTGCTAAGTCGCCTCAGTCGTGTCCGACTCTTCTCGACCCCACAGACGCCAGCCCACCAGGCTCCCCCGTCCCTGGGAGTCTCCGGGCAAGAACACTGGAGTGGGTTGCCATTTCCTTCTCCAATGCATGAAAGTGAAAAGTGACAGTGAAGTCGCTCAGTCGTGTCCGACTCTTAGCGACCCCATGGACTGCAGCCTTCCAGGCTCCTCCGTCCATGGGAATTTCCAGGCACGAGTACTGGAGTGGGGTGCCATTGCCTTCTCTGGGAACATGTATATAGTGGAATATTATTCAGCCATAAAAAGAGCAAAATTGGGTCATTTGTAGTGATGTGGATGAACCTAGAGTCTGTCACCCAGAGTGAAGTAAGTCAGAGAAAAATATTGTATATTAATGCATATACATGGAATCTAAAAAAAAAAAAGGTACTGATGAACCTATCTGCAGGACAGGAACAGACACACACACACCTCGAGGACAGACGTCAGGGCAGTGGAGGAAGGAGGACAGGACGGGCTGAGAGCGGAGCATTGACAGAATAGGCGACCGCGCGCAGAATCGCTGCTGGGGGCCTGCTGCGCAGCCCAGGGAGCTCCGCTCAGCGCCCTGCGGTGACGGAGAGCTGGGCAGAGGCCCCAGAGGGAGGGGATAGGCGTATACCCGCAACCGAGTCACGTTGCGGCACGGCAGAAACTGACACAGCGTCATAAAGCAAATATAGTCCAATTTTTAAAAATCAAGACTGAATTATATTTCTATAATTTACTAAGCAATGATTTTGAATATCTAGATTATAAGAACGAAATAATGAATATATTATTTCAATATGATTGTCTTTTTAAAAGCAGATTTTTTTTTTCCAAAAGAATAAACTGAGATCACTGTATAACCATGGACAGCAACATAAATAAACATATAATCCATCTGGTGAAATAAGTTCCAGAATCCATTAGTTTATCCTGCTCATTATCTAATTTATGTAAAATAAAAATAAATCCTACTGATGCGAATTAGGACAATAAAATAAGGATAAGATAATGTCTCCTATAGCAGCATCACATCTTAGCACCTCTCTGACATCATACACGAACAAAATGTCGTTATGCAGCAACATTTTCCATAGATATTGTCTTGAGTACATACCTTGAGAAGAATCTGGCCTGAAACCAGAGTAGGCTGGCCCAGCAGTGGAATTTCCCACTATTTTTCAAGATAAAACCCTGAATCTCTATCTAGATAGCATCAGTCTCTCTAACAGTCCCCCTCAGCTCCCTTGTTTGTACTATAAAATGAACCATGGCAAACTTCTGGAATATTAACTCTGGTAATCTGACCCTTGGGGGCACTCTGGATTTGCCTGCAGAGTTCACCTCTTTCTAATATTCTCTTCACATTTAACATGCACTTGTTTGTCTTCCTCATTAGTCTGAAAGCTCCTTGAGTTCAGAGACCATGTCTTTTCTACCTCTTTATTCATGAAGAGCACAGTTTGCATGGTACAGATAAGACATTCAATAGTTATTTGTCCTTGAAGGAATAAATATATAAATACTGCAAAATCTGCCTGCAAGGCAGGAGCCCCTGGTTTGACTCCTGGCTTGGGAAGATCCCCTGGGGAAGAGATAGGCAACCCACTCCAGTTTTCTTGGGCTTCCCTGGTGGCTCAGACAGTAAAGAATCAGCCTGTGATGCGGGAGGCCTGGATTTGATCCCTAGGTTGGGAAGATCCCCTGGAGAAGAGAAGAGGGAAACTACCCTCTCCAGTTTTCTTGCCGGGAAAATTCCATGGACAGAGGAGCCTGGCGGGCTCAGAGTCAGACAGGACTGAGCGACTTTCACTTTCACATCAAAAGTTCAGTCTTCCTGATATTCTGAAAAGTCTGCCGTTCTGACTGTCCTTTTAATGACCTTGCCATTCTGGAAAGATCAGAGTTCGTATAAATCTTCCACTGGAGTGCACTTGACTTCCAGTGGCCGAGTGACCCTTCCTCTCTGTTTCAGATGACCTGCTCTATAGTACTGAACACCTTGAGTGCCTGCAGTGCGGTGATTGGTCTGCTTTTACTATGTCTGGAATTTTTAGCCTATGCTTTAGCTAAAAAATCTATTTGGCCACACGTAAGTACCGGGTTTCTATGACAATTTCATCACAGATTTACAATTACATTTTAAATCCTTCAGTGATTCACCAAAGTAAGCACTTGGCAAGATGCGGAGGGGGCGTTCACCATTGGTTCTCTCTCTGCATACGCGCCTGCTGCCGACACAGCTCAAGCTACGGCCGTGTCCCGAAACCTGCTGCCGCTCTTCAGCCGCTAAGTCGTGTCGGACTCTTTTGTACCCTGTGAGCTGTAGCCTCGCCCTGCTGCTCTGTCCACGGGCTTTCCCGGGCAAGACACTCGAGTGGCTTGCCATTTTCTTCTCCAGGGGATCGTCCCAATCCAGGGGCTGAACCCGCATCTCCTGAACCGGCGAGCGGGTGATTTACCACCGAGCCACCAGGAAACCCACGTTCCTAAACCTCAGATCACCCAAAACCTCGAGGAACCACAGGGACTGGGTCATAAACACCAAGAGATATATTTCGAGTGACTTAGCATCATACTGGATTCCAGCCCCACCTTAGAACCAAGGTATTTTTATGACAGGCAGTTCAGTTCCTCTGTTACCTGCATCTCTGAGGCCAACTTTCTCAGGCCTTAGAAGAGCAAGGTAATTATAGCAAGATTTGATCTTCGGTGAAGGAAATAATAACCTATGTACTTGTTATAGCCAAGAATTTATGTTCAAAATCAGGGCTGTATATATTTTGTCAGTACAGTCTATAGACAGAATAAAGCTAAATTCTGTAGATGCAAGCAGTCTGGAGCGCAGGGGTCCTCAGTCCCGTGTGCACGACTGGACATTTTTGCATTGCCTGCGTTGTGCCTGTCAACAGCGAGTCTGTTTAAGTGTGTTTGTGTTTGCAGTTCAGTATCCGTGTATATCTGTTTCTATGCATGTGGGATCCTGGGCAGACAGACATGCTCTTCTCTGTATAGGTTTGTTGCTATGCAGAGGAGAAGCTAAGAGGGAAAAGAAGATGGAAGTCAGCCCTAAGCAAGTTGTGTAGGAACTGAAGCCTTCTCTATAGATTCCCTCTTCTGCTCTATCCCATCTACCCAGGGCTTGACAGAGGTTGAAACAGCTGGGCCTTCAACCAAGACCTAGAAACCAACTTTTCTGAATAGAGCCCATTGGATATTGCCTGTCTTTTTCAGCACGCTCTCCTTACTTCAAAATCCCAAACTGTTGAGTAATGAACTAGTTCCAAAGCTTATGTTAGTTTGCGTTTTGCTGAATTTTTCTTATTTCTACATAATGAAAATGGCTACAGTAATTGGGATAGCAGACTTCCTCAGGGAATGACTTATGTCTGATTCACTTTAAGAAGCAACTCTAAGAAATGTTAAGCTACTTGCTAAGGGCCACAGGGCTGGTCCCTTGCTGAACTTGTCAGGATGGCCATCCTGATGAACTAATCAGGATGGCTTAAATTCCAAATTATTTCACTACACGAAATTGACCCTTAAGAGAAACAATTAAGCGGCACATGAAAAAACTGTCTTGTTGGTGTACAGGATGTTAATATTTTATGACACTTACCCTGAAGGAAAACTTAAAGTGAAATTGTAAGTAAATGTAAACCTCTGGATATTGCTTCAGATTATTTTTGCATAATAAGAATGTTTGTTTTACTGGATTGGAATACAGTTGCAACCTTAAGTGTTTCATTTTTCCAATTCATCTCTTGAACCTCCATTGTTCATATTAGCAATAAATCTGAGATCTTGTTGAGGTCCAATCCCTGTTTATACTCTCAATTTATTCAAGAACATTGGGAGCCTTAAGTTCAATACTGACTCTGTACCTCTAGTTGATACAATCCTGGAACATCTTAGGAGTCCCCCAGCATACCTGTAATTTCCACTGTCACAGCTCAGTTCAGTTCAGTCGCTCAGTTGTGTCCGACTCTTTGCAACCCCATGGACTGCAGCACGCCAGGCTTCCTTGTCCATCACCAACTCCCGGAGCTTACTCAAACTCATGTCCATTGTGTTGGTGATGCCATCCAGCCATCTCATCCTCTGTTGTCCCCTTCTCCTCCTGCCTTCAATCTTTCCCAGCATCAGGGACTTTTCCAATGAGTCAGCTCTTCCCATCAAGTAGCCAAAATATTACAGCCTCAGCTTCAGCATCAATGCTTCCAATGACTATTCAGGACTGATTTGCTTTAGGATCGACTGGTTGGATCTCCTTGCTGTCCAAGGAGCTCTTAAGAGTCTTCTCCAACACCACAGTTCTTCAGCGCTCAGCTTTCTTTATGGTCCAACTCTCACATCCATACGTGACCACTGGAAAAACCACACCTTTGACTATGTGGACCTTTGTCAATAAAGTGAGGTCTCTGCTTTTCAATATGCTGGCTAGTTTGTCAGAGCTTTTCTTCCTAGGAGCAAGTGTCTTTAAATTTCACAGCTGCAGTCACCAACTGCAGTGATTTTAGAGCCCAAGAAAATGAAACCTGTCACTGTTTCCACTGTTTCCCCGTCTATTTGCCATGAAGTGATGGGACCAGATGCCATGATCTTCGTTTTCTGAATGTTGAGTTTTCAGCCAGCTTTTTCACTCTCCTCTTTCACTTTCATCAAGATGCCCTTTAGTTCTTCTTCACTTTCTGCCGTAAGGGTGGTGTCATCTGCATATCTGAGGTTATTAATATTTCTCCTGGCAATCTTGATTCCAGCTTGTGCTTCATCCAGCCCAGCATTTCGCATAATGTACTCTGCGTATAAGTTAAATAAGGAGGGTGACAATATTCAGCCTTGAATATTGTCCTTTCCCGATTTGGAACCAGTCTGTTGCTCCATGTCTGGTTCTAACTGTTGCATCTTGACCTGCCTACAGATTTCTCAGGAGGCAGGTAAGGTGGTCTGGTATTCCCATCTCTTCAAGGATTTTCCACAGTTTTTTGTGATCTGCACAGTCAAAAGTTTTAGCAGAGTCAATGAAGAAGATGTTCTTCTGGAACTCTCTTGCTTTATCTATGATCCAACAGATGTTGGCAATTTGATCTCTGATTCCTCTGCCTTTTCTAAATCCAGCTTGAACATCTGGAAGTTCTCAGTTCATATACTGTAGAAACCTAGTTTTGAGAATTTTGAGCATTACTTTGCTAGTGTGTGAGATAAGTGCAATTGTGTGGTAGTTTGAGCATTCTTTGGCATTGCCTTTCTTTGGGACTGGAATGAAAACTGACCTTTTTCAGTCCTGTGGCCACTGCTGAGTTTTCCAAAATCGTTGGCATATTGAGTGCAGCACTTTCACAGCATCATCTTTTAGGACTTGAAAGAGCTCAACTGGAATTCCTTCACCTCCACTTACTTTGTAGTGATGTTTCCTAAGGTCCACTTGACTTCACATTCCAGGATGTCTGGCTCTAGGTGAGTGATCACATCATCATGGTTATCTGGGTCATGAAGATCTTTTTTGTATAGTTCTTCTGTGTATTCTTGCCACCTCTTCTTAATCTCTTCTGCTTCTGTTAGGTCCATGCCATTTCTGTCCTTTATTGAGCCCATCTTTGCATGAAATGTTCCCTTGGTATCTCTAATTTTCTTGAAGAGATCTCTAGTCTTTCCCATTCTGTTGTTTTCCTCTATTTCTTTGCACTGATCACTGAGGAAGGCTTTCGTATCTCTCCTTGCTGTTCTTTAGGACTCTGCATTCAGATGGGAATATCTTTCCTTTTCCCCTTTGCCTTTCGCATCTCTTCTTTCCTCAGCTATTTGTAAGGCTTCCTCAGACAGCCATTTAGCCTTTTACACTATATTTCTTTTTCTTGGGGATGGTCTTGATCTCTGTCTCCTGTACAATGTCACAAACCTCTGTCCATAGTTCTTCAGGCACTCTATCAGATCTAATCCCTTGAATCTATTTCTCACTTCCACTGTATAATTGTTAGGGATTTGATTTAGGTCATACCTGAATGGTCTAGTGGTTTTCCCTACCTTCATCAATTTAAGTCTGAATTTGGCAATAAGGAGTTCATGATCTGAGCCACAGTCAACTCCTGGTCTTATTTTTTCTGACTGTCTAGAGCTTCTCCATCTTCGATTGCAAAAGAATATAATCAATCTGATTTCCATATTGACCATTAGGTGATGTCCATGTGTAGAGTCTTCTCTTGTGTTGGACGATGGTGTTTGCTGTGACCAATGTGTTGTCTTGGCAAAACTCTCTTAGCCTTTGCCCTGCTTCATTTTGTTCTCCAAGGTCAAACTTGCCTGTTACTCCAGGGATCTCTTGACTTCCTAGCTTTGCGTTCCAGCCCCCTATGATGAAAAGGACATCTTTTTGGGGTGTTAGTTCTAAAAGATCTTGTACGTCTTCATAGAACCATTCAACTTCCGCTTCTTCAGCTTTACTGGTTGGGGCATAGGCTTGGATTACTGTGATATTGAATGGTTTGTCTTGGAAACAAACAGAGATCATTCCATCATTTTTGAGATTGCATCCAAGTACTGCATTTTGGACTCTTTTGTTGACTATGAGGGCTACTCCATTTCTTCTAAGGGATTCTGGCCCACAGTAGTAGATAAAATGATCATCTGAGTTAAATTTGCCCATTCCAGTCCATTTTAGTTCACTGATTCCTAAAACGTCAGTGTTCACTCTTGCCATCTTCTGTTTGACCACTTTCAATTTACCTTCATCTGAAGTCATGGGTTCAGATACTGTTAAATGGTGTCAATATTGAAAACTGATCCCCATAACCCTTGGTGGCCTTGTCGCAAGGGTCTTTCAGGTTTTGGTGTTCCGAATTACAGATTCTGTATTCTTGTTTCCAGCCCAAGTATCTTGCAAGGGTATGGGTCTATTCCACCACGTCCCTGTGGTGAGCCTGAGTCACCCATCCAAACCTTCTCTTCCTTCACTGAGACCTCCTCCTTATGACCCTTTTCTAACAACAGGCCTGATTTTCAACATCTTTCCATTAAATAAATTCTGTAACTCTGAACCTCAAATGTCGCAATTCCATCTTCTTCAGAAGTCCATTAGAAGTCCACTCAATGAAAATGTACTGACAATATACCCAACAACAGAGGAAAACACAATGATTCTTATTATCCATTTGGTGAAATTAGTCACCTTAAAATCACCCTCAATAGTTATCAGTTATCATTAATATATATGTATGTATGTTCAGTTCAGTCGCTCAGTCGTATCCGACTCTTTGTGACCCCATGGACTGCAGCACGCCAGGCCTCCCTGTCCACCAACTCCTGGAGCCTATCCAAACTCATATCCATTGAGTCGGTGATGCCATCCAACCATCTCATCCTCTATCGTGCCCTTCTCCTCCCACCTTCAATCTTTCCCAGCATCAGGGTCTTTTCTAGTGAGTCAGCTCTTCCCATCAGGTGGCCAAAGTATTGGGGTTTCAGCTTCAGCATTAATCCTTCCAGTGAACACCCAGGACTGATTTCCTTTAGGATGGACTGGTTGGATATCCTTGCAGTCCAAGGGACTCTCAAGAGTATTCTCCAGCACCATAGTTCAAAAGCATCAATTCTTTGGTGCTCAGCTTTCTTTATAGTCCAACTCTCACATCCATAATGACCACTGGAAAAACCATAGCCTTGACTAGATATGTATATATGTAACCATGTATTGATGTGGTATACATGGTATACTATATATCCCAATTACTGTAAAATCATTTTCATTATGTAGAAATAAAAATTCAGCAAAATGGAAACTAATATATGCTGTGGAACTAGTTAATTACCTACTAACCATAGTATGGTGTATATATATGTAACCATATGTATGTGTAACCATATATAATTATATGTAATTTTATATATGTATATATAACCATAGTGGTTGAGGGTGGGAGAATATAATGAGCAGCTTTTCTATTCTCTTTTTCATCTTCCTGAAATTTTATTATACTTTTATTTTTTTAAGTGTTAACATATGAAGATATATAAGAATGACATTTTCTTTTTGAAAACAGAGAGCTGGTAAAATCCTTTCAAACTATTTGTTCCTGTTCACCCTTTTGGAGTTGTGCGTGACATCAACATTGATCAGTTGGTTGTACAAAGCAAAACATGGCAGACGGTAAAGATGAGGAAGGCATCTCATTTCTCCCCTGGCGAATCAGAAAACGTTGTCTTCTATTATGAATCCTGTTTGAGGAACTAAGGTTTTGATCAGAATTAAGTGTAAATGGTGTCAGCTCTAAGCTGCAACTATAGGTAACTGAATATGCTCTGCTCTAAGTTGTTTACTACATGGATTTCTATGCAAATGTAAATAACCTTCTGTAGCAAAGGTGTTTTATATTACAGGATATTTTTATATTCACATCTCGTAAGAGAATAAGATAAAAGATTTTCTGGCTGAGGTCTGTTTAATTCAATAGATAGTCCCCTGAAAAACAACAACAACAAAAAACTTTATAAAGGTTGTTATCAGGCATAGGGATATTCAAATGCTGAAGCTCATAACTTTACTTCTCAAAATTTTAGAGCACTTGAATCTTAAAGCTCAGGACCTTTAGTATTTTCGGTGGTTCAGAAACCAAGATTTGGGCGTGATAACTGGGAAGCTGGAAAAGATAATAAAGCTTTTAAATAAAGCTATGTTCTGACTTCTTCCATACCTACTACTTTACATCTAAAGGGCAAACTTTATCTCCAGTTGACCTCAGCTTCACAGAATCAGAGAACTGCCATGGAAGATACATCTGCCCTTTCCTCCCCAGTGCCCATGGCACAGGTCCAGGCTTAGGGATCAATGGAATCATAAGGACAACTCAGAAGAAGTTCAAAGTTAACATTAAGGAGACAGTGACTCGCCCATGTGTTCCAGAACAGAGACACGGAGAGATTCAGGAAATAACAAGAGAGAATGGAATGTCTAGGACCTGGAATCTTGGAGTGGAAGAAGGCAAGGGAGAGTTGAGGAAAAAAAGAGGAAAGCAGATCCTAGTCTCAAATATTTCTGGTTCTAGGATGTCATGGATACTTGGATGAATACACTGATACATAGTTAATACTTTCCTCTACTTCAAGCATCTGCTGAGAATAGACATTGCTAACTAAATACTGAAGCACAAATATCTGAGATCAAGTCAGCCACTGTTCTGATAGGATAATGGAAATGAGAACAAAATGCCCAAATAATGTGAAGAAATGAAAGAACGCCAAGGAAACCTGAGGTCTAAGCTATGAAGCAGTGGGGATAACAGAGGTAAATCTCCAAGCTAAAAGTCATACCCAACACTATTGATTTTTTTCCCCACGCAAAAGTGTCACTGTATGATAAGTACAATGGTAGAAATTATCGAATCAGAATATGGGGAAACTTCCCCAAATGACATCCTTTCGAGGATCCCAAAAACTAGCAATGGGAAGGAAAATTTTACAGAAAATTTACTGAAAGGCAAGCAGTGATCAAGAGGTATTAGGCTTTCAAAACCCGAATTTCTCTGGAGTAACACCCAACTCATATATGCTTAAAAGGAGATGCCTTCTGCAGCACAAATGGAGATGCAGCCCTTGAGTATCAACAGAAACTGTGAAACACAAGGGACAACTTTTCCTGATGATTCCTTTTCTACTTCTAATTAATTTTATCAGCCTGATTCAAAATAAAGATTATTTAATCTGCAGATTAAGGTGGTAAACAGAGCATCGTTATGGAATGGTAAGTACATTAGTGAGGCTAAAATACAATCTCTGTGGGGGTGAGTGGTGGGAAATGGGGGTCAAGAAGTTAAATTGGGCTGAATTATTTCAGAAATAAATGTTGTGCTATATGATCAGGGTCTCGTGAAAAGAGAAAAAAAACATGAACATATGAGAAGTATAGTTTTGTACTCAAATGAACCGATACATAAGCAACACTGTACTAAATAATAATTTAGTCTGAGTAGAAAAATATATGTTCCTAATGTTTGCAAATGATGTGAATGACAAAGGCTTAGTCTCCAAAATT
The DNA here is from genome assembly GCF_014754425.2 of Oryx dammah. Taxonomy (NCBI): domain Eukaryota; kingdom Metazoa; phylum Chordata; class Mammalia; order Artiodactyla; family Bovidae; genus Oryx; species Oryx dammah. The sequence continues at coordinate 80,118,251 of NW_024070201.1, forward strand.
TACAAACAGCTCATATGGCTCAATAGCATAAAAACAAACAACACAGTCAAAAAATGGGAAGAAGACCTAAATAGACATTTCTCCAAAGAAGACGTACAGATAGCCAAGAAGCACATGAAAAGATGTTCAAAGTCACTAATTTTTAGAGAAATGCAAATCAAAACTACAATGAGATACCACCTCACACCAGTCAGAATGGCCACCATCAAAAAATCTACAAACAATAAGTGCTGGCGAGGGTGTGGAGGAATGAAAACGCTCCTATCCTGCTGGTGGGAATGCTGGTGCAGCCGCTGTGGAGAGCAACGTGGAGCTTCCTTGGAAAAGGAAAGCTGGAGCTTCTGGGTGGCGCAGCACTGCCGCTCTCGGGCATATAGCCGCAGAAATTTGAAAGTGTGCACGCACCCCAGCGTGCACTGCAGCACTGCGTACAATAGCCGAGACGCGGGAGCAACCTAAACGCCCGTCAGCAGAGAAATGGGTAAAGAAAGCGTGGTCCACATATACAGTGAAATATTATTCAGCCGTATGAAAGGAAACAGTGCCATCTGTAGCCACATGGATGGGCCTAGAGATTATCATACTACATGAAGTAAGTCAGACAGACAAGGAAAAATATCTCACTTACACACGGGACCTAAAACATGGATACAAACCAGAAACAGACTCATAGACTTAGAGAGTGAATTCATGGCTCCCAGGAGGGAAGTGTGGGTAGAAGGGATAGACTATGAGTTCGGGATTGACATGTACACACTGCTATATTTAAACAGATAACCAACATGGACCTCCTGTATAGCACAGGAAAACTGGCTCAATATTCTTCAATAACCTAAATGGGAAAAGAATTGGAAACATAATGAAAAATATTTTAAAATTTAAGAACATTCATAATTTTAAAAAAGGGAAATATGTGCTCTTATAGGGTCAGTCTGTGTTTTGGAATCTGCCTGTCTGCGCTGCATAGCCTTTGGCTTTCAGCCTAGAGATACAAAAGGGAAGGAAGGAAGGAAGAGAGGGAGGGAGGGAGGGAGGGAAGGAAACCAAAGAACATGGCAGCCTTTCAAAATCTCAGTGTCGAGAACATTCCAGTCAGCGCTCTTTCCAAATTTCCACCCCCGGTTCTGTAGTTCTTTATTTTAGAGTATATTAACTGTCCATGTCCTAACACCTAACTTGCCTCAGGTGCAGGGCAGAAGAGGACCCTTTACCTACACATCAAAGAACCATCCTGGCGAGTCAAGGAGGACGGCGCGGTGGCGAATGAAGAGCTGGGCTTTATTCAAGAGGCTGGTGGGGAAATGCATTTTGATTAAATTCATCTCGGCATCTCCTTTCGCCCATCAATAAAAGCTTAAATGGATGAGTATGGCTATTTTTTCTGTGTGGAGAGGTGCTGGGGTAGCACATGTTTTAACCCGCTCATCTGTCGTTGGACACTTAGACAACCCAAGTCGTGGCTGTTTTTCACGTAATTATCTGGCGCTCTTCGGCTCTATCCTCAGGAGCAGAGTTGCTGGGTCGCGCGGCCCCTCCATACCGCTCCTCGCAGTTGCTGAGCAGCCTACATTCCCACCAACAGTGCACAAAACATTGTCGTTTTTGGTAACAGCCACTCTAACGGGTGTGAAGTGATAGCTCATTATGGGTTTGAGTATCAGGTTCTATCTCCCTGATGATCAGTGATGTTGAGCACCTTTTAATGTGCCTTTACCAAGTTTTAATTAGCTTTGGGGGGCTTTTTATTGTTCCATTTAAGAATTCTTTACATATTCCCAATACAGGCCCCTTATTGGATCTGAGTGTGTTAGTCTCTCAGTCGTGTCCGGCTCTTTTGTGACCCCATGGACTGTAGCCCTCTAGGCTCCTCTGTCCATAGAATTCTCCAGAGAAGAACACGGGAGTGGGTAGCCATTCCCGTCTCCAGGGGGTCTTCCCAACCCAGGGATCGAACCCCAGTCTTTGAGATTGCAGGCAGATTCTTCACTGTCTAAGCCACCACGGGAGCTTCCGTTATTCGATGTATGATTTGCAAATATTTTTCTGTTATGTGAGTTGTCTTTTCACTTTCCTGATGGTTTCCTTTGCGACACAAAAAGTTTTGATGAAGTCCAATTTATATTTTTCTTTTGTCACTTCTGAGTTTAGTGTTGATCCATTCAGGGTTATGAATAGTAACATTTTTTTGGCATTTTGGAATTTCAGCTCTTCCGTTTATGTCCTTAACCAATTCTGTGTTAACTTTTCATATGTTGTGAGGTAGGGATCTAAATTCATTCTTTTGCATATAAATATTCAGCTACCCCAGCACCACCATTTTTTGAAAAGCCTATCCTTTTCCCCGTTGAATTGCCTAAGTAACCTTGTCAAAACTCAATAGAATGAGTCGTGACGGTCCCCCTCCATTAAGCTTTTAAAAAAGTCTGACATTGGAATTTAGTTGATTTCCAGTGTTGCATTAGTTTCAGGTGTACAGCAGAGCGACTTGGTTACACGCACACAAACATCCTGTGATTTTTGACCACCTGTATCTCTTCTTTCGGAGAAGGCAATGGCACCCACTCCAGCACTCTTGCCTGACGAATCCCATGGACAGAGGAGCCTGGTGGGCTGCAGTCCATGGGGTCGCTAGGAGTTGGACACGACTGAGTGACTTCACTTTCACTTTTCCCTTTCATGCATTGGAGAAGGAAATGGCAACCCACTCCAGTTCTTGCCTGGAGAATCTCTTCTTTGGAGAAATCCCTATTTAGATCTTCCACCTATTTTTGATTGGGTTTTAAAGATGTATATATAAATATATGAATTGCATGAGCTGTTTGTATATTTTGGAGGTTAATCCCTTGTTAGTTTCTTTATTTGCAAATATTCTTTCCCATTCTGTGGCTTATCTTTTCATTTTGTTTATGGTGCAAAAGCTTCTAAGTATAGTCAAGTTTTATTTGTTTATTTTTATCTTTATTTTCATTACTCTGGGAATATTCTCCCTCCTCTTAATTATTGCTTTATAAAATTATCTTTATATGAGAGAAGAAGTTATGAACAAAAAATATTTATACTGACTTTTATGTTTATCTAATAACCTTTATAAATGATGTTTATTTCCTCAAATGGAGTTAATTTCATGTCTAGAATTTTTTCTGCACAAAGTGCTCTCTCTAATATTTCTTCTAAGGCAGATCTGCTAGCAATAAATTCTCTGTTTTTGTATGTGTGAAGTGAAGTGAAGTTGCTCAGTCGTGTCCGACTCTTTGTGACCCCATGGACTGTAGCCTATCAGGCTCCTATGTCCATGGGATTTTCCAGGCAAGAGTGCTGGAGTGGATTGCCATTTCCTTCTCCAGGGCATCTTCCCAACCCAGGAACTGAACCCGGGTCTCCAACATTGCAGGCAGACGCTTTACCGTCTGAGCCATTTCTCCAGTTTCTAAGGGTTGTTCTTACTTTTGCTGGATATCAAATTCATTTTTATATCCCTTTCTTTCAGCACCATGAAGATATCATTCCAGTATCTGCTGATCTCCATGGTTTATGATGAGAGCAGCTATTTAATCTCATTTTGGATCTCTTGCACATAACTTGCTTTTCTCTTCCTATTTTCAAGATTCTTTCTTTGATGTAGATGACTTTCATTATTTTGAACCTGATGTGCCTAGATATGAATCTCCTTGAGTTAGTCTACTTGGAATTTGTTGAGATTCTTGGCTTAATGTTTTTCATCAAAATTGGGAAATTTGGCTATTGTCTTCTCAGCTCTCCTGCGTGCCCTTCCCTCTCTCTCCCTTCTTACTTCCCTACTGTGCTTGTGTTGGTGTTCCGGGTGGTGCCCCTAAGAGCACCGAGGTGCTGTTCATTCTTCTTCATCCTTTTCATTTCTCTGCACTGCCCTATATCATCTCAGTTAGCCTAGCTTCAGGATTTCTAATTCTTTCTTCCAGCAGGTCAGATCTGCTATTGAGCCCCCTCTTGTGGGTTTCTCATTGCAGTCACTGTACTTTTCAACTCCAGAGTTTCTATTTGGTTCTATTTTTATAATTTTAGTCTCCTACTGACATTCTTCTCTACTTCTTGTACATTTCCTTTTATTCTTCATAGTTTTTTTTTTTTTATGGCTCTTTGAATATATTCCTAATAGCTAATTTAAAGTCTTTGTTAGGATTGTTATCTGAACTTCCTCAGGGATACTTTTTGTTAATGCCTTTTTTCCTATGTATGGGCTATATTTTCCTAATTTTTTGTGTGTCTCTTTTTTTGTTTGTTTGTTTAAACCTTAACATTCTGAATAATACGATAAGGCAACTTTGGAAGTCAGATCCTGAGAGTTTTCACTAGATCGCTAATATTTCTTGTCGCTGTTTGTTTAGTGGCCTACCTGGAGAAGGAAATGGCACCCGACTCCGGTATTCTTGCTTGGAAAATCCCATGAAGAGAGGAGCCTGGTAGGGTCCAGTCCATGGGGTCGCACAGAGTCGGACACGACTGAGCGACTTCACTTCACTTTCACTTTGGCCTAGTTGTAAAGTGTGAGCCCTTCCTCATGTGACAACATTGGCGTCCCTGCCTGATTGACTTGCCGGTCAGCTGATGGCTGGAATGAGACCTACTTAAGTGGCTCGAACCTACAAGGCTTCCACCCGTTGCTGAAGGGATGTGTAAGTGTGCCGGTTTATTCCTTCCAGATTTTGAGAGTTTAAAACTCTGCCTGAGCCTGCACTTTCTGCTCACACAGAGCCTCAAAGTCAGCCAGAAGTTAGGGCTTTCCCAGCTCTTTCCTTGGCACACGCACAACTCTGAACGTGTGTGAGGCTAACTGATTTCAAGGAATACGTCAGAACTCTACAGGGCACTTGTGAACACATTATTCCCTAAGTTTTCACTGTAGGTTTTTTGTCCAGCACCATTTTTGTTAATACTGCTATTGGTATTGCTTCCTCAGTAACCTGGCAGCTGGTATTCTTAAAAAGCCTCCCACAGGATTCCACAGATACCTTGGATTAGGGCTTTGTCATTGAACGAGCTCTGAGTCAAATCACATTAAAATAATCCCTGTGATTCGGGCTTTTCCAAGGGGCTGCCATCCTGGTGAAAGTTCTCCGGCAAAAAGGCTTACGGGGGAGTTTAGCTCTGTTTTCCCCTCTCCAGTGACTGGCTAGGCTGCTGGTTTTCACAGCCACCATTCTTCTGAGGCGGTGGTTTTAAAGGCTACCAAGAAGGAGGTAGTCTTTAAAAAAACTACTGTTTTATTAGGTTTAATAATGAAGGTCCGTCTAGTCAAGGCTATGGTTTTTCCTGTGGTCATGTATGGATGTGAGAGGTGGACTGTGAAGAAAGCTGAGCGCTGAAGAATTGATGCTTTTGAGCTGTGGTGTTGGAGAAGACTCTTGAGAGTCCCTTGGACTGCAAGGAGATCCAACCAGTCCATTCTGAAGGAGATCAACCTTGGGATTTCTTTGGAAGGAATGATGCTGAAGCTGAAACTCCAGTACTTTGGCCACCTCATGCGAAGAGTTGACTCATTGGAAAAGACTCTGATGCTGGGAGGGATTGGGGGCAGGAGGAGAAGGGGACGACAGAGGGTGAGATGGCTGGATGGCATCAAGGACTCGATGGACGTGAGTTTCAGTGGGCTCTGGGGCATGGTGATGGACAGGGAGCCTGGTGGGCCGCGATTCATGGGGTCGCAGAGTCAGAGCGACTGAACTGAACTGACTGATATTGTTTAAAAGAAACAAGCACTCTTTACAGTGTGTTTCAGAACACATACTGAACCATTTAAAGGTGAAATGATGTACTGCCCAGTCCAGAAAAATATGAAGAAGGGGGACGATTGATAAAACAAGGTCGCCAAGTGTCATCCTTGAGGCTGAGGGATGACGCCATAGGATCCACAGTATTATTCCTGCATGTGTGAAATGGTCCATGCTAATATGTTAAACTTTATGTTTTATACTTTCACGCACCTCATCCCATTCACAGGTAGAGCCAAAGTCCTAGGAAGGCCTGTGTGGCCCGGCTGCCGTCCTCACTCCCTGCTGCAGCCTCGCCCTGCTCCCTGAGCCCCGCAGGTGCCCCGCGGCCACCGCGCGCCCGCCGGCGAGATTCTCTCCTCGCCTGCTCTGGGCCTTGGATCAAAAGTCCTCTGGAAGAGTGACTTTCCTGACTGCCCTCATTTACATATGTGTGTGCGTGTGCGTGCGTGTGTGCGCGCTCGCGCGCGTGTACCGGACTGTATAAAGGCGGCGGAATATGCAAACTGCCCCCTTCAAAGCTGATTGCACGGGCCTGTGCGGTTTCAGCGCTGCTGTCATCTCCGCTCCGCAAAAGGATAAACTGAGGACCCAGTGCCGTCAGCGGACGTTATTTGAATCATGTCAAACGCGCCATCTACGAACAGGCGTTCCCGGGGCGCCACAGCCCCGCGCAGCCGACCCTCGGTTGCGGCGCGCGGGGACCGGCCGTTGGCGACGGGGTGAGCACGCGGCCCGTGCCCTCTGCACGTGCCCCGGTCCGGGAGGCTGCCCGCCCGCCATCCCAGCCTCGGCCTGGAGCCCGGGGCCCGCTGGGGTCCGCGGGGGCCCCTCGTGCAGCGCCCCCCGCAGCCGGGCGCAGCCGTGGGCCGGGAGGGGGGTGGGGAAGCTGCGCCCCCAGGTACGCGGCTGCGAGGCCCGCGGGCACAGCCTGCAGCGTCGTGCTGCTGTGGGCCTGGGTGTGAGTTTCGGGAACCTTGGTCGGGGGGTGGCTGATGCTGGGAATAAACTGCCACGGCTGGGGGGTGGGGGTCGGGGGTCGGGGGTGGAGAGGGCCAGGATGTTCCCAGTAACCCCACGGCCAGAGTGCTTCCCAAACCGCCCACAGTTGGGAAGAACCCACGTTTCCATTTGCTGCTTTTCGTCTATTCCTTTCAGTATCGCCTCTTCAAAGCATGTTTTCAGAGACTCAACCATGTTACACGCACAGTGTCCTCAAAGATACAAGCAAGTTGGCTAATTTACAGAATAGAGTCTGGTGACTTGGGGGTCCCAGGGCCATGGGGCAAGGCGTGGCAGTAGTCACTCTCGCTTTCTGCCTTTTGACCACACTCCCATGTTTTTTGCGGTTTTAGGAGATAGGTGTTCGATTTTGCAATCAAAAATACATGAACAGAAACTCATACTCTTGATGATAGGAATGGTTGATTTCCAAACACAACAAGTTAAGAGTTCTCTCTGTGTGCTCTCTTTCTTAGCTGAGTTCATAAGCCTTGTTTGGGAAGACCTTTCTTGTTTTTTTAATTGGACAATAATTGCTATACAAGGTTTGTTTCTGCTGAAAATGGGGAATCAGCTATAAGTGCACTGATATATCCCACCCCACCCACACCCACCCCTGCAGGTGGTCACAGAGCTCCAGGCTGGGCTTCCTGTGTTAGACAGCAACTTCCCACTAGCTATGTAAATGGGCCACAGAGAATTGAAAAGTTGGTTCTTCTGGAAAGTACTTATTGCAGATCAGCTGACTTGCCCATAGACGTTCAGTTTGACACTAGATATAAAAACCAAAGTTTGTTTTCTCTGCCCCAGGCTCTTAGTACATGCCATATGTCCCGGTCAGCCTGTTCTTTTTTTCTTGAATCCACTTGCTCCAGAGAATGGCTGTACTTGTCTTTGTGGTAATCTCCCGGGATACCCAAACTTAATTCAATAAATGCCAGAGAAACTACACCGTAGGGGTGACCTTCCCAAACATCGGTTACATGACTGGTGTAAACAAATCTATCTACTTGTGGTAACAGATTAATGCTGGGGTCCAGCCCCGGTGGATCCAGGGAATTTGAAGCAGGGACAGAGTCAGCGTCTAGGAAAGAACTATTTAATTAGAGATTTAAAGAGAGATTAGGAAAGAATTGTGTAGTAGGAAAATTAGTGGAGAAAAGAGGCTGAATAACTTGGTTTACGTGGAGAACCAATAAAACTCCAAGACAAGGAGTTTGCACCACCTACGTAGGCCACAGGCGTCTTCCCGGTCTCCCGAAGGAGTGGGGACACAAAGTGCCCCCCCATTCAGATCTTAGAAGCCCAGGCAAAATTAGTAGGCTTGGCGAGCCTCCGTGCTGCAGATGGGAATTCAGCCAGAAAAGAAGAGAACAAGAAAAGACCACACGGGAAACCAGTCTTTCTAGGAACTGGTCCGTTTCTTTATTTTCCAGGTCGGCTTTTATACTTTTAGTTGTACATAGAGATAAATGTAAGAAACAGTGTCACGCAGGGTCAGCTGCTCTGACCCTTATCTAAAGACAGTGTTCTCAGCATATCTTTGTTCTTACAAGGGTCTTGCATTTGTTTACAATATCTTCTGGTCTGGAGACCGATTAACATTTTATGGCCCCATCTTTCTTTCTATTGGTAAAGGTTTAGTCAGTCAGAAAACTTGTTTCCCCTTGAGATCTACTTAGTCTTAAGATAGTGATAAAGTTACATTCTTACACAGCAAGGACACAGTGATTTATAAGAAAGAAAGAAGAGTACAGTGATCTATAACAAAGAGAAAATTCTTCAACTCAAAAGTCTAGTATTGCTAACATCAAAACTACTATATTTCTTTTTCTACATTCCAATTACATCGATTAACATACTCCCAGGTGCCTAAGGATATGGAGGCCTGGCGGCAATGAAGCCCTTCACCAACATAATTTCTAACTAACTCACTAATGCTATACTAATAATTTTCTAACTTCTCAAAAGAATCTGTTTTTAGAAAGTTTAAAGCATCCCGTGCCTCTCACGGTTGGGAGGCTGTAAACAATCACATGTGGCCGGATAATCCTGTCAGGCAGGCTAGAGAGCCATCAGAGGAGTTTTTGGACTGAAACACCCTTGCCACACCCGGGAGATTTATTAACTGGAGTCCTAAGTTAACTCCTTTTCAGAGAGAGGTGGTGGGGGATAGCCCCCCGTAATGTCAGAAGTGTAGGTGAAAGCATAATGCAGTAAGGCAGGCAGACTCTGGTTTTGGGGGCAGATGCTCAAGAATCTCCAGGGGGACCCCTGAGGCTTGATCCCGCCTTTGCGTAATGTCAAGCCTCCTTCCTCATGACCTTTGCCACGGGCGGGATTCCTCACGCTGGCTCCCGGCAGATTAACAGACAGAATTTTATTTTATTTCTCAGGTTGATTTACCAAGCAATTATCAAATTCAAACAATTTACAAATGCATTGCTAGAGCCAGACCCTGCAATACTGTGTGAAGCCTCACAGCAGCAAAGATGTATACAAGAAGATGCTCAAAAATGTGAGTGTAATAATACTTGGTGGTGAAAACGTCCATGGTCAGGAGTGGACAGGGTGCCAAGCAGGGAGGAGAGCTGAGGTCAGATCGAATCCTGCTCCACTGAGCCACACAGTGGAAAGGACCCCCGGGCCTGAGGAAGCCAGGAGCCACTGATTTTAAGTGATTTCTACATTTGATCCCCGGTTTAGAAATGTCACTGTGGTCATAGGCCAGAGACTGGATTTAAGGCTTTAGGTTTCTCCCCTGTGGTCACTGGGTTATTATTGCTTTGTATTCTCCTGTTCTTCAGTGAGTTATAATTGGGGGTGCACCCAGTTTGGACCATCAGACAGTTGGGGGTCGTGAAGCTGCGCTGTTGCAGTGAGGCGCCTTGTTGGAGGCGTAGGGCAGACGCAGGCGAGGGGGCCTCAGTCTCCCGGCTTCGTGGAGTCACGAGCATGGCAGCAGCCACTGGCGTGTTGGGCGTGTGGTCTACAGACAGCGTTTTGTGAGTTGAATTAATGTGGGGGCGCACCACGGTTGCTGCTGTGGTGACCTGGGGGTAAATTCGTGATGGCAGATACTAAATTCAAGGGACTAATTTAAAATAATTACATGAAATAATCAATGAACTTGTCTCTAACAAGATAGAGCACAGATATCGAAAAAGGTATCCAAAACTGTAACAGGTGAGTGGGCTCTCACACTCAAGTAACCGGAGAAAGGTTGAAGGGAAATAAGAAAGAATAGTTAACGATGAATTCATTTTGATTTTCAAGTACGTGCCAGTTCCTATTATTTGCCTCTCAAACCAACTCTGTGGGATCAGAAAACTAATTCTCGGAAATATCTGAGTAGGATTTGGGTCAATTAGTAATTGACATGAGGACATTTCAGATGGCTCAGCAGTAAAGAATCCGCCTGCCAATACAGGGGATACGAGTTCAGTCCCTGGGCTGAGACAATCCCTTTGAGTAGGGGATCCCACTGCTATTCAAATGGCAGCCCACTCCAGTGCTCTTACCTGGAAAATTTTATGGACAGAGAACAGCCTGGCAGGCTGCAATCCATGGGATCACAAAGAGTTGGACAAAACAGCCACTGAGCACACACTAGTAACTGATATAAGCAAGATTTGCCCTCAAACGCGTGTCACTTGTCCCACGATAATATATTCCATTTTCTCTGTTTCACATGTCTTTGGTACATCTATTTGATAATTTATCCTTGAGAATTGATGGGTGATGCAAATTGGAAGAGAAATAAATGTAAGTAAAGATTTTGAAATCAAGAACTTAGGTGTCAGAGTTGGCTGTTGACAAAAGATTGAGGAAAAAATCTAAACCGGGGAGAGAATGAAGATCCATCAGATTCTGGATAACCAAAAAGTGAATTCTCAAAGTCATAGGATGATAGCTATAGGAAAGACAAAGCACAGATTAAAAAATTACTTTGATTGCAAGTGACAGGAAACACTCATGTTAGCTTAAGCAAAACAAAGGAAACTGTATTTAAGGATATGTGTATGTTATCCAGCACCCAAGAGCCTAAAGGCCTCCAAGTTTCAGGAAAGCATTGGAATTAGGAAGTTGAAAGTCATCAGTTTTCTTGTCCTTTTTCCTCATTTCTGATTCTTCTGGATATCCTTTCAGCCCATAGAACACATCAGTGCTCTCTAAGAATTCATACATTCTTATCAAGAGACAATCCCGGATTAAATTGTGTGTTGAGAACAAACTAGCTTTGTCCTACGCATACAATTCCTGGGAAAGAGGCTCTGGTGGATCCAACCGGAGGCAGATTCCACCACCCCTCCAATCAGCTGTGATCAGGGGGTAGTTCCTCAGACGCGGAGGATGAGCCTGCGGTGAGTGGACCACATGTCCCCAAGGACACCCAGGGGAGGTCAGTCATTCGTGGCTGCCACCTCTTTTGAACACCTTTTCTATTGGTTGCTAAATTGTGGAAGCTGTCTCTCTGAAAGCTGAATCAAAAAAGTAAATAAATAAATTCCACTGCCTCCCCTGTAGTGAGAGTGAAGGCATTTGATTGAGGTTCTTCCAGTCACATTCTCATGCCCTGAAATCTCATTTGGAAGAGAAAAACAAAAGCTGCTCTACGCTGGGCATCAGTCCTGCTTGCACAGATGATGGCCCAGGGAGCAGGGAAGATTTGACCTCTGCAGCAGAGCCCTGCAGGGGGATTTAACAGGGATATGAGTCTCCTCAGCCTAGGTGGGTGCTTTGGCTCTGGGCCCTGTTCTACTGGTTTTATCCTCCCAGTGATCCTCTGAGCTCACTAGTGCCTAATAGCCTATCTTGCTTAAGCCAGTCAGATTACATTCTGTTGTCTGCATCTAAGAATCCTAAGGACTCTTAAAGTGTCTTTAAGGTTGGTGAAAAGTGGATAAAGTCTAACAGGACAATTAAAACTTTTTAGCTTTGTCCAAGAGAGCATATTAATAAGTTGATTTTTAGTTATTATTTCAGGGAGTTATTTAATTGTGAAAACTTAGAGAAAGCAAGAATAAATTTCTCAGTGACTTTAAAGTGGCTTGTACAAGAAAATCATTGTTGTTTTTTTTTACATTTTCTTCTAGAGATAGATTCCATTCATTCTCTCTAATGCCTATGTTACATTTTGGATAAGATGCCACCACATCACCTTGTGTTGAAAAAAGAAACCAGAATGTTGGGGGTAAGGACTAAATGCTACTTGAGTGGATAAATGATGATGATATTGCAAGTTCCAGCTATTTTAAAAAAGAGACAGTGAGTCCTCAGCTACCCAGTGGAAGAGAGTTGATGAAATGAGTTGCAGCAGTCATACCTCTATGATTTTCTCTTGTCTATCTATCTATGTATGCTTATAAAGAGTCTGAAGTAAATGTGAGACTGTGGGTCTTAGAGGAGATGATGAGGTCAGGGGTTAACAGTCAAGAAATAAGCTGGGCCACAGGGCTTTGTGGACACTGATCGCCTCACAGCTCTGTGTTCTTGACATATTCCTTGTACATTTATTTCAGGGAAGATGAATTTCTAGGCCACTCTTTATACTCCTTTGTCCCAGCAGAACCTAGCACGTCTGTCTTCATCACACCCCAATTGCTGGGGCCTTGAGTCAGATCAGAAACCGGGGCTGTAAGATGATACGTTACACCTCAGGAAAGCGTCTAAGATCACTGGGGCTGGGATCTTAAGATTCAAGCAGGTCTGGTTTTGAGTGGGTCCCCCACCTCGTAGTGCTGAAAGTCAGAACTGCTACCAGAGGGAAGCATGGTCCCGTTAACGGGCTGAGGGCATGGGGTTGGTAGGAATGTATCAGGGAAAAGAACCGGAACTAAGAATGGTGGGGGCAACGTCACAGGCGAGAGGAAGAGGCGCGAGGGCGCACAGAGCCGCCCCTGCTCTCAGAGCCCAGGTCCCCCAGCCAGCGTCCTTCTGACCTGGGCTGTGAATAAGCCCCTCGACACCTCCATTTGCCTGAAGACAGCCACACTTGCACATATCACTGACCACTCTCAGGATTGATCCCTGAGCTGCAGACAGATTCCCAAGTGACTTGATGGCTGCCACCTTCCTCCATGCCCTTGGATTCTCCCCAGTTTTTGGTAATTTCTAAGCCCAAGTAAGAATAGTAGTGGAGACCCCTCTGATTCAGAAACATGGCAACTATACCCCCCTAAGCCCTTCCAAGCACCCAATTTGTACCTTTCTTGGCATTTTATGTCTGGGTAATTGATTGTGATATTCTTTTCTTGTAGGCTGTCCAAGTAATGACCGGCCTGATCAACGGTGCTCTGGGACATATCTGGCTACTTTTTTATACCAGACAATTTGGAGAAGTTTCAACAGAGTATAAGCCTGTAGCTTTGCTATCAGGATACCCATTTTGGACGTTCTTGTTTGTAAGTAAATGGTCTCACTGGGGAGCATTCGCTCATTTCTTGAAGATACTCGGTGACTGCTTCCGAGGCCAGGTAATACGAGAGAGACGCCCTTCAGTGGAGACACGCAGTCCCTGCTGTCCACTCGTTCTTGTGTCTGTTGAAGCCATTTTTAAATGACACATTTATATGTAAAATTCTTGCCTACAAATATTCTATTTAATTAAGTGAATGTTGAGCCCAAGGAATGGTAAGTTTCTTAAAGAGCATGTTAGTCAAGAAGGAAATGGCTGGCGACTGCTGGGCCTCCCTACCAGGCTCATGTTTGTGGATGAAATAGGCACGCTAACAGCCAGAGTTTAGCTGTTCAGGCAACAGAAGGGACTTTTAAAAGTAGTTCATCAAAAGAGCAAAGACGAGAAAGCAGGGTGTTACTGGCATTAGAGAAATTCGGAAGGATTCCACAGGGATTACTAAGGAATTTGTATTGTCTTGTTGCTTACTCACTAAGTGATGGCCAACTCTTTGCGACCCCTTGGGCTATAGCCCGCTGGGCTCCTCTGTCCTCCCAGGACCCAATCCTGGAGTGGGCTGCCAGTTCCTTCTCCAGGGGATCCTCCCAACCCAAGGATCCAGCCCACGCCGCCTGCACTACCAGCCGATTGTCTCACCGCAGAGAAAAATGGTCCGTCCTCTTGGCCTTCCCCCAAATTTCTCAGTAGCATCTCCCTATCTCACGAAAATGTTTTCAGTTCATTGGCTTGGCCAATGTCTACCAAATACCTAATGTGGGCCAGGCTCTGTTCCAAGTGCCTCAGTTATTATACACCCTAGATCCTTACCTTAGATCCACAGGATTGAGGGGGTGGATAAAATGTAGGGGAAGGTAAGGAGCTGTGAGGTGAGGGCGGGTTGCAGTTTTTACAGCAGATTCAAGCTTCGTTGAGAAGAGACATTTGAGCAGAGACCTGGAGGAGGCGTGGACCCGGCGAACCCCGGGGGTATGCGGGGCAGAGTGTGCGAGGGGCGCAGGGCCTGGACGGGCAGCCGCCCTGCAGGGCTCACTGGACACCAGGGAGGCCGGTGTGGTCAGGGCAAACCGAGCGAAGAGAGGAACGGTAGAGAGGAGGCCGGGTCTACGGGAGGGGATGAGCTGAGAGGAGGCCGGGTAGAGATCCGCTCTGTATGAGAGGAGGCCCTGGGCTGGCCAAAAAGTTCTTCATGTTTCTAAGTAAAAATAAGACACGTTTTTCACTTTCACCAAGAACTTTATTGAGTAATGTCTTCACCATTTTCTTCCACTACCTTCTGCCATTTTTTAAGCAATTTCATGATTCCTTTTCATCTTTTGGAGGAAAGATTTGTTCCAGGTGCCTTTTTCAGTCTTCCAGAGAACTGAGTTTTTCCCGTGAAAAGAGTTTTGTACAGACCGCAGTAAATGGGCGTCCGAAGGGGCAGCGCCCGGTGGATACCGCAGGGGGACCAGAGCCCCGCAGCCGGTGGTGACTGTGTCCGCCCGGTCGTCAGAGAAGCGCGCTGCTGCGGCCCCTGAGGAGGGCCTGAGCGTCTTCTGCAGACCAGCTCTGGACACTTTCCGCCCAGCGCTGCTTCCTCTCCCAGAGGCCTCACTCACCAAGTAAACGCTCATCACACAGATCTCGGCTTAAACGGCACCCTCTCTGAGAGACCTTTCTGAAAAACCGCTTAAAATTCCCCCGCATGGTATGTCTATCATATCATACCTTTCTGTTTTCTTCAGACTTTAATATGACATGAAACCCTAGTATGTAGAGGCCGCATGTATCTGGGGAAGGCTCCTGCACTGTGGACAGTCTTTTTTTTTTTTTCTTTAATGTCATACATGCAGTTTTTACCAATGGAAAAAACATCAGGTTTTATTGAAGGATAATTGCTTTACAGAGCTTTGCTGTTTTCTGTCAAACGTCAACATGAATCAGCCATGGGTACACATATATCCCCTCCCTTTTGAATCCCCTTCCCATCTCCCGCCCCATCCCACCCCTCTAGGTTGATACAGAGCCCCTGTTTGAGTTTCCTGAGCCGTACAGCAAGTTCCTGGTGGCTGTCTATGTTGATGCACCAAAAACAAGTTTTTTCACTAATTTCAGAAAATAATAAAAGATTCAGGGTAGGTTCCTTTGAAGTCAATGTGTGATTCTTATTTTTCAAAACCTAAACTGCAGAGCCCCTGTTTCAGTTTCCAGTAATGGTTCTCTCCATCTCTGTAGAAGAAAACCTTGGGGTTTGTTATTAATATAAATAGTTTTTCCAGGGGCCACTGTGGAACTTCAATAGGAATTTTGGTATTTCATGCAAATTCCTCTCAAACTTCAGTTACCTTTGAAGAAACTTCAAAAAAGAAAAGAAATTAGTTCAAATTGCTCAAGAGAGAGAACTTAAAAAGGGATTAAAAGTTGGATTACTCTTTTGGGGAACCCAGAAAAATAATTGTGATACAAGGAAGAGAGCCGTAACTTATTTCAGTGAGTAAGACGTATGTGGCTTTCCGATATATAATAAAGAACTTGACTGCCTGGTTTCTGGAGATCGCCTCTAAATTCCTTGGAATTCCCCAAGGGATCAGAATACCTTTGTTATTCACGGTGGGCCTCTCATATGATACCTGAGTTTTCGGGGGCTGGCCATGCCAGAAAGAGAAACCTTGTGTAGATAACGAAACCCCGTAATGAAGCCCTGAGCAGGTGAGCTTCCTGATCGATGATACTCACTGACCTGCCACAGGGTGTTGCCTGCTGAGGACACAGAAGTTTTGTGCCCAGGACCATCCCAGAGGCCACCTGGTGCCCCCTTCACTCGGCTGGTCCGGATTTGTGTCCTTTGTGATAAGAGGGTAACTATGAGCATACCGCTTTCCTGAGCTCTGTGAATGAGTCACCAAGTCTGAGACGCAGTGAGAACTTACACATTTGCTGAGGGCTCCCCTGGAGGCTCAGCGGTAAAGCGCTTGCCAAAGCAGGAGACTGAGCTTTGACCCCTGGTCTGGGAAGATCCCCTGAGAAGGAAATAGTAGGCCACTCCAGCACTCTTGCCAGGAGAATCCCATGGACAGAGGACCCTGGAGGGCTGCAGTGCATGGGGTCACAAAGAGTTGGATGTGACAGCAACTGAACAAGATGTTTGTAGCCACTTGGTTGTGAGCACAGGTTGTCTGGAATTCCCTGAGCTTGTAGCTGGTGTTTGAAATGAGGACAGCCTCACTAAGTGAAAATAAAAATTATAAACTATTTTCAAATATAATAAAATTGTTATGGATTCTAAATTTAGCAATTAATGAAGTTGATATGATGTTATATTTTACTGACTTTTCATTAAACTTACTAATTTTTCTAAAAAGGGGTTGTTGTTGAAGTTGTGAGAAGAATTCCTTGGATGATAATGAAAAAATACTTATGTGTGCCTCTTTTCATCCTCAGTTTATCATATCAGGAGTTTTAACAATAGAAACAGAGAAGAAGCGTTCCCCAAATTTGGTGAGTCAAAACAACTGAAGGAATTTTAAATTTAATTTTTCAAAAGCAAGAGTATCATAAAGAGGAGATACCACTGCATCTTAAACAGTAGATATTGACCCAAAATACTAAAATGCAAAATAGTGTCTTATAATATTTACAATTATTTTTAATAGATGTAATCCAACAGAATTCTTTGCTAATTTCACAAAATATTAAAATGTAGAATGCATGAAACAACCAGAAAATCAGATGTGAAATTTTAAATAAGGTATGTCATCCTTGGAGAAGGCGATGGCAACCCACTCCAGTGTTCTTGCCTGGAGAATCCCAGGGACGGGGGAGCCTGGTGGGCTGCTGTCTGTGGGGTCGCACAGAGCCGGACACGACTGACGCGACTGGGCAGCAGGAGCAGCAGCCATCCTTTCAAGCTGACATGTCAGCTACGATGGAAGACACGTGTACACGGGTGTATGAAGCAGGGGGAGGAGACACATGTGTGAATGGCAGAGTAATAGCGAATCAAGTTAAGATTTATTGAATAGTTCCTATGCGCTAGATGCCTCAGTACGGGTTTTTGCGCATTATCTCTCTCACACACACGCCATCAGAGTGGGTAATATTATATACCCATTTTGTTTGTTTTTAAAATTGAAATAGAGTTGATTTCCTCTTCATGGATCACAGCCTTGTCATGGCAAAGGGGCTTGTGCACTCAATGAAGCTATGAGCCATGCCGTGTGGGGCCACCCAGGACAGGCAGATCACAGTGGAGAGTGCTGACAAAACATCGTCCACTGGAGGAGGGAATGATGAACCACTCCAGTGTCCTTGCTGTGGGAACCCCTTGAACAGTATGAAAAGGCAAAAAGATACGACACCAGACTATGAATCCCCCATATCAGGAGGTGTTAAATGTGCTGTTGAGGAAGAGCAGAGGGCAATCACTAATAGCTCCAGAAAGAATGAAGCAGTTGGGACAAAGCAGAAATACGCTCAGCTGTGGGTGTGTGTGGTGGTGGAAGTCGAGGCCAGTGGTGTAGACAATGCCATACAGGAACCTGGAACGTGAGGCCCGTGAATCAGAGTAGGGTGGTCGGGGTCAAGCAGGTGGCAAGAGTGAGCAGCTACACCTTAGCAATCCTTGGAGGTGAAATGGACCGGAAAGGGTGACTCCAACTCAGATGACCATTTATATCCACCACTGTGGGCAAGGTTCCCTTCAAAGAAACGGAGTAACCCTCACGGTCAACAAAAGAGTCTGAAACGCAGTACTTGGGTGCAGCCTCAGAAACGACAGGATTACCTCAGTTCCTTTCCAAGGCAAACCATTCAGTATCACAGTAATTCAAGTCAATGCCCAACCACTAAAGCTGAAAAAGCCGAAGTTGACTGGTCTGTGAAGACCTACCTGACATTTTAAAGCTAGCACCAAAAAAGATTGTCCTTTTCATTGTAGGGAACTGGAATGCAAAAGAAGGAAGTCAAGATAGAACTGGAAAAACAGGCAAGTTTGGCCTTGGAGTACAAAATGAAGGAGGGAAAAGGCTAACAGAGTTCTGCCAAGAGAACACAGTGGTCACAGAGAACACCCTCTTTCAACAAAACAGGAGAAGACTCTACACATGGACGTCACCAGATGGTCAATAGTGAAACCAGACTGATATGTTCTTTGCTGCCAAAGATGGAGAAGCTCTATACAGTCAGCAAAAACAAGACTTGGAGCTGACTGTGGCTCAGATCCTGAACTCCTTATTGCCAAATTCAGGCTTAAACTGAAGAAAGTAGGGGAAAACTCTAGGCCATTCAGATATGACCTAGTAGCTCAGACAGTAAAGAATCTGCTTGCAATGCAGGAGACCCTGGTTCAATCCCAGTGTTGGGAAGATCTCTGGAGAAGGGAACGGCAACCCACTCCAGGATTCTTTCCTGGAAATCCCATGGACAGAGAGGCTGGTGGACTAAGGTCCAGGGGGTTGCATGATGCAGTGACTGCCACTACTGCTATGCATATACAGTGGTGGTGACAAATAGGTTTGAGGAGTTAGACCTGATAGACAGAGTGCCTGAAGAGCTATAGGCCACGACTTGTAACACTGCACAAGAAGGCAAAGCCATTGTCTGAGGAGGCTTTACAGATGGCTGAGGAAAGAAGAGTGAAAGGCAAGGGAGGAAGGTAAAGATATCCCCAACTGAACGCAGAGTTCCAGAGATTCGTAGAGAGCTAAAAAGGCCTTCGTACATGAACAATGCAAAGAAATAGAAGAAAACAATAGAATGGGAAAGATTAGAGATCTCTTCAAGAAAATTGGAGATATCAACATTTCATGCAAGGATGGACATGATAAAGGACAGAAATGGTCTGGACCTAACAGAAGCAGAAGATATTAAGAAGAGGTGGCAAGAACACACAGAAGAACCGTACAAAAAAGATCCTCACGACCCAGATAATCCTGATGGTGTAGTCACTCGTCTAGAGCCAGACATCCTGAAGTCAAGTGGGCCTTAGGAAGCATCACTACGAACAAAGCTAGTGGAGGTGATGGAATTTCAGCTGAGCTATTTCAAATCCTAAAACATGTTACTGTTAAAGTGCTGCCCTCAATTTGTCAGCAAGTTTGGAAAACTTAGCAGTGGTCCCGTTACTGGAGAAAGTCAGTTTTCATTCTAATCCCAAAGAAAGAAAACACCAAAGAAGGTTCAAACTACCACACAGTTGAGCTCATTTCCTATGCTAGCAAGATTATGCTCAAAATCCTTCAAGCTAGGCTTCAGCAGTCTGTGAACCCAGAACTTCCCGATGCTCAAGCTGGTTTTAGAAGTCAGGGGAACCAGAGATCAAATTGCCCACATTCATTGGATCATAGAGAAAGCAAGAGAGTTCCAGAAAAACATCATCTTCTCCTTCATTGACTACACTAAAGCCTTTGACTGTGTGGATCACAGCAAACTGTGGAAAATCCTTAAAGAGATGGGATTACCAGATCACCTGACCTGCCTCCTGAGAAATGTATGCAGGTCAGGAAGCAACAGTTAGAACTGAACATGGAACAACAGACTGGTTCCAAATAGGGAAAGGAGTACGTCAAGGCTGTATGTTGTCACTCTGCTTATTTAACTCATATGCAGAGAACATCACGAGAAATGCTGGGCTGGAAGAAACACAAGCTGGAATCAAGATTGCCGGGAGACATATCAAGAGTTGGACACGACTGAGCCACTGAACTGAACTGACCCAGGGCTTTTTAGTCTTTAGGCAACCCCTCTGTTGATGAGTATGACTGTGTCCTGACTCTGCTTGTTGTTTGGCCTTAGGCATCTCGGCACTGGAGCCTACAGGCTGTTCTTGGCACTAATGAGCCAGTATGGCAGCAGCATTTGCACAGTTGAATGTTCCCTGGTATGTGTGACACCAGTATCTAGGTCATCAGAATGAGCTGCAGCCGCCCCCTGCCTCTCCAAGAGACTCTGCAAGACCAGAGATAGGTCTGGCCTAGGCTCCTAGCAAATTCTTGCCTTTGCCATGGATCCTGGTGCATGTGAGATTCTTTACAGTGAAGTCTTTATTTTCCCCGGTCCTGTGAAGCTGCCACAGCCAAGCACTGCCAGTCTTCAGATCTAACCACTGACCACTTGGATCACGGCTTTGTCTCTCAGTGAAATATGAGCCAGGCCATGTAGGGCCACCCAAGACAGGAGGGTCGTGATGGAGAGTTCTGAAAACCTGTGGCCACTGCAGAAGGGAATGGCAGCCACTTCTGTAGTGTTCCCTTGAGAACCCCACGAGGGGTGTGAAAAGGCAAAAAGCTGTAACACTGAAAGGCGAACTCCCCAGGTTGGTAGGAGCCAAATATGCTGCTGGAGAAGAGTGGAGAAACAGCTCCAGCAAGAATGAAGAGGCTGAGCCAAAGCAAAAAGAGATTGAGAAAGGAGCACGCCAACGCTGTGTATTCTCACCCTGCTTATATAACTTATATGCAGAGTACATCATGCGAAATGCCAGAATGGATGAAGCACAAGCTGGAATCAAGATTGCCAGGAAAAGTATCAATAACCTCAGATATGCAGATGACACCACCCTCATTGCAAAAAGCAAAGAAGAACTAAAGAGCCTCCTGATACAAGTGAAAGAGGAGAGTGAAAAAGTTGGCTTAAAACTCAACATTCAGAAAGCTAAGGTTATGGCATCCATACCCATCACTTCATGTCAAATAGATGGGGAAACAGTGGAAACAGTGACAGACTTTATTTTGGGGGGCTCCAAAATCAGTGCAGATGGTGGCTGCAGCCATGACATTAGAAGACGCTTGCTCCTTGGAAGGAAAGCTATGACCAACCTAGACAGCATATTAAACAGCAGAGACATTACTTTGCTGACAAAGGTCCATCTAGTCAAGGCCATGGGTTTTCCAGTGGTCACGTATGGATGTGAGAGTTGGACCATAAAGAAGCTGAGTGCCGAAGAATTGATGCTTTTGAACTGTGTTGTTGGAGAAGACTCTTGAGAGTCCCTTGGACTGCAGGGAGATCCAACCAGTCCATCCTAAAGGAAATCAGTCCTGAATATTCATTGGAAGGACTGATGCTGAAGCTCCAATACTTTGGTCACCTGATGTGAAGAATTGACTCATTGGAAAAGACCCTGATGCTGGCAAAGACTGAAGGCAGGAGGAGAAGGGGATGACAGAAGATGAGATGGTTGGATGGCATCCCGACTCAATGGAGATGACTTTGAGTAAACTCCAGGAGTTGGCGATGGACAGGGAAGCCTGGCGTGCTGCAGTCCATGGGGTCGCAAAGAGCCCGACACGACTGAGCGACTGAACTGAACTTATCCTCCTTCCTTCCCTGAGGGAAGCATGCTTATGATTTACTAAATTGTGGCATATAAATACAGCTCTGCTGTGGAGCAGTGAAGAGGAGAGAGCTAAGGAGAACAGCGACAGTGAGCATGGGCCCGACAGAGCTGGGTGAGGGAAGCCAAGAAGGGAGCAAGCAATACACATTGTATCACAGTGAGCTCTAACTGTGCTCGCACGAACAGCACTGCAGGCCCGCTGTATGACTTTTAAGGCCAGAATTCGCCTCATTGCCACTGGAGATCATTACAGGACCCTAAAGTTTCTTTTTATGGTTATGGCTTTATGTTGTCAGAAGGGCATGTCTTAGCAACGAAAAATCGAAGGGATTGGTAGATATGTAGGTAAATATAAATGAATATTGACTCCATGAGATAATAGAGATAATACTTTGCAATTTTCAAAATATATGAAGAAACGAAAACACTCGACAATAGTATGAAGGCTGAAATAGAGATAGAGTGAGGTGGTCTAAGGTCTCTGCATTGTCTGGGCATATATTAAAGTATCAATCACTATTGTGCTGCTACTGCTGCTAAGTCACTTCAGTCGTGTCTGACTCTGTGCGACCCCATAAATGGCAGCCCACCAGGCTCCCCCATCCCTGGGATTCTCTAGGCAAGAACACTGGAGTGGGTTGCCATTTCCTTCTCCAATGCATGAAAGTGAAAAGCGAAGTGAAGTCGCTCAGTCTTGTGTGACTCTTCGCGACCTCATGGGCTGCAGCCCACCAGGCTCCTCCGTCCATGGGATTTTCCAGGCAGGAGTACTGGAGTGGGGTGCCATTGCCTTCTCCAAATCACTAGTATGCTTCAGCATTTAAGAATTTTTTGTTAAAGGAGTAAATGAAGTGCATATATGCAACATCCAAAACAAAAAACCAGAGAAACCTATTGGGATCTGGATAAATCTGGAGGTGGGGGAACCCATCGAGTAACTTTGATTCTGGAAACGTCAGATATTATAGCAAATCATCCACTTTAACATGTATGCCAGGAAGGGAAACTGATAACTTCTTCACAGCTTGTTGCTTTTACATATGACTAGTTGACATTTCACGTCTGTTCCAGTTGAAGGATGCCATAAGGATAAATATGAACAGCTTTTTCCTTGCAGCGCTTGGTCTAATTCTAATTGGATTTGAAATTACACTCTTTTTATTTAAAAGAGGAATGATTTTTTGGCAAGAAGTAAGTACACGTTATCTATATATTTATATTTTTTCTTTTACAATTAGTGACTTTAAATTTGAAAATAAACTGAGAGTTTCGGCGCTGCCCTGATGTGGAAGTGATGGAGACTGTTAATCCCCACCTGGCGTGGGCACAGACAGTGGCTCCAAATCACTGAGCAGATCCTGAAACCTGCGGCAGCCAAAACCACAAGGCCTCAATAAGGGCCTCACATGAGACAACTAATACAACAGACAATACATGTATGACACACGTATGTTACACGTATGTTGCTGTCATTCAGTCGCTCAGTCGTATCCGATTTTTTGCGACCCCATGGACTGCAGCACGCCAGGCCTCCCTGTTCATCACCAACTCCCAGGGTTTGCTCAAACTGATGTCCATTGAGTCCGCGATGCCATCCAGCCGTCTCATCCTCTGTTGACCCCTTCTCCTCCTGCCCCCAATCCCTCCCAGCATCAGAGTCTTTTCCAGTGAGTCAGCTCTTCCCATGAGGTGGCCAAAGTACTGGAGCTTCAGCTTTAGCATCATTCCTTCCAAAGAAATCCCAGGGCTGATCTCCTTCAGAATGGACTGGTTGGATCTCCTTGCAGTCCAAGGGACTCTCAAGAGTCTTCTCCAACACCACAGTTCAAAAGCATCAATTCTTCAGCGCTCAGCTTTCTTCACAGTCCAACTCTCACATCCATACATGACCAATGGAAAAACCATAGCCTTGACTAGACAGACCTTAGTCGGCAAAGTAATGTCTCTGCTTTTGAATATGCTATCTAGGTTGGTCATAACTTTTCTTGCAAGGAGTAAGCATCTTTTAATTTCATGGCTACAGTCACCATCTGCAGTGATTTTGGAGCCCCCCAAAATAAAGTCTGACACTGTTTCTACTGTTTCCCCATCTACTTCCCATGAAGTGATGGGACCAGATGCCATGATCTTCGTTTTCTGAATGTTGAGCTTTAAGCCAACTTTTTCACTCTCCACTTTCACTTTCATGAAGAGGCTTTTTAGTTCCTCTTCACTTTCTGCCATAAGGGTGTTGTCATCTGCATATCTGAGGTTATTGATATTTCTCCTTGCAATCTTGATTCCAGCTTGTGTTTCTTCCAGTCCAGTGATTCTCATGATGTACTCTGCATAGAAGTTAAATAAGCAGGGTGACAATATACAGCCTTGACGTACTCCTTTTCCTATTTGGAACCAGTCTGTTGTTCCATGTCCAGTTCTAACTGTTGCTTCCTGACCTGCATACAGGTTTCTCAAGAGGCAGGTCAGGTGGTCTGGTATTCCCATCTCTCAGAATTTTCCACAGTTTATTGTGATCCACACAGTCAAAGGCTCTGGCATAGTCAATAAAGCAGAAATAGATGATTTTCTGGAACTCCCTTGCTTTTTTGATGATCCAGCGGATATTGGCAATTTGATCTCTGGTTCCTCTGCCTTTTCTAAAACCAGCTTGAACATCTGGAAGTTCATGGTTCACATATTGCTGAAGCCTGGCTTGGAGAATTTTGAGCATTACTTTACTAGCGTGTGAGATGAGTGCAATTGTGCGGTAGTTTGAGCATTCTATATATTAGGTTGGTACAAAAGTAATTACGGTTTAACATGGAACTTTGCTGTTTGATATTGGCATATATTCTTAAATATTATAAACATTATATAGATACTAAGTATCTAAGTCATAAAGGTTTTATATAAATGAAAATAATGTTTAGGGCATGATAGTAAATGGAACAAGTTGGATAATATACCATTAACAACTACATCAATGTTATGGAAACACAGAAGTGAGATACAGAAATCTTCGGGATTCTGGGAGCCATCAGAGCTAGGGTGGGAGACACCCCATAGCAAGGGTGGGGTGAGGAGAGAATGGGACCTGGAAGCAAGCTCTGAGTCCCTCCACCCTTCAGGACTACCGACTGTGCCATTTTAACCCCTTCAAGTCCCATTTTTCTCTAAGATGAGACTGATGCTTCCAATCACAAAAGGTTGTTGAGTGAACTCAATGATAATGCATATAAAATACATAGCAAAGGTGTCTAGCCATATCGGAAGTACTCAAAGAAAACAAAACCCAGAACAAAAAGTCTGCGGTTACAATTATTATCATGTAAACAAGTCAAAACCATCATGATTTATTAAGATGGTGGAACATTACAGGTAAAGTTTTCTATTGTGTAAACATTTTACATTTTTGTATTACCTTGATGATGTGAAAAATTTTACAAATGTAAAGGTCTGTGAGGAATATAGAGTTATTTTTTGTATTTAGAAAACTGCAATGAATCTTTCTGTGTATTTGTGGATATTCTCCATCATGGAATTGATCATAGCAAGGAAAGTGGTCAAATGGGGGAATGAAGCATTTTATCACCACAGATATGTAATACGTAAGTATTTCATTTATCTGGTGAATTAGGAAGTACTGGCTTCTGTTATGAACGTATCAAGGGGATTAAGGTTTCAGCAGGAATTGCCTGACTTTGTGTTGTCTCTGAATAGTGAATATGAGCTGCAGCTTTCTGAATTCCATATGTCTATAGAGCAATGAAGATAGACAGTTCTCTTCAGATCAAATTTTAGGATTGGGGTGTACGTGTCTGTATCTTCATGAGAAAGTAGAGTAGGAGATGCATCCTTTTCTGCCTGGAGTCTGTTTTATTTGAAGGATAACCCTAGGGAGAGTGACCCACCGGCCGTGTGGCCTCTAATTATCAAGTAAAGTTTAGACCCTGGGAGGCAAGCGCCTCGGAGCAGAAGGAAGATACGAGGGCAGAAGTAGGTAGTGACAGGTCCCTTTATCAAGCACGGCAGGTCCTGGGGAAATAGTGATACCGGATCATTCACCTGTCTGCTCCAGTATCTCCTGGGGATCGGCCAACAGCAGCCTCGGCATTCAGACTCATTCACAGCGCACTGAAAGTGTGCCAGCCTTCGATAGGAGAGAAGCAATGGAAATAATGAACTCAAATTGCCTGAGGGCAGAGCAAGACGGCCTCAGGCCAGAGCTGTGGACTGGCAGCCGGGGAAGCCGCAAGCCCTGGCTAGTCAACATTAACCGAGCTCTGCTCTCAGGCCAGCTGCGATTTGCATGATGTATTTCAAAACAACCCTGAATAAAGGGAAGGCTCTTGGAAGGGTGTTATGCATATGGCTGGACACCTGTCACTAGTGGGGCTAAAGACTGAGGTAACATCTTAAAGGCATCAGCTACCAAGAGACCTGGACATGGAACAGCTGGCTGGCTCCAGATCGGGAGAGGAGGACACCAAGGCTGTATATTGTCACCCTGCTTATTTATCTTCTATGCAGAGCACATCATCCGAAATGCCAGGCTGGATGAAGCACAAACTGGAATCAAGATTGCCAGGAGAAATATCAATAACCTCAGATATGCAGATGACACCACCCTTAGGGCAGAAAGCGAAGAAGAACTAAAGAGCCTCTTGATGAAAGTGAAAGAGAAGAGTGAAGAAGTTGGCTTAAAGCTCAGCATTCAGAAAACTAAGATCATGGCATCCAGTCCGATCACCTCATGGCAAATAGATGGAGAAAAAATGGAAACAGTGTCAGACTTTATTTTTCTGGGCTCCAAAATCACTGCAGATGGTGACTGCAGCCATGAAATTAAAAGATGCTTGCTCCTTGCAAGAAAAGCTATGACAACCTAGACAGCATATTAAAAAGCAGAGACATTACTTTGCCAACAAAAGTCCATCTAGTCAAAGCTATGGTTTTTCCAGTAGTCATGTGTGGATGTGAGAGTTGGACTATAGAGAAGGCTGAGTGTGAAAGAATCGATGCTTCTGAACTGTGGTGTTGAAGAAGACCCTTGAGAATCCCTTGGACGGCAAGGAGATCCACCCAGTCCATCCTAAAAGAGGTCAGTCCTGGGTGTCTACTGGAAGGGCTGATGTTGAAGCTGAAACTCCAATACTTTGGCCACCTGATGAGAAGAACAGACTCATTGGCAAAGACCCTGATGCTGGGAAAGATTGAAGGCAGGAGGAGAAGGGGATGACAGAGGATGAGATGGTTGGATGGCATCACGGACTCGATGGACATGAGTCTGAGTGAACTCTGGGAGTTGGTGATGGGCAGGGCAGCCTGGCGTGCTGCAGTCCATGGGGTCGCGAACAGTTGGCCATGACTGAGCACCTGAACTGAACTGAACTGAACTGACCAAGAGACCAAGATCTCTAAGCTCTGTATTTTTCGGAATGAAATTCAGTCCACATGCTGAGAGAAAATATATCTGGGGCTGTATCAATAAAGATATAGCCTCAGAACAGGAAGGAAAAGAAGGAAATAGCTGAGTCCCTACCCAAGAAAACAAATGTTAACAACTGATCATTTCAGTTCCCTACATAAATTTACCCAATGTATCAGGTTAATTCAGAATGAAAATCATTTAACTTTGAAAACCTTCATAAGAAGAAAAATCTAACCAGGGCAGGGAGCTTGGTGAGGCTGAAATGCAGTAGTGGAGAGGAGTGAGAGGCATGGAGCCAGCAGTGGCTGCCGGGCTGGGTCCCAGGTCCTCAGGCTGTGAGTGATGCCGGCAGAAGCTGGAATCGGGGCGTGGAGAAGAGGAAGATGGAAGTGAGAGATGCTGGAGACAGTAACACAAGAATCCTCTGACTTTGGACTTGAGAGTGGCTCTCAAGCTCCCTCACCCGTGCAATCAAACGGGTGGTGGAGGTGCTGCATTCTTCTTTAAGTGAAACCGTTTTGCCACACAGCCTTGTGTAAGATGGCACCGAACAACATGTGGGCGTGGAACATGTGTGTACTGTCATATGGCCGCCATTATGGTGGCTGCTAGCCCCTCTCTCCAGCCGCGTAATTACCGTCTCTGTCTGTGACTGGCGTAACTGAGATCTGGTCTCTTCCCGAGTTTGACGATTAGGACGCAATACTGTGGTCTGTGTCCACTGCTCCGTGCCAAAGTTTGCAAGCTGCTTTCAGTCCCTGGGTCCCTAAGTCTTGACCCTCTTGTGGAGAGCTGGTTTATGGGAAGGAGAGAATCAGTAGACCATGGAATGCGAGGAACAAGGGAGGGTCATCCAGAAAATTCTGAATGTAAAAGTACGCTTTGTGTGTCGTTTACGCTTACACCACAACAAATGCCACTGGACAAAGTACAACTGTGTGCTGACTACAATGAAGTAATCACTTACTTTCCATTTATTCTAAATCCTTTTACTGCATAGTAACCATGAAGCATAGCATTAGCTCTTAATAGTTTAAATCTGATTTGTTTGACCAGAAAAGATAAACGGCCTTGTATGTCTGGTGTAGAGGTTTAGTGTTTATACAGCATGGTCCCTGGCTTCTAACCTAAAAGAAAAGGAAAACGTCAAAAGCAAAACGTGTTGATTCCTGAGGGGAGAAACCTTCAGTGGCAAGGCAATTCCCACCACATCCCTTCCAGAATGACCCCCAAAATGCTGTAGTCCTACATAGACAGTCCTCTCTAATCAATTTTTCAGACGTGAGCCTATCTGTTCAGAGACGAGATGACTCAGGAAGAGGCTTAGAGTCTCTGAGAGTCCAAGTGAGAATTGCCGTTCTTAGTCAAGAACAAGCCAATAAGAACAGAAATGAGTCAGATTTACTTGACATGACTGAGTCCTCCCTGTGGGTCCCCTGCGTGCTGTGTCTCTGAATCACCGTACAAGGTATTTAACTGGGAAGAACTTGAGAAGTTATTTAGTAGAAAAATTCAATGACTTAGATTAAGACCATTTTTTAAAATGTATTAACAATCAATCCACTAACACTTTGCTTATCAGGTCCTTGATACAAGAAGTTCCTTTATTACATACTAAAGAACAGAACCATCAGGGCCTCGGTCCAGAGTGAAAAAGTTTAATGGCGAATGAAGAATGTCCTCAAGCGGCTTTCTAAAAACCCATTTTAATAAAGTTTGTCCCGTTGTATCTTTTTCCCCATCCTGTAAATAAACATTCAAATGGGTGACTCAGTTTGTACTCTCTGTGGGGGATGTTGAATGTAATGTTTTCTCAGTTTGGATCTGGTCACCTTGAGTTAAAGTTCTTTCATCCAAGAAAAACCAGTAACCCACAGCCTGGACCTTCTCCCCAAGCAGAGATCCCAGAGCAAAAAGCAGCAACCCTGTTTGAAAGTAATACACTTAGAAGACACCACCAGATTCCAAAGGGAGAAGGAGAAAGTGACCGGACATCTTTCAGGAGCAAACCCAGCAAGACCAGAAAAGGGGGCCTGATTCCCGTGACCCCTGGGGCTGGTCGGGGACATCAGAGCTTCCCCATTTCCAGATCTGAGGCCAGGGGATCAGAACACAGGGGAAAGCTACTGAGCCATCCTCAGTGGATCCTTCACCCAGCAAACGAGGCTTCAGAAACCCAGCTTGCAAGTGGCCTTGACCAGGGAACACGTGTGAAGGCACGGTCACAGCAGCACTGTCGCGCGGTAAGACGAGGATTCTATACACACACAGATATCCCTGAGGAAAGCTAACGTGAATTCTTACGTAGGAAACTAAATCCACATTAGTCCATGACTGAGAGCTAGCGTTTTGAGCTTCAATATTGGGGAAAGGGAAATGAAGACTTTTCATAGTGTTACAGAAAACGTAACAATCTGGAGAAAAATAAACCTAAAAACTTCCACCTTGAAGTCATTCCCTCGGATGATACTGAGCACGTCCGTGTTCAATGCTGACGTGAATTCTATGCTCTAGGCATCTAGCTTGTTAACTCCTCCCAGGGTTCCTGTCAGATCGGTCTCGCCATACACGTTCCCCAAACCAGGAGGCAAAACCTCACATCCCTTAAGGCAAAGAATCAACTAACAAAATTGTGTTTTAGATGTTCCAAATCTGAGCTGTGGAGAATTTGTGCTTAAACCATGATACAGATGATTCAAGGCTTAGAGACACACTGATCTCTCAACAGGAAGAGAGCCTTGTAAGTAGTATTCCTCTTGTTCTGTTATGAAAATCCGTGTGGGGAGCAGGAATTCATCTTCCCTTGTGGGTTGCTCTGGAGAGGGAAACGGTCCCAAGTCTGTGTTTTGCTGAATACTCAGGGTCAGAGATTCACTAATGATCCCAAGTGTCTCGCACACTCATGGCCAGGTGGACTGGCAAACAGCACCAGTTTAGCCACAGACCTTAAAAAAGGCTTTCTTCAGCCTGCAAAGTGGCAACAACATTAATGCTTTGATGGCTCACACACAGTGGTTACTGCAAGCACCAGGTCAGAATGAAAACTTAGAGCCAGCAGTCCCTGATTCTGTTTGCCAGAAATAAGTTGTAAAGGAGCAAAGTTCTTCCAACTCACAGGGATCGCTGCACTGAGGCTTGCCTGGCTATGGGGTAGTTTATAAAATATGCTTGATTTCCACAGGGAAAAAGAAAGAAGGGAGAAAAAGGCCCCAGGGAGAGGGACAAGTTCAAATCAGGCATTATAAGAAGAAGATGGAGACAGGGAGGAAGCATAATGTTGATGGGATAAAATTTTAAATCCTGACTTGAAATCATGATTTCATTGTTAACAGTAAAATAAGCAAAACTATAAGATCCCCGTAGTCTTGAGGAGTCTTTGTGGGGTCAACGCTAGTGCTAAACATGTTGTCTTCAAATACACGTTTCTGAGCGGTCACTCCTCAGGGAACACGTGGGAGCCGCTTAGCTTTGCCTTAAGGGAGAAAGCGTGTTCCAGCCCCTGTGTCTGTCACGTTAAGACTGCCAGAGACAGTGCCCTCTGGTTAACAACAAATCCTGTTACCAGCAGCATAGCCTGCAGTGGGGATTCCTAATAATGTACTTTCACAGCCTTGAGAAATCCCATAGAAATAGCACCTGGAAAAACAGCACGTATTAAGAAAAAATCTCCTTGTTCCAAACCCCAAGGCCAGACCCGGAAGGGGTAGGACTGGGGTCAGGGAAGCAAGCATGGCCCTTGGAACACCGGGTCGACGGCAGGCGTGAGCGCCGCCTGCTGACTGTTCCAGCCCAGAAGGGAAGGGCCTGGGTGCACACAGGAGATCTGGGCCACGTCAGCGTCGGCCCGGACGCTCAGGAGGAGCTGATTAACACAGCAGGCGTCTTGAGAAAGACAAGATCTGAAACAGTCTCGTAGTGTGCAATCAGGAACTAAAGCTGGCCTGAGCGGACTCTGCACCTCAGTCCAGTAGAGGCTGCAGGCCTCCCGGGCCTTTGCACCAGGTTTCCAGCTCTGTCTTCCTTCTCCTCGCTCCCGGGCCATTAGGGCCAACTCCCCCGAGGCAGACAAAGCACTGTGAGGGTCTCGCTCACCCCTACACTGCCCCAGTTAAGATTGTTAGTCAGTGTAGAAGTCAGAGCCTCGGTTCTTTTCTCTAGTTTCAATTTTAATTCTCTCACATAAACGTTTTTGGCTCCACTAGCCTAAAGCTGTGTTTGTACCAATTTCCAGGCATTCAGAAGAATGCCTCCCTGTTCTGGAGGGTCATAAAACATTCAGACCCAGTATAATCATTAACTGCTTTTCAGTTTATCACGGAGTAAAACTCCACGTAGACAATTAGCTCCTAGACTCCAATAGTATATGGAGTGAGAACTCCCAGATGTTCAATCTATATTTAGAAAAAGCAAGAGGAACCAGAGAGCAAATTGCCAACATCCATTGGATCATCAGAAAAGCAAGAGAGCTCCATAAAAATATCTACTTCTGCCTCATTGACTACACTAAAGCCTCTGACTGTGTGGATCACAAGAAACTGTGGAAAATTCTTAAAGAGATAGGAATACCAGACCACCTGACCTGCCTCCTGAGAAATATGCATACAGGTTAAGAAGAAACACTTAGAACCAGACTTGGAACAACAGATGGGTTCCAAATCGGGAAAGGAGTACACCAACTGAACTGATGCTATCACAGGTATAGCTTTTTAAGAAACCGCCAAACTGCCTCGCACGGTGGCTGTGCAGTTTTACTTTTCCTTGGCCGTGTGCTTCCCCAAGCCCTCACTGACACTTGTGACCATCCGTCATTCTCGCTCCAGTCTCCCTCAGGGCTGCGGAGTGGATTCTCACTGTGGATTCGATTTGCATTTCTCTGACAACTAATATTGTTGAGCATCTCTCCATGTTCAGTTCAGTCCAGTCGCTCAGGTGTGTCCGACTCTCTGCGACCCCACGGACCGCAGCACGCCAGGCCTCCCTGTCCATCACCAACTCCTGGAGTCCATCCAAACCCATGTCCATTGAGTCGGTGATGCCATCCAACCATCTCATCCTCTGTCATCCCCTTCTCCTCGCCTCAATCGGCTAATGGTGTATCTTTTCAGAGAAATGTCTGTTCAAATGCTTTGTCCATTTTATTTGTCAATTCACTGAATTGCAAGTTTTCATACATTTTGTGTCCTAGACCTTTGTCAGAGATGTCTGATCTTCTGGTCAATGAACTGTCCTCTCGCTCGCCTGTGTCCTCTGAAGCACGAAAGGTCCACTTTCTGTGAAAGTCCGCTGTTCAGTCTCTGTGCCCGGCCCTTTGCGACCCCGTGGACTACAGCACGCCGGGCTCCTTGGGCCCACACAGTCTCCCGGAGTTTGCTCAGACTCATGTCCACTCCATTGGTGATGCTGTCTTCTCCTCTGCCGCCCCCTTCTCCTTTCGCCTTCAATTTTTTCCAGCATCAGGGTCTTTCCCAATGAGTCAGCTCTTCAAAGTATAGTGAATATTCAGTGTTGACTTCCTTTAGGATGAACTGGTTTGATGTCTATGCAGTCCAAGGGACTCTCAAGAGGCTTCTCCAACACCACAATTTGAGAGAATCAATTCTTTGGCACTCAGCTTTCTTTATGGTCCAACTCTCATGTCTGTGACTACTGGCAAACCATAGCTTAGACTATACAGACCTTTGTGGGCAAAATAACGTCTCTGCTTTTTAATAAGCTGTCTAGGTTTGGCGTAGCTTACCTTCCATGGAGCAAGCATCTTTTAATTTCACTGTCTGCAGTCACCGACCATGCGATTTTGGGGCCCAAGAAGTCTGCCAGGGCTTCCACTTATTCCTCTTCTATTTGCCACGATCTTAGTTTTTTAATATGACGTTTCATCCCAGCCTTTTCACCCTCGTGGGAAACTGAGGCTGGCCCTCTGGTGAAAGCCCTGGGAAGAGGGTGGGTGCGGGCGTCCGTGCTGCGGACGGAGCGCCTGTGGGCAGACAGTGACCTTCATGAGGCAGGAGCCTCAGACCTCACGTCGGGGCCCCTCACTCTGTGCACAGGAGAGTCTGGGGGGCGCTCCGTCTGGGTGCAGGGATGCCAAGGCGCTGCTGGTGCCCTTGGGGCCCCGGTGGGCCGCGGGCAGGTGGGCAGGGCTGAAACGCAGGCACTTGGGGATAGCCCCTGGGGAGGAGGGGCAGCACCAGAGCCCTGCAGCCAGGCCCCCGTTGGCCCCAAGCCCCAGCTGGGGGTCAGCACTGTCCTCGAGGCAGCCTCAGGCCAGTACTGCTGCCCCGCCCCCGAAGCCACGGGCTCAGCCCCACTGCGAGGAGAGGACACGCGAGCATGTCCACCAAGCCTTGCCCCGGGCTGGTGACGCCTCCTGGTGCCCCGGAGCTCTGCCCTCCGTGCGGGCTGCCCGCTGGAGTCCACCAGGTCTGGCGGGAGGACCCTCTGAAGGACGGACAAGGGTTCTCTCCTCATCATGAAACTTTTAACGAAGAATCATGAGCTCCATTTCTTTGGTAGCTGACGGAATCATGGAAACGTAAGGTTGTATAAGGTCTCCAGGAATTTATCCACTCTGACCATCTTGCAGTGAGCGGAAACTAGGGCTTACCCCAGTAATTTACACTGTTGGGGTGCTTCCTCCTCTGGGGGTCAGGGCTCAGTGGAGGCTGAGGCAGGATGGGGGCGGGTGCAAGGACCCCCACTTGTGCAGTCAGCCCCTGGGGACGCCCCAGCTGCTGTCAGATCTGGGGAGGTGCTCTGGGGCAGGAGGACGATTCCTGGGCTGTGCCCCAGAGCCCCTGACCCGAGAGACGGAGCCTGGGAACTGAAGTTATGAAATCAGCACTCACATGCACACTGTTCCTAAAGGACAGTCAAGAACCCTGCGCCTGACAAGGGAGGACAGCAGCAGCCCCCAGGCTGGCCCGCGCGGGCCGCTGCACCCCTGGGTGCTTTCCAGCACTTTCATCTGCACACAGGGCAGCCCTGTGCCCCGCCTGAAGCATGAGCGTAGCTGAGGGTCTCCTGAGGGTCAGCTGGGGGCTGCAAGGTCACGTTCTCACCTCCTATTTGCCCTTTTAATCTGCTTGAAACTAAATACTCTGTGGTAAGTCCTAGAGATTCAGGGGTTTTCTTCTTTGGGGCTCTGGCTCCTAGTTCTGTCTCTGTGGGGAACCATTTCCTAGTAAGAAAGCTGCCAGATGTGCCCAGAGGCTGGTCAGTGCAGGCGGTGTCCGCAGGTGGGTGCTGCAGCTGGTGGGTGTCACTGCTGCCAGGCAGAGCCACTCCAGGCCTGGGGAGGGTGGGGGACAGCATCGTATCACCCCTCCCCTTCTCCAGATGACCCCAACACTGGCGGCACCGTTGGGGGTCCTGGCCACCCTGACCCTCATCACAGGGGCGTCCACTCTGCCTACACACGGGGCTCCTTCGTCAGCCACGATCGAGCCTGGAGCACTGAGCCTGTCAGGCATGAGCAGTGTGCCCCGGGCACTGCTGGGGCATGTCGGGCCTCACTCGACTCTGCTACTTGGCTTCAGCTGCAAGAACCCAGGGAAGCTGGCCAGTTAACAACGTCAGGACAGGTGAGGAGGCGAGGAAGCCTGGAGACCTCGGTGTCATCAGCAGGGAAGGTGATGTCTCCGGTCCCAGGAGAGAAATGTGTGTGCTCCGGAAGCTTCTGTTCCACAGGCCTTGCTGCCACCCCGACTTGAGAGCTCGCGGCGCAGAGTGCGTGCCATCAGGCTCCCTCCTACCCACTGGGCCCTGCAGTTGCCGGCTGCCTTCTAAGGCCCACTCAGAGTGGTGGGCTCCCAAGTGCCCAGGCCAGCTCGCCCGCCCCGGTCCACTTGATGTCCAGTGCAGGTAAGGGTGAACCAGCCCTGCCCATGCCATTCACACACCACATGGGTCCGCCCAGATAGCGCCAAGGGGGCTGGGAAGGGAAGGGTCCTCTGTGTGGCCCCTCAGCCTGGCTTCCCCAGTACCGAGCTCTGTGGCTCTGACTCAGGAAACACAGCAGGCTGCTCTCTGGCCTCTAAATGCCTTCCACTTTCTCGTGTGGTTCATGAGACGGTCCAGCGGCAAAGGCAGTTCTAAAATCGAATCTGTCAACTGCATTTACATCGGCGTAAAGACAGTGACCCCCGTTCCTTCTCTGCCGTGAGACAGGGCAGGCTCCGCCTCACCTCCCAGGAGGCTGCTCTGCGGGGCTGTGAGGCTGGCAGCCGGAGGGGGGTCGGGCAGTGGCCCAGCTGACGGGGGTGAAGCGTGAGCCCGAGTCCAGGGCAGTTTCCTGACACTGATGAAGTTCTCACCACCCGACATGCTGCCTGCTTCGAGGGCCATCAGGGACGCCTTGCAAAGGCCTTTGTTCCTTGCAAGTAGGTGCTGCCTGCCTCAGACGCGCCGCTGTGCTCACACCCGTCGTGAAGCCCTCTGGAGCAGGGGCTTCACAGAAGGATGCTCCCATGCCTCTGTGTCACCGGCTCTCACAGGGAAGGACACAGTCATCATTACGTTCAGTGTCGCTATCTTTTACACTTTGGTTTTTAATTCAGCACTCCAGACAACGCCGACCTTTCTTTCCTGAGTGTGTGGGCACCCTGCCACAAGGACTGGCAGCAGCGGAGGGCAGCCCCTCGTGGTGCCGGGGGAGTGTCTTCGAGTGTGTCGCCTCCTTCTTGGGTCGTGTCGGGCGTGCCCTGGGTCTGAAGCGCTGGACGGGGCGAGGACATCCCTCGGGGGCTGCCCGCTGGCCCCGCCATACACACATGCAGAGTGCTGTGCAGACGCGTGCACACACAACTGCGCACGCGTGGGAAGCCGGAGTTGGGACAGCCGCCGCGCTCTCAGCCTATCAGCACTGCACGGACAGAAGCCCTGCGCTCTGCTTCGGCAGATCTGGGATGAGCCCTGAGCCGACCCCGTTTCTCTCTGCTCACTCTTGGACAGGGCACACGCTCACCAGCATTGAGTGGGCCCAGAATTTAAGGCCCCTCCACTGCGGGGACAGCCCTCAGGACTGGACGTAAAGCAGCGGTCCTGCTGCTCTGGGTAAGAACCAGATTCTCTCCAAGCAGGGACTGCAGTCTATGCCGAGACAGCTGCTGTGAGGAGGCAGATGACCTGAAACTTCAAGACAGCTTGGGTCCCTTTTCCCTAACAGAAGAGATTTGGTTTTATTCTCCTCCAACACTTTGTCAGTTAAATGACTACCGATAAAAACCCTGTGCTAAAAACACTCAGAGGCTGGACTCATGCTTAACCTTTGTGCACTGGAAGAAGCTTAAAAAAGTGTGCAATTTAATAACAATAGAAAAAATATTACAGTCAGGATAACAGATATAGAAAGCAATGTCCTTACTGTAAGGAACTGGAAAACAGCTAACAGAAGCAGGACTTCTAAGAGACAACATTCTGGATTGGGACCAGAACAGAGCTCGTTAGAATGAGCTGGATGTTTTCAGATATTTAAGTCCGTATTAAATACCTAAGGCATTTCCCTGGTGTGTTACAGTTCTTAACCAGGTATTGACGAGCCACAGAGGTGAACAGGCGGGTGGCCCCGGGGCTCCAGGCGAGAACTCCCAGGAGAGGTGGTCACTTGCCCCTCTTCTTGGAGGCCTGGCGGCGTGGCCTCCTGGAGGCGGTGTGGTCCTCGTTTCTGGAGGGAGACCTCACGTTCCACTGGGAAGTCTGCGGGGGCCTGCGGGGACGTGTGCACACATCATGTGGGGCCCCAGCCCTCAGATGGGACTGTTCTGGGTAGGGACTGGGGACTTACGGCATGTCGGGCAGTGACAGACACAGAACATTGTCCCCCTGGCCTGCGGCTCTCGAGCCCCGCCGGCTTCCTGGAGCGCGCCTCCTGCTCTTGCTCTGGAGGGAAAGCGACTGGCCTGGTGACACGATGTAGCTGATTTCCGAGCCAAAAGTGACATTTGGGATGGTCTCTGGAAGGGGGAATGTTCAGTGAAAGGTTAGTAAAGGCCTTCGGGGGAGAAGCTGAGCAAGGGCAGGTGCACGTGGGGCCAGGGCCTGCCTCCCTCCCCGGGTTCCCGGCCCCGACCGCCTTCCAAGCACCACTGCTCACGGCTCCTGCCCAGCCCCTCGAAGGCCTCAGCGCACTCAGAGCCCCTGAAGAGCCCTGCTCCTGCCACCCCTCCTGGGTGCCCTGAAGATGCTGCCCTGCTGGCTGCCCCCTGCTCACTGCCACCCATCCTCCCACCTGGGCCAACACGGGCTTTGCATCCCAGCGTGAGCTAAACTGAGAGTCTCTTTCTCTAGAGGGGACACAGGCACCGCCCTCAGGGGAGTTGCCAGCTTTAAAGGAAATCAGTGGGGTTGAGTCCTCACTCGGTGCTCAGCCAGGACAACCTGAGCGCTGAGGACACGGAGACCCCGCTGTCGTACGCTGGTGGGGCTCCCTCCCGACCCAGGGCCGTCTGCGTCCAGAGCCCTGTGCGCCCCTCAGCCTGGGCTGCGCCTGACAGCAGGTGCTACTACCCCGGACGCCCTGCCCCGTCCCCATCAGCTGTGCTCTCACCACACCCGCCAGAAGGCCGGGCACCACGCGTTCCACTGAGGTCTGGGGAGGCCTTCCCAGCCGGGGGTCAGGTCTGCTGGTGCGTCCGTGGCGCCACAGGCCTGGGAGCCCCTCCCGCCCCTCACCGCTGCTGTGCAGACCCCAGATGGGGCTCGGAGCCCTTCGCACAGCCCACCATGGCCAGGTGGCGGCGCTTCTGCAGCCGATTCACCACCGAAGTGCCCCCTGTTCAGTTAAGCCTAGCCCTGAAAATGCGGCACGTCCACTGGTGGCACCTGGAAGGGGCCACGGTCAGCTATGCCTGGCGAGCAGCACCGTCACAGTCACTCAGAGGCAGTCAGTGTGACCACACGCCCCATGGCGTGCATGAGGAAACTGTGCTGGGACCCTTGCACATGTGGTACACGCTGCAGAGTCAGGAGACTTGCTGGTGCCTGCAGCCTACTTACGCTCAGGAGTGCTGATCCCTCGCTTCGTTTCGAGGTCAACAGCTCCACTGGACTCCGGGTCAGCTCCACTGGACTCCAGCTCCAAGACCCGCATGGGCACTGGCAGGAAAGGGGACAGCATTACCAAACAGCCCCAGAAACAAAGCATAAAGGGAAAAAACCTTTGCAAGATACACGGTACACTCAACGTCCCAAATAAAGTTTTTATAAAGAAATAATTCAGAAAGATACACACAAACGATAAGCATGAGAAACCATGGCCTTTCTCACTAGGATTCAAACAAATGAAATTAAAATTTTTGGCCTACAGCTCATGGGATATTATGAACCCCTTTCTCTGTAGGATGTGGGCTCTTGTGGGCCAAGGTGGGAATTCACATGAAAGGAACAAGAAACAACGGTCTGACACTATCAAAAGCTTAAAAAATACTCGTGGGAATTAATCCTGAAGATCATACACGTACAAGACTACATCCCAACGTTTACTGTGACGTGATTGGTTTCGGAAAGTTGAAAAACACCTACGTTTTCAGGAACAGGCAGGTGAGCCCTGCTCCACAGCCATCAAGGCCCGGGCGAGGCTGACGAGAGCCCCCAGCCCCTCCCCGCTGAGCAAGGAGACCGCGGGAAGGCTGCGCTCACGCCCTCCTCCTCTCGCCCCTCGCTGCCGGCGGGTCGGCTTCACCCTGCCCTCCAGACCGTCCACTGTGAGCAGGGCTGCTGGACACCCTCCGAACCCGGGCCCATCCCAGTGGCTCATTTAGACGACAGACAGAAGTGCCTGATGGGGACAGGGGTGGGCCCAGGTCTCTTGAGCTCCGGGGCCGCCAGTGGGCGCACGCGGGGCTCACCTGGGCTCTCAGGACGACTGTCCAAGGGCAGGGGACCCGTGGTCCGGCTACTGTGCCAGCGGCGCGACTCGACGACCTTCTTGACGGAACTCAGGATGTCCATGGTGCTCGCCGACAGGGGCCTGTTGGCACAAAGACACCGTGAAGCACGGAGGCGGACGCGCCCTCCTGCTCCCTGGAGCCCAGTGCCCGCCCACGGGTGCCGGGGGCGCCCCTGCAGCTGAGCCGGCGCCGCACACCTGTCCTTGGGCACCAGACACAGTGGCGCAGCCGTGTGCGCAGCATGGGGCCTGGGCGTGAACGGCTGGTCCACAGCGGCAGCCGCGGTGTCTTTTTCTCGGCCAGCAGGAGCTGGAATTGTTTCCAAGCTCAGAACCTGTCACAGAGAAGAATTAAAGAGCACGCCTCCCAGCACTTAGTGTAAAGGGCATCTTACATGCTCGGCACAGGCCCAGAGGAACGCACTTCAAAACGTCAGACCCGGGCTTCCGGCACTGCCTCGCACAGAGCCCATGGGGCTGTCCAGGCTTCCAGGGGAGCAGCCACCCCAAGGAAAGGCTCGGGGGGACTGCGCTCTCTGCCACCAAAGGAGCCAGGACCCCATCAGGGTCAGCGCTGTCTGGGAACAGGCACATCTCCCTCCCCGACTGGGACGCGGCGACTTTCCAGCAGGTAGGGGTGACAGGGAAGGGCCTCGCTGGCGGCGCCCCCGAGACAGGAGGCCACCAAGGTGCGTGTGGGGCAACACTGGGCAGACAGGGGCAGGGCCACCGCCCACCGGCCGCTCTGCAACCCGGGGTGCCCGGGGCCGCCCCTCACCGGCTGCTGCTGCTCAGCCAGCTGCTCCTGGTAGCGCCTCATGTCGTACTCGAGTTCTGCGGCCAGCTGCTTGTCAACTGCGAAGAAGTCCTTGACTTCATCTCCGTAATCCTGCATCACCTCCTAGAATGGACCGCAGCATCCCTGAGCGCCCCGAGCCGGTAAACGGGCTCTTCCCCACAACCTGATCACGCCGGGAACACGGCAGGACGCGTGCTCAGAGCAGACGGTTTCCGCTCCATCGACAGACCAGCAAACCTGACGCCACCTTCCCAGGAAGTGCCAACTGCACCTGTGCTGGCCACAGGAGCCTCATCTCCTGGAAGCCTCCTGAACACTGCTAGGCACCATGGACCCCTAGAACTTTGGCTGGAAGCAGCCCCCAGCAGGGCTCAGAACTGTCTGCGGCTGCAGGGCTGTGGGACCTGTCTCAGGAATCCCAGCGGGAGGCTGGCAGGCGGGCAGCACACGGCATCCTGGCTAGATCGGGCACGGGGAGCCGTCCACACCTGCTTTCTCAGGACGCGGCTGAGGCTGAGGCTTGGGGCCATCTATGTGTCTCCTCATGACGTGACAGAGGCTGTGAGCACACCAGGGCTAAGGGCGGAGGCAGGGACCTGGCCTCTATGCCGTGAGGAAGAAGCCACTTTTCCTACTGGAGGCAGGGAAGATCTACCTGGCCCAACCTCTAGGGAGGAGCCCCCCCCAGGCCTCAGGCAACCAGGGGGCTCCCAGGTACAGGCGAGAACTGTGGGGGCTGCTCCGACAGGGTCCACACAAAGCCGGGCGCACAGCCCTGCTCGAGCGTGCCCAGAGGCGGGGTCTCCCTGTCCGCACGTGTTTCAGGGGGCTACCCAAGATTTTATTCCTTTCTGAGGTTCACCGGGGCAAGAACAGTGTGAGTGACCTAAAGTCCTCATTTTCTCCACAGTCAGCCTGTCTTTCCCACCTTCACTTCTGTCGGATGAAGATGTATTTGAAAACTGTATTCGATGTAATCCTGGCACAGCCCTTGTTGGGAAATAAGGAATCTGAGCATTTTTTGAGGAAGAAAACAACAGCATAAACGGAAAGGGGAAATGCCGTGTTTCTCTCTGACTGCAAGACTCTATAGGAAGGTCTGAGACCTCATTTCTGTGCACTCTTGGTCTGCATGCGGCCCCTGGGGAGCCCAGGGCCAGGAGGCAGAAAGGCTGCTGCTGGGTGCAGTACCCCCAACTGGCACCCAGACACAGAGCTGGGGGTGAGCTCCCATCAGCGATGAGCACCTCCACTTCACCCCATGCAGAGTGAACCGAGATGGGGGCCTGTTTGTGGCCGCAGCTAAGAAACTTCAAACCTGAACCTAACGGTTAAGGACACAGACCCAACTCCCCAGGAAAGGCAGAGACAGCCTCTGGGGGACCTGTGGCCCCTGTCTTCTCTCCCAGGCAAAGGGCAGCCTGGGGCCCTGCTCCAAGCCATGCTGGACCCACGGTCAGGACTGTGGGGTCCTGAGTGACCAGTGGGAGCTGGTGGGGGGGGGGGGCAACCACACAGCCCGAAGCCCCCTTACCCTGAGGTAGAGCATGAGTTCTCGCAGAGCTGGGATCTTGTTCTTTTCTAGGGCAGACTTCAGGGAGGTGATAATTGGAATAATCATTTCTATTAAATTCCTCTTTTGAACCTGTGGAAACAAAAGAAGGCTGTTTCAGATGCATGAAGTTCTGAAAGACAAACATGTTCCCTTTATCTAGTTCTTGCATGGCCGATCTCGAACATGATGTCAAGTTTACTTTTTATTTTTGATGTCATTCTGAGAACTGGAGAGGAAGTTACCTCAGCTGTGGAGACTAGGAAACCATCACTGCAAAGTGGTGTAAAGCAGGAGGCATACACAGACTAGTTTTATTCCTAAACAAGAAAAAGGAACTAGAAATACAGTAGAGCCTTGAGTAGCCCCGTCTCTAAGTACAGAGCCTCACCTGTGTGGGAAGGAGGGAGCTGGCACCCCCGCCCACCGACCCCAAGGTCAACTGAATGAAGCGCTGAAAACGAGCTCCCAGCCTTCCCACGAGCCCGTCACACAGCCTGGCTGCACCCCGGGCTCCTCCACGAGATGAGAGGGGGCTCGGCCCTGCCGCACGAGCACGCCCGTGTCCCTGCAGGTGGGGCAGCACAGGAGGGGCCAGGCCTGGAGAGGGTGTGGGCCCCTCTCTGAAACTCTGTACACAGGAGATCCGCCGGGTAGTCACACACTGCCTTCACCAAGAATGAGCGCCAAGCACAGATGTCTGCGCGAACCTCTGAGAATTAGAGACAGCACACTGCACTAGCCCCTGCATGCCAGATGACCCTTCGGAACCTGAAGGTCACTCTTGTCCCATTTAAAGTCGCTAGCATACGCTCTTTACTTGTAATCCACTCATTTCTAAAGACTTACCAGAGTTCCTGAAACAGGAGGGCCAAGACTAAAGAAATAATTTAATAAAGATGAGTCTGAGCAGAGGCTAAGTTAGGGAGAACCTTAAAAAGTGGTTTGAACACATTCACTCCACAAATATCATCCAATACCTTCCCTGCACTGGACACCAGGCTAAACTCCCGGGCGACAGAAATGCGGCCAAGAACTCACTCCTTCAAGCTACTTCCAGACCAGGCTGTGTGTCACAATGTGAGGCTGGCAAGGTGTGAGGGGCCGTGAGGGTGCTTGGGAGTGAAGGGGCAGGGCGGGGTGTGTGTCTGGGGGACTGGTTGGGCAGGCAGCACAGGGGAGGCTGGGCAGGGAGAGGCCCTGCAGGCGGAAACGCGACCCCTTGGAGACCAGAGCCAGCGGGCTGCAGAGCTGGGGGGCGTGGGCCAGGCCACACATGGGCATCGAGAGTTTACCCAGAAGGTAACAGGAAGCCTCCAACCCACTTACTAAAGATACCGTCAGTGGGTGTAACGTCCACACACATACCACCAGAGCCAGGCACATGCGAGCCACCAGAGCCACAGGCGCCGGCAGAGAAGAGCCCCAACAGGGCGGGTGTTCAGGGGAGGCTGGAGGGGGCTCTGGGGAGCCCGGGCCTCCGGGAGCAGCGCCCCCGCCTCCGGGAGCAGCGCACTCACCTGCGAGAGGAGCTTCTTCTGTGACTCCTGCAGGGCTGCTCGGACCGGGGCCAGCTCCTCCTCCTCCCCCAGCTGCTCCCTGTCTGCTCTGGCCCTGAGTGCCTGCAGCCTGATCTCCTTCGAGCTGAGCACTTCAAACGTGTCCGAGAGCAGCTCGCTGGCTTCCATGTCCAGGGGCAGGTCGCCGTCAGCAAAGCAAGCTGGAGGAAGCAGAGGCGGACCTTGAGAACTGCTGCCCACAGTCGGGGGTGGTGGTGTTGGGCATGGGTGGAGGCAGTGGCCTGCTGGCCTGAGGGCAGGACTGATGGCTGAGGGTGACGGGGTCAGGACGTCGGGACTGGGATGTCAGGCGGACGGCAGAGGGCG
The DNA here is from genome assembly GCF_014754425.2 of Oryx dammah. Classification (NCBI taxonomy): domain Eukaryota; kingdom Metazoa; phylum Chordata; class Mammalia; order Artiodactyla; family Bovidae; genus Oryx; species Oryx dammah. The sequence goes on from NW_024070201.1 coordinate 80,161,263, forward strand.
CTGGGGTCAGGACGTCCGGCCGATGGCCTAGGACACGGGTCAGGATGTCGGGCCGACGGTGGAGGGCGTCGGGATCAGCACGTCAGGCCGATGGCCTAGGACACGGGTCAGGATGTCGGGCCGACGGTGGAGGGCGTCGGGATCAGCACGTCAGGCCGATGGCCTAGGACATGGGTCAGGACATCGGGCTGATGGCCAAGGACACCAGGGTCGGGGTGTCGGGGTCCCTGGGCTGCAGGGCGGCTAGGCCCCCAGCCACTCAGCAGTTCCCTCCACACTCTTTATCCCCGCTCTGGCCGGTCCTACCCAGGATGTTCTCGAAGATTCTGGAAGTGATGTTGAACCGCTGCTCGTCTGAGAAGTGCTCCAAGAGGAACCTGTATATCCTCGCCCTCCTCTCCCTGTTCTCAGCCCCCTTCAGTGAGAAGAGCCGCTTCTCTCTGGGACAGAGCAGGACCGTCTCAGCACAGCCCTCGGCGAGGCTGGAGGGCCTCTCTCTCCTGGGCCACCCACCAGGGGGCCGCCGTGCCTCGTGGGGATGCTGCCCCCCGGGCCCTCCGCGCCACCCCCGCCTCGGCACTGACCTGTCCGACTGGGGGAACCTATTGAAGCTTTCGTGCTTCTCATAGCTGGTGAAATGGAAGATGCACTCGATGAAGTGCTGGTAGAATATGGTCGGGTTCCTCTTCAGGAGTAGGTGCACCAGGCAGACCTCCCCGGTGCTGCAGAGAAGGGACGGGGCCGGGTGACGCCGCGGACGCCTCGCAGGCCCCCAGGAGCCTCCCCGCAGAGGCCACGACGGGGCGGGCACCGGCTCTCCGGCACACGCAGCTCCGGGGCCGGGCCTGCCCTGTGAACCCAGGCTCCCCAGCTGTGCTTGCACGCTCACAGCCCACTGCCGCTCAGCTCGCAGCCCACCGCCGCTCAGCTCGCAGCCCACCGTCACTCAGCCACACCCCACGTGCAGGAGCTCCCCAAGCTGCCCCTTCAGGTGGACCCACCGGCCATGACCACCCCAGGCCTCCTGCCTCAGCCTGCACTCTCCTGAGGACCAACACGAAACCCATGAGCGGGCAGACAGGACCGTCCACAGGCAGCGACCGCTCAACCCAGGCAGCAGAGGGCCACGGGGCAGCACCCACAGCCCCCGGAGCAGACGCTCGAGGACAGGGTGGGCACCCAGGCCAGGCCAACCCAGGAGCAGGCTGGCTCTGACCCAGTGCCCCAGCCAGACCCACATTTCTTCACACCTTGAGCTGACTGCAATCTCCAGCTGCCAGGAGCCCGTCCCCCAGGGGGGAAAGATGGGGGACAAGAGAAGTCTGAAGGCACTGCTCTTGGCCCTGGGTGCACAAGACCCCCGAGAGCCCTCCCGGCAGCTCTCCTCCAGGCTCAGGACGCGGTCAGTGTGCTCAGAGCTCACACCGCAGCCAGTCAGAGGTGGCCACTCAGAGACCTCAACAGGGCAATGCCCTGCTGCCAACGGTGACCTCGGAATGTTCACTGGATGCACCCTTGAGCACACAACCGCTGAAGCGCCATCTGCTCAGGGGAATGGCCTCTCCTCCCAGGGAGGAGGCCTGCTGATTTGAGCTGGATCCCTGGGTCGGGAAGATCCCCTGGAGAAGGGCATGGCAACCCACTCCAGTATTCTGGCCTGGAGAATCCCACGGACAGAGGAGCCTGGTGGGCCGCAGTTCACGGGGTCACACAAAGCAGGACGTGACCGAGCGACTGACTTTCAGATGTTCAACATCAGATGCTGGTCCATTCACATTAGGTCAAAAATAGGTACAGGTCGGGATGCATGGGCAAGCACCCTGGTGAGTCCCCGGCCTAACCAGCTGAACAAGTCATCCCATAGGCATGTAAATGACACACAGGGTCTGGACACAGGCGGAGGGCGGGTCCAGAGTGGGGAGGACACCCAGCCACACAGACAGGCCTGCTGAGACTCGCCTTGGGTGCACGAGGGCACACAGAGCCAGCCAGCTCAACCGAGTCGCCACAAGGGACAGTGTGGTATCTGGCAGCTGAAAAGTTACAAGAGGCCAGAGACCTCCGTGGTGCCCGCTGGGGCCGGCGCCTTCTCCTGTCCTCCTCGCCCCCAGAACCCTGAACTGGGACCACGCGCAACAGACCACCAAGTCAGGCGCACTGCAGACTTCACAGAGAACCATCTCACGCGAAAACCAGAGGGAAGGGCAGTCATCCCGAGGAGCACCAAGAGTCCAGATCTCCATTCCATCAACCCAGCAGGCTCAAGGGGCAAGCAGTGAGGCCGCTTCCTTCTTAGAGCAGGAAACACACGTCCCTCTTCTCTCGGACGTCTTCCTACACACATGCTACTCTGAAGCTGGTATCCCCTTGGTGGAGGCTGTGTGGATGACTCAGAGTCCTGACCTGGATGCTCTCTGGCTCAGACAGGGATAGACCCCTGCCCCGCGCTGACCGTCACCTTGTTCTGACCGCCACCATGATGGGGGTGGACCGCCGCCCGCGCTGACCACCACCCGGCGCTGACCGGCCCCTGTGCTGAC
>NW_024070201.1:80163812-80201637 GCF_014754425.2 Oryx dammah
GTTCTGACCGCCACCGTGGTGGGGGTGGACCCCGCCCGCGCTGACCGCTGCCATGAGCTGGCCCTGTGGCTGCCTCCCCGCGCTCCCCGCTGTCACCTGCGCGCGTCCCAGGTCTGCTCTGCTGCCTGCATCTTATCGTGTGCGCTGTGGTCCTGCTCACACAACATGCTGATCGCTCCCCATCGGCCCCTCCTCTTCTCAGCAAGTGGGCTGTTCTTCAAGGACCCAGGGAGTGAGGCCCACCCTCCGCCTCAATCATTTTCACTCACTGACTCATCCAATGTCCCCTGAGTGTCTCCTTGGCTTCAGGCCGTCTCAGACAGGAAGGATGCCCATAAACGAGACCACCTCCGACTCCAGGATGCCTGTGTCCACCAGGTGGACAGACGTTATCAAAACTACACAAAATGTGTTGACAAAAGTGATCTGAAGCCAGAAGGTGGCTGGGAGGGCGCAGGGGAAGGGAGGGGGCCCGCTGCGGGGGAGAACCCCTGTCCTCCCCTAGAGTTACCAGGTTCCGGCTCCCTCTGGACACTCCTGAACGCATCTGTGTCACCCTCACCTGCTTGCCAAGTGCTTCCTGATTCTCTCCATTCCAAGCCCCAACATCACTGCTAGGGCAGGCATACCAGGCTGTGTTGCCCAAATTCCTGCACTGGAAACCGGGCCCCCCAGGGGGTACTATCGGGAGGTGAACGTCTGGGAGGAGACTGGCCCATGAAGGCCAGGCTCTCTCGAACGGGGAGGATCTTATAAACAAAGTCCTGGAATCCCTCCCTCCCTCCCACCTCATGAGGACACAGGGCCGTGTAGACGGCGTGGGTCTGGCTCCCTGGAAACTGCTGTGCTGGTGCCCACCGCTGACTTCCCACCTCCAAGCAGGGAGGGGGCAGTGTCTCCCGCTCATCAGCTGCCCAGGCTGTGGGGCGTGCTCCAGGAGGCTGGCCAGCCTGCAACAATCTGCAGAGCGCCTTCAGTTCCACACAGCCTCCTGTCCTCCCGGCTTCGTCGACTCCAGGGACCCAGGCTCTGTCACAACACTGGAGCCCCGCGGAGGTCGGACAAACCGCCCACTGTTCTGACAGCTCTCTGACCCCCTCGGCCCTTCACCTGTCCTGCAGCGGGGCCCTCTGGATCCTCAGTGACGCGCTTTCCCCACATCGAGCCACCTCTGCTTTCCTTCCTTTCCGTCACCGGCCCATCACCGCAGCCCCTCCAGCCCTGCCTTCCTGCGGGCTGCAGCATCTCTCCTGCCCCAAGACAGCCGACCTGCTGCCTGGCCATCTTCCTGACTGCTGTCTGCAGGGCTCACATAGCTGGCAGACAGGGTACATCTCATACCAGCTTGTAGCCTCCACACTAGGGGTTTATATTTTAGGACCAATCCCACATGTCATGCAAGGAAACCACAATCTGAAGAGACACACGCACCTCAGTGTTCACTGCAGTGCTGAGCCCAACAGCCAGGACACAGAAGTAACTTAAACGTCCATCAGCAGAGGGGCAGACAAAGATAATGAGGAACATACATACTATGGAATACTACTCAGCAGGAAAGAAGGAAATAATGCCGTGTGCAGCAACATGGTTGGACCTGGAGATCATCATTCCCAGTGAGGGAGGCCAGACAGAAAGACCAGCATCAGAACACCACTCACAGGTGGAGTCTGAAGAAAGGTACAAATGAGCTGACTTACAAAAAGAAGAGCTACAGACGGAAAAAACAGATTCACAGCTGCCGGGGGAAGGAGGGCAGGGGTACACTGGGGGGTATACACAGGGGTGCACTGGGGTGTATACACAGGGGTGCACTGGGAGGCTGGGACTGACGCTGGATCAGGGAAAGACTGAAGGTGGGAGGAGAAGGGGACGACAGAGGACGAGATGGCTGGATGGCGTCACCAACTCGATGGCCGTGAGTCTGAGTGAACTCCGGGAGTTGGTGATGGACAGGGAGGCCTGGCGTGCTGCAGTCCATGGGGGTCACAAAGAGTCGGACACGACTGAGCGACTGGACTGAACTGGGATTGGCATATACACACTACTATGTATAAACTAAGGGCCTGCTGCCTAGTGCCGGGAATACACTTCACCCTCTCTAATGGCCTATATGGGAAAAGAATCTCAAAAAGAGTGGACACGTGTATGAGACAACTGAGTCACTCTGCTCTACAGTCAACCAACTATACTCCAATAAAAACTGATTTTAAAAAAAGTCATACAATTTTGTTCATGCTGGAATCGTCAGGAAATCCACCTTGACCAAAAGTAAATTCACAGGGCTCTGCCGCTAGAGTCTCTTGTGAAGATCTGTCCTAGCAGACACACATGGAAAAAATCAACATGGATAAGGAAGTAGATAGGCCTGACCTTTGGCCTAAAAATAGATGATCAGGTTGATTTAAATCAGCTTTTCAAAGCTCTTCAAATCACGCTCCACATTCTGCCGTGGTTCAAACCGACTCAGAAGGCAGGGCTAAAGTGGGCAACCCTCAGGCGATGAGAGCACTCCGGGAGACGCCTGCCTGTTCTCTAGCATCCCTGTGACCTGTGACCTCGTCACTGCGTGCTCCACACAGCCATCGAGGCTGTGACGCACACGGGAGGGGCCAACGCGCTGAGCTCCTCTCTGCCCCTGGGTCCCCCACGGCACATGGGGCCCGGGCCTGGCCTGGCCGGAGAAGGGGAGAGGATACCGCGCAGTGGCCGAACCCCTTCCCCACTTACGCAGAGGGAAAGGAAGCACGGGCGCCTCAGCCGCCGACTCTGTCTCTAGACATGCTGATCAGCACGCCAGCCTTCTCCCGGCTTGTCAGGGATACGCGCCTCCTTGCAGAGACATACGCAAAGGAGACCAAACAGGAATTCTCCCACGGACCCCAGAGTGAGCCACTGTTGACAGTGTTTACAGCAAGTAAAGGTGAAGGCGTTAGCTGCTCAGTCCTGTCTGGCTCTTCCCCATGGACTGCAGCCCGCCAGGCTCCTCTGTCCATGGGATCCTCCAGGCAAAAATACTGGAGTGAGTAGCCATTCACTTCTCCAGGGGATCTTCCTGACCCAGGCATCAAACTGGGCCTCCTGAATTTCAGGTGGATACTTTACTGTCTGAGCAACCAGGGAAGCCCACTTATAACCAGAGGGACCCATTATTACACGCTATTTAGAGTTAATGAATTTGTAAAGGCTGCTTTTCAACGGTGGGAGCTCCTGCCATGCACTCAACACTCTGTTTTCCCACTACAGACTTGCTTTAAACAGCATTATTCATGTAACACAACTGAAGTTAGCAAATTCTCAACCCCTGGAAATCTTTAATAAGATTCCAGAAGGACAGGAATGAACAAGTGGCAAGGCAACTCTCTTGCCTTCTAATAATCAGGAAATACCCATTTCCAAGGAGCCCTATAAACTGTGCACTCTCATCCCACACTGAGCAACCTTGTCTTAACTCCTAGAGCGCCTTCCTTAGTTTCTGCACTTAGAGGAAACTCTGAGGTCTGTGTCACTGGCCCAGAAGTCGACTGTGCTTCGTGCAGTAGGCACGGCTCCTGCCCCAGCAGCGGGCGCTGCAGGGGCTCGCCCTGCTCTCAGCCTCTGCCTGGGACGGGCAGTGTCGGCAGGCGCGGTCAGCGCTCGGCTTCTCCCAAGCCCACCTGGGCCCCGGTGCTTTTGTTCTTCAACTTACATGAAAACTAAAGCTTTGTTGTATAGTTCAGTACTTTTAAAGTTGACTGATTATCTGGCAACTGCCAAAACCTCACTAAATCCTACACGACGCAAATCCAGAGCAATTTAAAAGAGAACTTTCCAGAAACTAGGCCAATCACTCAGCTGCCTGGTGCGAGGCAAGAGGCTTACCTGGCGACCTCTGGGTTCGGGTCCACGACTGTGATGATGAAACGGAAGAACAGGCAGCCCTTCCACCTCACAAAGTCCTCCTGCAGAGAGAAGGAGGTCACACACTTATTCCGCTGCTCAGACCCCGCACCCCCACCCTCCCCACCCTGGCCCCAGGGCCGGCTGGCGGGGCCGCCCCGCCGCACACCTGCAGTAGGCCCGTGAGCAGGAGCAGCGCCTGCTTCCGGACGAACGGGTTCGGGTCCTTCAGACATGTGCAGATGGTAGGGACGTACTTGTCCACCAGGGCCGTGTAGCGGACGCAGAGGTCACACAGGACGATGACGATGTTGTTGAGGACGTTCCCGTCTATGCCCACCTCCAGCTCCCGCACCAGGACGGGGACGCTCTCCTTTGCAAGATCCTCGTGCTGTAAGCACAGCTTTCCTGTCCCCGAGAGAGACAGACCCCAACTGTACTCTCTCTCTCTGCCTCACAGGTTCTCCAGCTAGATCTTGCCAGGGATTTTATTTAGTTACAGTTAAAACATCACATCAACAATCACAAACAAAGCCAAAGGCAGACAGACCCATACTAAATATTAAGACGCTCAAATTACATATACGCCCCACCCCCAGGTTACACGAGACAGACACGCTGAGATACTCCTCTAGGGCAGTACAAATGCCTTCTTCTAAGGTCAACATATGAATTTTGGAGTTTCTGATTTACCTGGAAAATGACCAATAAAATGTGACTGATGATACTTCTTGTTTTTGATTAGACACATAATCAATATAAGTAAAGATTCAGTAATGAACTTGAAACCTGAGCTAGATAAACACGGCTGTGCCCTTCCCTTCACTTCTCGTTCAGTCGGGAGAGGAGAGGATGTTGCTGAGTTTTATGTCTGCACCTTTTTGTTTTGGCCTGGAGAACACTTTGCTCTTCTTTAGTTCTGAGATTTTTGAAAAATCTGATAGACAGACTGAGGGTAAAAGCACCACGGGAACCCCAGTGCACTGACGGTGAGGGCCCTGCAGGGCCGCGCCCCCACGAACAGACCACTGGCTTACCGGAGACCCGGAGCTGTGTGTGCTCCCCACTCACCCAGGGTGATGACGGCATGCGCTCTGACCACCGACGGCATGACGATGCCCTGGACCTGGGAGAGGGGCTGGGAGGCCGGGGCCACACTGCTGCCTGGGGGTGCCTGGGGCCCTGCAGGAGGGAGGGAAGGGGTGGGGAGCTTACTGCACTGCTCAGGGCGAGGCCGGCCCTGGGGAGGGAAGGGGTGGGGGGCTTACTGCACAGCTCAGGGCGAGGGCAGCCCTGGGCACCGAGCATGGGGCGCGTCAAGGGCCTTACGAGGCTCTCTGCTGGGAGACGCGGCCAGGATAGACAGGATCAGGAGGGTGGTCCTCTGGTCCACTCTGGCTGGACAGAGCTGGGCGACGTCTCCTAAGGTGAAAACATACTTCACCTGCAAAGAGAATTGGTTCTGCAGTAAGAGTACGGCAGAGGAAAACGAACTCTAGTGGGATGAAGGCTGTGTCAGCGGAGTTCTCTTTTGTCCCGCTAGTTAAATGGCTGTCTTTTTCCTCCAAGACAAGACACAGCCCTTGGGAAAGCACAGCCACTGCCTCAAGTAGCTGCATCATCTACCTCCAGATACTACTCATGCAAGTCAGGGGGCGCTGGCAGGGACACTGCAGTAACGGGGTGACCTCGGTGCTCCCGAGTGAACGGGGACACCCAACAGCTGACTCACAGGCCTGCCGCCCACAAGATGCCACCCGTGTTTCCTGGATGACTTTCTCTTCCAGGTATCTTTATGGTCACAGGGCCTCACGCTTGCGTTTCTCCCACACTTACCAATCCCACCAGGTTGAAGGTCGCAATTCTAAATTTCATCAGGCTTCCTTTCATGTCAATGTAGACAACGACTCTGTTTGCCAACTACACACAAGTTTGGTAAAAACCGAGAATGTTGTCAGAGCTACCACGCTGTCACCACGCGTCTACGTGACTGAATCCTTTGCTGCCTGCATCGTCTCCAACGCACAGCCCTGCACCCTGGGGTGGCGCTCTGCCTCCTCAGAAGGGTCGTGCAGGACGAGGGGCATAGAGCCTGCTACGCACTTTAAATGCACTTTCACACTGTCCTCCTGGTTAGCTTACTAGCAAGATTCCTCCCGAAACTCATCAGAACCTCAAGGCACCATTACTGTGTCTTTATTGAGGATGTTCAGCTTAATAGTTAAGCAACAGTGTTTTAATTATTCAATCATAAAAATACAAGAGTGATATTAACTGAACAGTAAAACGTTAAGTAAAGACTTTTTAGAGTAAGAAAGCTAATAATGATGTGTGTGCTTAGAGAGACCCGAACATACTGTATCTCAGTGAACAGATGGAATATTTGAATCATATTTAAATAAGAGTGAAGCAAACAATATATATACGGGAAACTTCTCCATATATTTTGACTGAAGGGTAGATTTTGGTGACATATTCAACAGGAAAAAAAGTCTTACTAAGGAAAACTCCCTGGTCATATTACACGTTTTCCTTAGACTGGGTAGGGAATCCCAGACCCATCAACAGAGAAAGACTCTCCAGAGAAGCCGTGGGTCAAGGCCACTCTACACACTGTGGCCTCTGACCCAAAACACCAGGGTTCCTACTGATGAGAATAATTCTAATTACTGAACTGGGAGCGTATTGATGTCTCAGCACAAAGGTTCTTCTCCTCCAAAATATCCAAACATAGCCATCAACCCCCAGCTTCAAGTGCTGAACTGAACAGGGTGGAATAGAAACTGAACAAACAGATGAGGAAAATGGCCAGTTTCAGCTAAGTGAGAGCCTAGCCTAAACGGCCCTTACTGGATGGTGTCAGATGCCAGAATCAGAATCACCAATGTTTTGCTGACAGCCAGCCATTTGGATGAGAAAACAGGCCCTGTGTGCAAAGACTCAAAGGCACCTCTTCAAGACACAATTTCTAAGGCAGGAGCATGTCACACAATCTCACTGCTCCCGAGGCACAGGAATTTCTCCAGCTTTCAAACATCTCTTCTTGTTTCACATGTGACCTGGGAACTGTTCTATAGCCTGATGTTCAAACCACTCAGCAGACACAGTAGATACTTTTACAAAACATCACACTCAAGCCCAAAGAAGCAAGAGTACACTCACGTTACTCTCTTCTCACTTGTTACTTCTGAGCTCACAACACACACTGTATTCTCCCTACTGGATCAGGAATCTCACAGGACCCAGCTGGGAGAAGCATTTGCCATCATTTCCCCCAGGTAGTAAGCGAGAAGAAATGAATAGGTCAGCAGTAAAAAATTCTAGAAAAGAAGAGTGAGCATCAGGCTAGGAACATCCTTCTTCTGTTCACAGTGTTGGAAACACACACCACAAAGGCATCCCCAGCCCTGCCAGCACGGGAGGGGGAGGACGGTGAGACGGCAGCCACCTACCATCAGGTCTTCTCTCATCCGGCCCGGCCCGTCCTCCTTCAGGATGATGTCGGAAAGGTGCCTCACACAGGTGGCGAGCACATCACCCGACGCCTGCGCCAGTAACTCCTGTGGCAAGTCAAAGGTCACCTCTGAGGGGCGCCGTGCATCCAGCAGACTGCCTGTGGCATACAGCTTGCACAGAAGAAATGCTATGCCTAAGCTGGAAGCCACGAAAATCCCAGCCATCATGTTTTTGCATCTTTGCTCTTCCTTTTAGCGACCTGGCCGTATGAGCTGGTCAAGTGGGATTCACAAAGAACACTTTAGGTATGCTCTTTCTAATACACTCCACGTGCTACACTTTGTATATACGTATACACACTCTACACATAAAAGTCTTCCGTATATGTTAAGTCTTTCTTTCCACATTGGCTCTATAAGAGGGACAGACATCTACTCAGGAAGGTCTTGAGGCCCAGTTTCTAAGACATTTGTGACAGCAGTGATCCTCCAGTAACAAGCACATTGCGATTCTTCTGGCGTATGTAGATGGTGAGTTAACTGCTGTCCTGAAGAGTGTGTTTTAAATAAACAGACTAAAAATAATAGTTGTTATCCTCCTGGAATGTATTCATTAGAGACAAGTTTTCCGAGTCTCTTGTTAGTCAAAGTGACTTCCAGGGGTCCCATCTCCAGCCCATGCACCTCACCACACCCAACGGGCTGCAGAGGGTCTCCGCTGCTCCCTATGACCTGGATGCCACTCAACACCCAGGCCGAGCCGAGCGGCTCCACACCATGACAGGCCACCACGCTGCCAGACAGTCGCTGTCTGTCACACCTTTCGTCCGCTTCTACTTGGAGGACACTTACTTTACGGCACTTCGATGGGCTGTGCCACGGACCAGCATGGACCGGCCACAGGCGCACGCACGGCCCCTCCCTCTTAGACCTCCCGCGCACCTCCCTTCCCATCCCAGCCCTCCAGGTGCCCATAAGCACCAGCTCTGGGTTCTCTGCACCACGGAGCAACTCCCCTCAGCTGTCTATTTTACACACGGCAACCTCCACGCTCCAGCGCTGCACTCTCAAGCCCTCCACCCCCTCCCTTTCTCAGTGTCCACACGCCTGCGTCTCCTTTGCCGCCCTGTAAATAGGATTATCAGTACCATCTTCCTAGATTTTACTTTTTTTCTCAAGTGCACACAGAACATTCTCCAGGACAGATCACATCCTGGGCCATAAATCAAACATTGGTAAATTTTTAAAAAGTGAAATCATTTCAAGCATGTTTCCTGACAATGCTCTGAGATTAGAAATCAATTACAGAGGGGAAAACTATAAAAAATACAAACACATGGAGGTTAAACAGTATGCTTCTAAATAACCAACAGATCACTAAAATAATCAAAAAGGAAATCAAAATATGCTTAGAAACAAATGACATGAAAACACGATGATTCAAACCTGTGGGAGGCAGCAAAAGCACAGGTGGGAAGGCAGTTTATAGCTGCACAAGCCCACCCCAAGAAGCAAGAGAAAAATCAAACACGTAACCTAACCTTACACCTACAGCAACTAGAAAGAGAACCAAACCCCCCCTGAAGTTAGTAGAAGAAAGACATCATGAAGATCAGAGCAGAAAGAAATGGAAAAGACATGAAGGAGACTGTAGCAAAGATCAATAAAACTAAAAGCTGGTGCTTTGAGAAGATAAACAACATTGACAAAGAGCAAGGCTCATCGAGAAAAAAAGAGAGAAGACGCGAATGAATAAAATTAGGGATGACAAAGTTACAACAGACGACAGAGAAATACAGGTCGTGAGAGACTCCCATGAGCAGCTACACGCTAATCAAATGGAGAATCTGAAAGAGGCGGGCAGACTCTCAGAAAGTACAGCCTTAACAGAAAAGATGAACAGACCAATCACAAACATGGAAATCAAAACTGTAATAAAAAAATCTTCCAATAAATAAAAGACCAGGACCAGACGGCATCACAGGTGAATTCTACCAAAAGTTTAGAGACGAGCCAGCACCTATCCTGCTCAAACTCTTCCAGAAAATTGCGGAGGACAGAAAACTCCCAAACTCACTCTATGATATCAAAACCAGACAAAGATACCACAAAAAAACAAAGTTAGAGGCCAGTATCACTAATGAACATAGATGCAAAAATCCTCAACAAAATTCTAGCTAAGAGAATCCAACAAAACTTTAAAAGGGTCATATATCATGATCAAGTGGACTTTATCCCAGGGACGCAAGGATTCTTCAATACATGCAAACAATCAATGTGACACATGATATTAACAGATTTAAATATAAAAACCAAATGATCATCTCAACGGATTGGGAGAAAGCTGCTGACAAAACTCACCACCCATTTATGATAAAAACTCTCCAGAAAGTAGGCATGGCGGTGGTGGCTCAGTTGTGTCTGACTCTTGAGATCCCATGGACTGTAGCCCACCAGGCTACTCTGTCCATGGGGTTCTCCAGGCCAGAATACTGGAATGGGTTGCCGTTTCCTTCTCCAGGGGATCTTCCCAACTCAGGAATCAAACCCGGGTCTCCTGCATTTGCAGGCAGATTCTTTACCAACTGAGCTACAAGGGAAGCCCAAAAGTAAGCACAGATGGAACATACATCAATATAATAAAGGACAGATATGATAAACCCACAGAAAATACTATTCTCAATGAAGGGAAAAAAAGCATTTCATCTAGAATCAGGAACAAGACAAGGGTGCCCACTCTGCCACTATTATTCAGCATACTTTTGAAAGTCCTAGCCACAGCAGTCAGAGAAAAAATAAATAAATAGAAGGAATCCTGATTGGAAAAGTAAAAACTTTACAGATGACATGATTCTTTACGTAAAAAACCCTAAAGATGCCACCACAAAATTACTAGCGCTCATCAATGAACACAGTAAAGTCGCAGAATACAAAATTAACATGCAAATCCCTTGCACTCCTATACACTAACAATAAAAATCAGAAGGATATTCACTTCTGTCTCAGGACTTACTCTACCACAGAATTACCTGTTACATGTGGGTCTCCCCCACTGTGCGGCAGGGGCCTCAGGAATGGGCAGTCTGACCATCACCCCAGGTAGCGCCCCCCAGCTCAACCACAAGGCGGTACTCAAAGTTTGCCAAACTGCTGGCAAACCACCATCACAACCCAGACTTCTGCGGCTGACCTGGCCTAAAATGTGTGCACACCCCTGCTGAGCTTTACAGATCAATAGCACAACCTGGACCTTCTGGAACGAACGTGCTGTGTCCCGGTCGTCTGGGTCCCCAGGCCCCCGGCTGCTAGTGAGAGGAAGACTTCAGAGGCTGGGTGAGCTGCCGGTCAGCCCGCCTGCCTGCCCACCTTGGGCTCTGTCCCCACAGGCGCTCCCGTCCTGCCTCCAGCTCTGCCCTGAGCATCCCCGCTGACTAGAGCTGTGTCCAGAGGCGAGTCTGTCTGGTCTAGGCAGACCTCAGAACGCTTTTTCTTCAGTTGCCCAAGATCTGTCTCCTTGCAATTCCCACCTACTGGTCCAAACCGGTCCTAAGTGACCCTGAGTCACTCTGATTATCTGGGTCTCTAGGCCGACTGCTGCCCCACGCTTCTTCCTCTCACGTACTTCCTCCTCCAGCTGCTCATGCCAGGCCCCTCAGCCGCCCCGGCTAGCCTGCTCTGACCCCTCGCTGACGCTCACCTGGTCTCACCCACCCTGCTCTGAAGGCTGTCCTGAGACAAAGGGTGGGGCACTGGTCTCAGACCCAACCGGTGCAGACAGCAAGACTGCACCTCTGCTGCAGACCCCGGCGCCACTCACAGCACCCACTGCTGACTGTGTGGCTCCACAGCGCCGTCAGCTCAGGGCCACTGGCAGAGCAGCCACGCCCACGTCTCAGCCTGTGGCTCGGTGGTCGTGTCTTTGGCACCTGTTTTTCTCTGTAAAACACAGAATGTTCATTTATAGAAAAAGAAGAGACAGAGGTATGTCTCTGGTCGCCTGGATGGAGATCACCCCCAGCTTCTGGGACACATTGGGCCTCAGCTCCCTGTCCACCACGCTGTGGGGGCAGAGCCAAAACCCTGCCTTCTCCTGACACAGCAGTGAGCTCCACACTCTTCCAGTCTCGTTTCTACATGAGAAGAGAACTCAGTCTTCCCCACAGACGAACAAGGACCCAGCTTACTGTTCTGAGCACCGGGGCCCGTGGCGGGCAGAGAGTGCGTCCTCTCGGCCCGGCTCCCCCCAGTGCAGACCCTCCTCCAGCCAGGGCTGGGGACCTGGGGTCCGAGCCACAGGCCTGGCTCCGCACCAACAAGCAACGCGCCTCAGACACCAGCAGGATGGCACCCTCGGCCTGGCCACAAACCCCCCACCTTCCCTCTGGCACTCTTCCTCATTATCAGCTTTTCATTTTGTTTTTACCTGTTTTCTGCTATTCACATGTGCTCCCTACTTAGGGAATGTTCCTTATTTAAAAGGTTTTCACACACTTTCTTGGATCAGAGATAAATGGTTAGAAAATCAAATAAAAGAAGTATCCCTTCCACCAAGAAGTGTCAAAAAGTTTAGTAAGGAAAATCCCAGACACAGAAAGAGCTGGGCATTTTTAAAATTAAGTGAATTTCAACCTGTTCATACCCTAAGCAAAAAAGTTACACTATGCTGTTTTACTATACCTGTTAACTTATGAGGGAAGGACATTTTAAAAGGAACTTATACAAGAAAAGGAAGCCTAGGAAGGTGGCAGGTGGCTCAGATGAAGCAATAATGTTTTTATTCTAGGAAATGTAAATATATTGGTTGGCCATAAAGTTCGTTTGGGTTTTTCCATAAGATGTTACATAAAAACAAGAGAAAACTTTCTAGCCAACTCAATATTTCGGCAATTATCTAATTTTTGACTTCTAAAATCATTATTAATAGCCCCCAGTCCTACACTGCTTCATCATGATTAGCACTGTTTGGAAGTGTAATCCAGGCATACCTGGTGGCTCAGACGGTAGAGAATCTACCTAAAAAGTGGGAGACCCGGGTACGGTCCCTGGGTTAGGAAGGTCCCCTGGAGAGGGAATGGCTGCCCACTCCAGTATTCTTCCCCAGAGACTTCCATGGACAGAGGAGCCTGGCGGGCTACAGTCCACAGGACTGCAGAGTGCCGGACATGACTGAGCAACTAACGCTCTCTTCACTCTCAGAAGTATACTTCAGACAAAAACTGAATACATGGTAATAAGATGACCCATCGTTAGAGATACTGAAATGGAGAGCACTCAGAAGTTAAACTAATCCCCCGTCTCCCACAGAACGCTGGTCTGTGAGGGAGCTTCCCGAGGGCGTGTCAGCAGGAGGCGCTGGTACCAGAGACATTAGGGGGAAATAGCACAAAGACCTAGCAAAACCTTCTGGCCTGGGGGGAGCCCCGACCAGGAGGAGAGCACTTACACACCCTGGGAGGGAGGGAGGAATTGAGGCAGGAGGGGCCACAAGGCTACTGTGAGCACCCAGCCTAAGAGGATGAGAAGACAACCGTGCAGATTCCATCTTGGGACCAAGGGCCCAGCAGGCATGCTTCCTAGAAGAACACACAGAACTGTACAAAAAAGATCCTAATGACTGAAATGACGGTGATGGTATCATCACTGACCCAGAGTCAGACATCCTGGAATGCAAAGTCAAGTGGGCCTGAGGAAGCATCACTACAAACAAAGCTGGTGGAGATGATGGAATTCGGGCTGAGCTATTCAAATTCTGAAAGATGATGCTGTGAAAGTGCTGTACTCACTATGCCAGCAAATTTGGAAAACTCAGCAGTGGCCACAGGACTGGAAAAGGTCAGCTTTCATTCCAATCCCCAAGAAAGGCAAGGCTAAATAATGTTCCAACTATTGCACAATTGCACTCAGCACACACAGTGGCAAAGTAATGCTCAAAATTCTCCAAGCTAGGCTTCAACAGTATGTGAACCAAGAATGTCCAGATGTTCAAGCTGGAGATAAAATTGTCAACATCTCTTGAATCATAGAAAAAGCAAGAGAATTCCAAAAAAAACATCTACTCATGCTTACTGGATAAGGAAATGGCAGCCCACTCCAGTGCTCTTGCCCGGAGAATCCCATGGACAGAGCAGACCAGCAGACTGCCGTCCACGGGGTCGCAGAGAGCCGGGCATGGCTGAGTGACTCGGGCACGGCTGAGCGACTCCACTCACTCATGCTTTATTGACAATGCTAAAGCCTCTGACTGTGCAGATCACAACAAACTGTGGAAAACTCTTAAAGAGATGGGGCTACCAGACTACCTAACCTGTCTCCTGAGAAACCTGTATACAGGTCAAGAGGCAACAGTTAGAACTGGACATGGAACAAAAGACTGGTTCCAAATTGGTAAAGGAGTATATCGCCAAGGCTGTGTATTGCCACCCAGCTTATTTAATTTATATGCAGGGACATCATGCGAAATGCTGGGCTGGATGAAGCACAAGCTGGAATCAAGATTGCCAGGAGAAATATCAATAACCTCCGATATGCAGATGACACCACCCTTATGGCAGAAGGTGATGAAGGTGAAAGAAAAGAGTGAAAACAAAGATCATGGCATCTGGTCCCATCACTTCATGGCAAACAGACAGGGAAACAGTGGCAACAGTAACTGACTTTATTTTCCTGAGCTCCAAAATCACTGCGAATGGTGACTGCAGTGATAAAATTAAAAGATGCTTGCTCCTTGGAAGAAAAGCTATGACAAACATAGACAGCATACTAAAGAGCAGAGACATTACTTTGCCCACAATGGTCCACCTAGTCAAAGCTCTGGTTTTTCCAGTGGTCATGTAGGGATGTGAGAGTTGGACCATAAAGAAAGCTGAGAGCCAAAGAATTGATGCTTTTGAACTGTGATGTTGGAGAAGACTCTTGAGAATCCCTTGGACTGCAAGGAGATCAAACCAGTCTATCCTAAAGGAAATTAACCCTGAATATTCATTGGAAGGACTGATGCTGAAGTTGAAACTCCAATACTTTGGCCACCTGATATGAAGAGCTGACTCATCTGAAAAGACCCTGATGCTGGGAAAGACTGAAGGTGGGAGAGGGGACCACAGCAGATCAATGGTTGGATGGCATCATTGACTCAATGGACATGAGTTTGAGCAAGCTCCAGGAGTTGGTGAAGGACAGGGAAGCCCGGCGTGCTGCAGTCCATGAGGTTGCAAAGAGTCAGACATGACCAAGTGACTTAAGTGCCCAGGATGCACTTTCTAGAAGACAGTGGTGCCCAGAACCAAGGAGGTGACCTCCTAAAGGTGCTGTGTCTTTAGCAGCCAAGGTCTTCTTGGGGAATGTCAACTGCTGGTCAGATGGGCGCTTCCTTGCAGACCTAACTGCCCTCCCAGGCTGGCCGAGGAGCAAGCCCCAGCCTCAGGGCAGAGCCCCCTGCCTCCACGTGGACGCGTGGCAGCCGCGCGCGAGCCTGTGGCATACCTGCTCCTCCGCTGCTGTCTCTGCAGTTGCCCGGCACAGGCTTTGTAAAGTGTCGACAGCTGGGGTGATCAACATTGTCGACCAGCAGAATCCATTCAGCTTTTTCTTGAGAACATCTAAAAAGAGCCAATTCCCTCCAGGTTTTTAACTCTCAAAATAAAGTGAGAGGCAAGCCTTTCCACGATTCTCCAGCAGACACTCACCTGCCACCATGTCCCGGGTGCTCTGAGGAAGATGCTTGGCGATATGCCGGATGACACACAGGATGTGCCCCAAGGTGTCTTCACTGGGGTTCTGCTGGCTGCGGAGAGGACAGAGGAGGAGTCAGTGCAGAACCCCGGGGCGCACTGCCGCCGGCGCAGCACCCTCCTCCCGGATCATAGCACTGGAGGGAGGAGGGAGCCTGGCCCACAAGCCAAGCTGGGGAACGCAGCAGCACTTCCTGTACTTGGACAGTCAAAGCTTAACAGTGATTCCATTTTCCCTCTTGGTTTTTACACCAGAATTTAAAGAAAAGACCCATGTACACCAACAGCTATGAGAGGGCCCACTTCCTTAAGACACAAGCCCTGTGTGCAGGACCCCCTCGTGTCTGGTGGCAGCTGTGACAAGAGTGCGGACCTGCTCATCCTCTCCCAGGCCTTGACGACAGTGGAGTAGTCCAGCACGGGCGACGCGCCAGCCACCTTGGCAAGCAGCATCCAGGCAGGCGCAGAGTGCTCTTGTTCCGTGTGGGAGAGCACGTCGTTCACAAAAGTCGGGGAGAATCTATCTCTCCGGGACCAGATGTGAAAAGCCTTGTTTAAATAGCAGCTGGAAAAGAGACGGAAAGCAGGACGGTCACTGAGTGCACCAGCCTCGACCACCCCTCCGTCCAGGGTGCGGGCCTCCGCGGCAGCCTCTCCTCCAGTACGGCAGCCACAAAAGGGTTCCCACCCGGGGCCACATCTGATACCAACCGAGGCGTCCTTCCAAGTGCTACGACACCAAATACGGTATGTTAACCCACCTCCTGCCCGAAGTTTTTACTTTTAAAGGGAAGAATAAAGTTTCAGAATACACGTGAAAGTGGAAGTGAAGTCGCTCGGTCGTGTCCGACTCTGAGACCCCAGGGACTGCAGCCCACCTGGCTGGAATTCTCCAGGCAGGACTCCTGGAGGGGGTGCCTTTCCCTTCTCCAGGGGGTCTTCCCGACCCAGGGATCTAACCCGGGTTTTCTGCATTCCAGGCAGACGCTGTAACCTCTGAGCCGCCAGGGAAGAATACACGTGAGACCCTCCAGAACTTGTGTGTACCCATATGCGGCAGGATGCCAATCACACGCACATCCAGAGCTTATGAGGTTTTAGGCACAGAACACGTAGACAGTGTCTTTTTCCAGTGGAAGGGCTGGAGAGAAAGACCATCCCAGAGGTGAAACATGGTGGTGTTAAAGGAGCTCAACTTAGCTATGACCTGTCAGAACCACTCAGAACTACATATTTCAAACTTTTCTAAAAGAAAACAAAAAATTCTTCTGATGTATTAAAGTGTCTGTGTGATGTCACTGCTACTCTTAGACCATTTCTTATTTTATTTTTTCCCATAGCAGTGAATGACATGTGACTCATGAGACAAATGTGACATTTTATATTTAAGTGGAAAAACAAATACATTCCTTCTCCAAGTAATTTCTTCTTCTGCTAGGAACACACACACACATTCAGATTAGCAAAACCTTTTCATTAAATGAAAAAAACAATTCTCAAAGTGTGCAGAAGATGCCTACAAGAAAATAAACACACCCATACACAGCAAGCATAAGCCTATAAATGAATGGTCTGCATTAACAAATTAGCTTTTATCTGAAAAATCTATCCAGACTTTTACTGCAAATGACTAACATGATTCAAACCTGACTGCTGTCCAAAACCAAGATACAGTGAATTGACAAATATCTTAAAATTTATCTACAAGAATCACACAGAGTATTAAATGACATTTACTACAGGAAGCCAACAGAATGAGAAGTGTCCTCTGAACTTAACAGTTTCAAGAGCTCAAATCCAGCTCCTCTGGAGGGTGGTCACACACACCCTCCACCAGCGATGAGCTGTCTCCAAAGGCCCCCTGACTGGACCCAGCCAGTATCAACCCACTGCGGTCACAAGAATGCAGCTCAGCAACCACCACCTGGGCTTCCTGAAAAGCATGGCTGGCTGCTAGTCTGAGAGGCACCCAACGCACCCTCAGGGCCTGCCACAGTGACCCCTGCGGAGCAGAACTGGCCCTTCTCCCTTACACTGCAGTCCACTGTCTGCCCGGTACACTCACTGCTGTGCTTCTCATCACGGAGATGCTGACTCTGAGAAGGTCTGTTCCACGTTCTCTGCTCCAATCTACAGCCTAGCCTGGTGACTCCCTCCACCACGAGAAGTGCCAAAAGCAGGCATTTAAAGCAGGGCTCCACGCTCAGCAGTCCCCTGCCCTGGCTGGCCCCAACTCTGCTTCCTGGGCCAGAAATGCCCTAGCAGCCCTGCCATTTAAGATCCGAGAGGGCCAGGCCTCTCAATCTCTGCACTGTCATTTCCTGCCTAGAGACCCTCACCATCAGGCCGGTCTAGCTCATCTCAGCTCTTTCCACCTCGAGATGACTGCAGTCACACCACCATCAATGGAAGCCACTGTGAGCCAGAGAAAGAAAAGGAGATAAAAACCATATAGGGGAAAGAAAAAAAAAAAATGAAACTTCTAGGAAATTATCCAGGAAAACATCTACATAACCTACAAGACATCTATAGGAAAAACCTACATAAAATCTATAGGAAAAGAGTTCTTAAAAAATCCATTAACCATAAAGAAAACCACTAACAAACTGAACTCGTCAACAGACACCTTTAAGAGCCGGGAGAAGCAAGCACTGGGCTGGGGGAGGGGAGCCTGTGCCGCACGCAGCAGAGCTTCTACACGTTGAACGCTTCTGGGTGAACAAGCGAGAGAGCGACAGCCAGCCTGATTGAAAACCGGGCACGGTCTCTGGGCAGGCAATACACAACCTGAGTATCCAGATGCTAACCCCTGTGAAAGGGGCTCACTGCATCAGTCACCATGGTAGTGCAGATTAAGACCCCAAGGAACACGAGCACTGGCCACCAAGGTGACTGAAAAGAAAGACCGAGGGCACAAAGACAGGGAGCAACTGCCGCTCTCAGAAGTGCTTCAGCCCGGCACCACCACTCTGGAGCGCTGCCTGCAGCAACTTCAGGGAGGATGAGAGCACGCCCAGCAGCACTGCTCCTGGGGACACTTGCAACAGAGGTGTGCACAAAAGACACGCCCAGAAATAGTCACAGTATTCTCCCCCACAATAAAAAACTGCAAAGGATCCATCGCCAGCCGACAGTCGACAGGACACGTCCACTGTGGCCTCTTCACGAATGTGACACACATACGCAACGATGATGGTGAACGCGCTACAGCAGCACGCAGCTCCGAGTGGGCCTGGTGCTTCTGTGAGCAGAAGCAGTCAGAGCCACAAAGCGCAGAGACCACGGAATCCCCTTCACGTGAACCGGCAGCGCAGAGAAACCACACCCGAGCCAGCGCCAGCGGGCCCAGCCTGAGGCGAGGAGCACCCCTGGAAGGGAGAGGGAGGGTGCTCCTCGGCCAAGCAAGGCTCTGTTTCTGGACGCAGAGATCACACCCACTCAGGCCGTGTCCTCTGTGCTGCAGGGCTTCTTTACCCACTGAGCCAAAAACAACAGAAGTGGAAGGCAAGGAGTGGAAGGTTGTGGCTGAGCCACGACACACGCCAGGACTCTTGGCTTCCAGCCAGGGACGAGGTTTGAGTGCTCAGAGCTTTCGTGTAATAAAGTGTTATTAAAGTATAAAGGAGACAGAGAAAGCTTCTGACATATACATCAGAAGGGGGCAGAAAGAGTACCCCCCCCACTAAGTCGGACATGACTGAGTGAACTAACTGAACTGAACTGCTGCTGCTGCTAAGTCACTTCAGTCGTGTCTGGCTCTGTGCGACCCCATAAACAGCAGCCCACCAGGTTCCACCATCCCTGGGATTCTCCAGGCAAGAACACTGGAGTGGGGTGCCATTTCCTTCTCCAATGCATAAAAGTGAAAAGTGAAAGTGAAGTTGCTCAGTCGTGTCCGACTCTTCACAACCCCATGGACTGCAGCCCACCAGGCTCCTCTGTCCATGGGGTTTTCCAGGCAAGAGTACTGGAGTGGGGTGCCATTGCCTTCTCCGGAACTGAACTGAGCAGTCTGTTAATGAAAGAAAGGAATGTCTTAAAACTCAGAGAATGGCACCAGGCCCCTCATCCATAAGATGTATTTTGGGATAATCTCAGCACCAGAGGATTCATCCCGGGCCATAAAACAATTGACTTGAATCTTGTAGAAGGGCAGATCACCATACAAAACAGTTTTGTTTACACAGATTAGGGGAACAGTGTCTGAGTATAACATACTGGTTTGTCAAGTGGGTTCTGAGCCATTAGGCGGAACCAACTTGAAGACAGAGTTTGGGGTAAATGCACAGTACATTAACATAGCTTAAGACAAATATTTCCCTAAGAAAAATGCACTGGTTAACTCGAGGTTTGAGAAAAGTTAAGTTCAGGTGGAACCAGATGTCATTATGGCAACACAGTATTTTAAGAGAAACCTCTTTTTAAATTTGCACAAAGGGGGGAAAAAAAAATATATATATATATCTCACTAGTTTGTTTCCTCCTGCTGTTTGAGAGATAAAACAATGTCTGACACTTGCAGCCTATTTCCTCCATTTGGAAACCCCTGGCCTTCCTGCCTGTTACCCTCTCAGGAGAAAGGGAAAGATATACCCAATTGAATTCAGAGTTCCAGAGAATATCAAGGAGAGATAAGAAAGTCTTCTTAATTGAACAATGCCAAGAAAGAGAGGAAAAAACAGATTGGGAGAGACCAGAGATCTCTTCAAAAAACTGGAGATACAAAGGAACTATTTCATGCGAAGAGGGTACAGTAAAGGGCAGAAATGATAAGGACCTCATGGAAGCCGAACAGATTAAGAAAAGGCGGCAAGAATACACAGAAGAGCTATACAGAAAAGGTCAACGATCCGGATAACCACGAAGGCGTGGTCACTCACCTAGAGCCAGACGCCCTGGAGTATGAAGCCAACGGGGCCTTAGGCAGCATCACTATGCACAAACCTGGTGAAGGTGAGGGAGCTCCAGCTGAGGGTCTCAAGTCCTGAAAGACAATGCTCTGGAAGTGCTGCCCTCCACGCCAGCCGGCTGGGGGGACTCAGAGTGGCCACAGGACTGGGAAAGGTCAGTGTTCATCCCAGTCCCAGAGAGGGGCGACACCAGAGTGTTCAAGCTGCTGTACATTGTGCTCACTTCACATGCTGGCAAGGCAATGCTCAAAACGCTTCACGCCAGGCTTCAGCAGTGCGTGAACCAAAAACTTACAGATGTATAAGCTGGGTTTAGAAAAGGCACAGGAACTAGGGATCAAAATGTCAGCATTTGTTGGATCATAGAGAAAAAAGCTAGGAATTTCAGAAAAACATCTATTTCTGCTTCACTGATACTGCAAAAGCCTTTGACTGACTGGATCACAGCAATCTGTGGAAAATTTTAAAAAGATGGGAACACCAGACCACCTTACCTGTCTTCGTAAGAAACATGTATACAAGTCAAAAAGCAACACTTAGAACCTTACATGGAAAAAATGAATGGTTCAAAACTGGAAAAAAGAGTACGACAAGGCTGTGTATTGTCACCCTGCTTATTTAACTGCTATGCAGAGCACATCATGCGAAATACTGGGCAATGTATCCCAAGCTGGAATCAAGATTGCCGGGAGAAATATCAACACCCTCAGATATGCAGATGGTACCACTCTAAGAGCAGAAGATGAAGAGGAGCTAAAGAAGGGTCTCTTGATGAAGGTGAAAGAGGACAGTGAAAAAGCTGGCTTGAAATTTAACATTCAAAAAACTAAGATCATGGCATCTGGTCCCATCACTTCATGGTAACAGAAGGGGGAAAAGAGGCAGCAGTGGCAGACTTTACTTTCTTGGCTCCAAAATCACTGCAGGTGGTGACTTCAGTCACGAGATTAAAAGACCCTTGCTCCTTGGAAGGAAAGCTATGATAAAACTAGACAATGTATTAAAGACCAAAGAAATCATTTTGCTGACAAAGGTCCATATAGTCAAAGCTATGGTTTCTCCACAGTCATGTATGATTGTGAGAGTTGGGCCATAAAGAAGGCTGAGCACCAAAGAATTGATGCTTTTGAACTGTGCTGCTAGAGAAGACTCTTGAGAGTCCCTTGGACTGCAAGGAGATCAAACCAGTCCATCCTAAAGGAAATCAACCCTGAATATTCACTGGACGGACTGATGCTAAAGCTGAAGCTCCAATCCTTTGGCCACCTGATGTGAAGAGCGGTCTCATTAGAAAAGAGCCTGATGCTGGGAGAGGCTGAAGGCAGGAAGAGAAGGGGACGACAGAAGACGAGATGGTTGGATGGCATCACAACTTGATGGACATGAGTTTGAGCGAACTCCGGGAGAGGGTGAAGGACAGGGAAGCCTTGTGCACTGCCATCCATGTGTTTGCTGAGAGTCAGAC
Organism: Oryx dammah; assembly: GCF_014754425.2. Classification (NCBI taxonomy): domain Eukaryota; kingdom Metazoa; phylum Chordata; class Mammalia; order Artiodactyla; family Bovidae; genus Oryx; species Oryx dammah. The sequence goes on from NW_024070201.1 coordinate 80,185,246, forward strand.
ATGACTTAGTGACTGAACAACAACATTATACCAACGCTATTACTCTTCCCATTGGATTCTAATTCCTCTATACCCACACATAAACAAGGAGGGAGGTACCTGTTGTACAGTAAAGAAAACAAAGAAAGGAGAACGCAGCCAAAGGAGCCCGAGCAAAGGCCAGCTGCCAGCTCCCTGCCGCAGAGATCAGCACCGATCAGCGCAGGCGCCAGCTCACCACCGCACTGCACCTGCACAGTGAGCACCAGCGAGCATCAGGCGGGAAGAGCGCGGCGGCGCGATCAGGCCCCCGGTCCAGCAGAATGTCAGAAAGCCTAATGCGTCCTCATCAGGAAGTCACCTATCACAGCCAGTACTGTGGAAAGTTAATGTCAACACAGTAAATCCACTAATGCTTTCTTCTACATATTAAGACATCAATTCGAAGCTGGGGAACACTCAGAAAGGCAAAGGAAGGCTTCACAAAAACTGTCACCACAAAAGCTAAGAGATTTGAACTAGGTCAAGAGAAAGAGACCAAGATTGAGTCCTTGTATATTAAGCAATTTGGAGAGCTGATTTTCCAGTATCAACCCAGGAACTGATAACCAGGGCCCGTCCACAAGGTCACGCAGCCGCCCAGGACGAGCATACCCCAGCTTCCGGCTGTCCGTGTCCAGCAGCGACAGCAGCGCCCAGGCGAGCGCCTGGCCATCGTCCGCAGCGCGGCCCTGGCTGTGGTGCTGGATGCCCTGCAGCAGGAGCCGGTCCAGGCACTCCAGGGCCTTGTCCTGCACGCTGCTCTCGTCGTCCGTCACGGCTGGGACCACGCCCCCCAGCCAGGCCTTCTGTATCTGCACACACTGCGGCTGGGCCTGAGAAGTCCAAGTCAGGAAGTCATAAAGGTGCGAGCACAGACCACACGAAGGTGAGAGCTGTGTTCTAGGGTGTGTTATTGGGCAGTTCCAACACAATTACAGACAAAACCTAACAGGGGGAAAATGTCATGTTCCAAATATAAGTGAGAACCAAGTTCAAGTTCCAGTTACTATAAAGCAGAGCATACTGAAATTTTAGACTTAAAGTGATTATCTTATCGCTGGTAATAAAGCAGCACTTTTTTGGAATAACTCAAGATTGAGAGAAAAAGTATCTATCTCAAGGAGGAATCAGAAAAGATGCTAATGAAGAAAGTCAAACCAGGTATTGTTTAAAGTCTTCTACTGTGAAATTAAAAAAAAAACACTTTAAAAATTCTTCAAAAACTAACCAGCTAGCGGAAGTAAATTATGTACAGTGTCTATACGGTGCTAGTGGACCTGCTCCTTCGGCAGCATCACCTATACAGGTTTCAATGGACGGAAATAATGTAGGCCTCTGGCCTAACCAACCGATTTTAACCTTCACGCTTCTGTGTGAGATGTATGCTGACTATTAGCGTTTTCCAGCACCAGTCTGCGGGACACGTGCATATTTAACAGGAAGTGCGATCCAGCACAAGCAGTGGAGAGACTCCTCTCTGCACGCTGCTGGTCCCACGGCGGCTCAGGAGGGTGGCTAACGGGTGCGCCATCACTATTAGGCTGGGTTATCCTGATGGAGAAGGGCACCTCAGACACACCGCGGCCAGCCTCACCAGGAGCAGCTCGGTGAGAGACTGCAGGGCCTGCTTGCGGACGGACACTGCGACGTCCCGGCAGCGGTCCTGCAGGATGCTGAGCTCGTCCTGCAGACTCGCGATGTCACAGTGCTTCAGGAGGTTCACCAGGACCTAGAAGGTACGCAGGTCACACCGGGGGCAACACAGGCGCCAGTCAGCACAGACTGCACACAGAACAATCCTTCAAGTTCCTGACTCTCTGTTTTGAGATCACAGATTCGTCCTTCCTCCCAGTAACATCCCACCCCTTAGAATGTGAGGAAATTTAAGACCTCTCTGGAGAAAATCTGACATATTTTACATCAACATGTACTCAGAAACCATTTCAACGGTTTCATGAACCCTATCAAAATCCATCTGTGGATAAGAATCCCTACTCTAAAAAAACAAATTAAGGATCTAAAATTGTGGTTCCTAGGAAGCCAGCAATCCAGCAGGCCACTTAAGAACACAGGATCCTTCAGTTCATCTGTGTAATTTACATTTAACAGGGACAAGGTGAGCTGACATCAAGTGGAACGTGAGTTCTGAGTATGACAGAACAGTTTTTAAGACAGTCTCTTGCACCTTCAAGCTGTTAGTGCTTAAAAAGAGGGCATGGAAAGAATGTCCAGAGAAACACACCTGGACCGCAGACTTCCTGACGCTGGTCTTCTCGTCGCCGACCCTATTCCTCAGTGACACCAGGAAACCCATTTCTGCTGAGGAAACGCCAAGAAGTCATTACAGGCTGAGGACATGAGAGCCCCAGCCTCTCAGCGCACCCCTGAGAGCACGCGCCATCCTGTCAGCACACACTCCTGAGAGCATGCGCCAATCCTCTCAGCGCACACTCCTGAGAGCACGCGCCAATCCTCTCAGCGCACACGCCTGAGAGCATGCGCCAACCCAAAACTGGCCAGTCAGCTGGTTTTAAATCATAAGAAACCACAGCATGAAATCATGTAGAAAAAGAAGAAAATGCAAATAATCACCTTTTCACAATCATGCAGAAGTAGTAGTAGGCAGAGTAGTAACATTTCAAAAGGGCATAAATTCTGGAAAATTAAGCTTTAAACTGGGCTCCTAAGACTAAAATTCTGAGTGACTTTATTTAGATTTTTCATTCTGTTTACTACAAATGGGAAGATGTAAACCATTGGGCATTTTAAAGACTAAGTAAGACAATACATAACAGGAGCTTTAAAACCCTCCCGTCAAGGGTCCCTTTTACATTATATTACTGAAGACTCATAAGAGGTTTCTTTTTTTTAAAAATAAATGTGGATTATACCTTTTAACATGAATTAGAAACTTAAAAGAGAATTATAAAAAGATTTAATAATTCACCTTAAGATACCAAATAAACGGCATACTTTATAACTGAAAAATAAAAAAGCAGTGAAGAGCGTGACACTGATTCACATTTTGCAAACTCTTTAATGTCAGACTTAAAAGACAGCTGGGTTGTCATCTCTGCTCCTATCTGCTTTTGCCTGTCTGGGACCTCTGCTGCAAACTCCAAACTACACTTTTGTGTAGTGTACAAACTACAAACTCCAAAGTACACTTTTGAGAAAACAAGAGAGTAGAAGGTAACTGATGCCTTAATATTACTATGAAAACTGTACTAACTTCAAGGGCCCACTGAAGGAGGCTTAGGGACCCCAAACCACACTTGAGAAATGCTGATGCACAAGAAAGAACAGCAGAAAATAAAACAACAGTTAAATCAGATTAAATCAATTAAAATCAAATAAAATTAATTAAATCAAAGTAGGTTATTTAAGATCAACAAAACTAACATTTTCCTAGATGGAAAATAACAAATGAGTCTAATTGCCAAAATCAGGAATGAAGGAGGGACAAGGTTATGAACACTAGGAACAGTTCTATGCTAACACATTTAAGTAACCTGGATTAAATATCTAACTATTATTAAAGATATACATTAGGAAAACTAACTCAAGAGGAAGTAAAGACTGAATACACTGTAACAAGTCAAGGGATTGAACTAGTAAGAAAACCCTCCCCACACATCACCAAGGTCAGGACCTGAGGGCTCTACTGGAGTCGCTGGACTGGTAACAACAACACCAATTAACAGAAATTAGTAACAATGCTTCCTAAACTCTTTCAAAAAACAGAATCCCTATATCACTTTCCACCTCATTCTATGAAGCCAGTATTATCCTGAGAGCAAAACAAGACAAAATAACTCAAGAAGACAGACCAAAATCTCTTGTGAATACAGACATAAAATCCTCAGCAAGGGCCTTCCCTTGGGTCCAGTGGTGCAGACTCCAAGCTTCCAAGGCAGGGGACACAGGTTTGTTCCCTGGTCGAGGAGCCATATGCCCCGGGGTGTGGCCAAAAAATAAAAAAATTTAAAAAAAAAAATCCTTAGCGAAATATTAGCAAATTAACCCAGCAAGATACAAAAGGGGTTATACTCCATGCTTGGGATTTATCCGAGGACACGGGAAAATCATTCACTGTGATATGCCATCACAGAACAGAGGACCAAGGCCACGTGATCATCTCCACAGATGCAGAAGTGGTGCGTGCAAAATCCTACACCCGTTCACGATAAAAACAGTCAAAAAAGTCAGAAAACAGGAAACTTCCTCACATGATAAAGGTCATCCTGAAGCAACGCAGAGCTAACACCACACTCAACGGGAAGGACAAAGAGAAGACAGGGATGTCTACTTCCCCCACTTCAACTCCACTAGAAGTCCCAGCGGGGGAAAATAGGCAAGAAAAAGAAACAAAGGCATTCAGATTAGAAAAAGGAAGTGACTGTTCTCACAGATGGCATGATCTGATAAGCAGAAAATCTTAAGGAATCTCACACACACAAAACCTTTTAAGGTTAGTAACTAATTTAGCAACATTGCAGGACACAAGACCAATCATTAAAATTAGTTGTATAAACTGTCAATAAACAATCAAAAATGAAATTAAGAAAGCAATTGCACTTATAATAGACAGAGTCAAAGAGAATAAAATACTTAGGACCAAGTGTAAACAGCCAGAGTCACACAATGAAAACTGTCAAGATATCACTGAAGTGATTAGAGGAGTTCTAAATAGAGAAAGGCACCCCATGCTCACGGGCTGGAAGCTCAGTATTTTTACAGCAGCGATATACCCACACCGGCACTGCCCGGTAGCTCAGTTGGTAAAGAGTCCGCCTGCAATGCAGGAGACCCTGGTTCCATTCCCCGGCGAAGGGATAGGCTGCCCATTCCAGTATTCTTGGGCTTCCCTGGTGGCTCAGCTGGTAAAAACTCTGCCCGCAATGTGGGAGACCTGAGTTCGATCCCTGGGTTGGGAAGATCCCCTGGAGAAAGGAAAGGCTATCCACTCCAGTATTCTGGCCTGGAGAATTCCATGGACTGTGTAGTCCAATGGGTCAGAAAGAGTTGGACAATTTGATATTCACATTGAAAGCTGGATCCCTAACTCACATCATAAGTAAAAAACTAACTCAAAATTAAACCAAGACCAAAATGTTAAGAGCTAAAACTATAAAACTCTTAGAACACCATCAACAAAGTGAAAAGATAACCCAAAGAACGAGAAAACCAGGCGTGCAAATCATATCCGAAAAGGATCTCGATGCAGAAAACATGGACTTTTGCCTCAAAAATCAAATGGTAAACGGACACTTGGACTGCTTCCACCTTTCGGCTACTGTGAGGGATGCTTCTACAGACACCCTCACACTGTGCTGTGCGTGAGCGTGGACGTTGGGTGTGCGTGTCTGTGGATTCACTCCTCTTCCCTTCTGGCTGCACACGGAGGAGCGGAACTGCTAGGTCACGTGGTGACTCTACGTCTAACATTTCGAGGAACTGCCAGAATGAACGAACACACAAAATGTGGTCCATCCATATAACGGACTGTGCTGCTGCCGCTGCTGCTAAGTTGCTTCAGCCGTGTCCGACTCTGTGTGACCCCACAGACGGCAGCCCACCAGGCTCCCCTGTCCCTGAGATTCTCCAGGCAAGAACGCTGGAGTGGGTTGCCATTTCCTTCTCCAATGCAGGAAAGTGAAAAGTGAAGGTGAAGTTGCTCAGTCGTGTCCGACCCTCAGCGACCCCATGGACTGCAGCCTTCCAGGCTCCTCCGTCCACGGGATTTCCCAGGCAGGAGTACTGAGTGGGTGCCACTGCCTTCTCCACCAGTGGACTATGCTCAGCCATAAAAAGGAATCGAGTCCTCAGACAGTAGTGCACGCCTCACCGCAGATGAGCCTCGAAAACAGATGGCGGAGAAGCTGTCTGCACAAGGCTGCATGTTCCAGGGTTCCACCTGTGACATGTCCAGAGAAGGAGGATCCACAGACAGGCCGAGCTCAGGGACTGGCTGCTCGTGGAGATGCGGCTTCCCATTCGGTGAATGAGAAGCTTCTGGAAGTTGATTACACAAATTTATGAACCACTAACAACCACTGGTGGAGAAGGCAATGGCACCCCACTCCAGAGCTCTTGTCTGGAAAATCCCATGGACGGAGGAGCCTGCTGGGCTGCAGTCCATGGGGTCGCTAAGAATCGGACACGACTGAGCAACTTCACTTTCACTTTTCACTTTCATGCATTGGAGGAGATGGCAAACCCACTCCAGTGTTCTTGCCTGGAGAATCCCAGGGACAGGGGAGCCTGGTGCGCTGCCGTCTATGGGGTCGCACAGAGCCGGACACGACTGAATCGACTTAGCAGCAGCAGCAGCAGCAGCCACTGGATTCAACATACTTTAAATGGTGACTTTTATGAATTATCTCTCAAAAGAAAAAAAAGCAACAATGGTACTTATTAGCACAGTATCTGGCATGTAGTCACTATACAAATTTTTTAATGTACAATTAATGCCAACAACACAAGTCATTTTAGTTTATCAAAAATAAAGTGGGAACATGGGCTCTTTACATCTGGCAAGCTCTTAAAATTTAGAAACATCATTAAAGCAATACAGTAGTGTTTGGAAGCATCTGTACAACACTGAAAATCCACTGTTGGATTCTGAGGTAGAGGAGAAAGACGTGCACTCATCTACTCCTCCAAGAACACCAAAATTGAAACTAGCTGCTGAACAACCATTGACAGGAGACTATTGGATCTCACCAAAAAAAGATCCCCCCACGTCCCAGGGCAAAGGAGCAGCCCTAACAGAATGGCAGGGGGGGCACAGCTGTGTTTAGAATCAAGCCTCTACCCGCCAGAGCTGCTCAGAGGGCGCCAACAAAACCCTGTCTGCACCAGGACCCAGGAAGAGGAGTGGCGACCCCCACAAGAGACTCAGTCAGACCTGCCTGAGAGTGTCTGAGTGTCTCCTGCGGAGGCACAGGTCAGCAGTGGCCTGCCCTGGGGACGGAGCTCTGACTGCAGCAGGCTGAGGGGCATGGCATCTGGCCAAAGTCCTCCTGGAGGAGGTCGCCATTAGTCTCACCACAGAGCCGCCAAGTAGAGGACGCACAGACTGGAGAGCAATTATACCGAAGAAGTTCTCACACTGTTAAGAAAGTTCTAGGGCCCACAACAGACTTCCCAACCTGGGGATCTGGCAAAGGGACTGCCAACCCCCAGGGAATCTGACTTTGGAGGCCAGTGAGATTCGATTACCGAACTCTCAGAGAGCATGAACAAAACCTTGTGCCCACCAGGACCCAGGAGAAAGGAGCAGCGACCCCACAACAGGCAAAGCCAGACTTGCCTGTGAGCATCTACAAGTCTCCAGTGGAAGCATGGCTCGATAGTGGCCTGCCATGGAGTCAAGGGCACTGAATACAACAGTCCTAGGAGCCGAGGCGTGCTGGCATAAGTCCTTTTGAAGGAGGTCGTCATCACCACCATTAACCTCACCACAGTTTGGCCTCAGCCAAAGCCAAACTACAGGGGGCTTCCCTGATAGCTCAGTTGCTAAAGAATGTGCCTGCAGAGCAGAGACCCTGGTTCGATTCCTGGGTTGGGAAGATGTCCTGGAGAAGGGACAGGCTACCCACTCCAGTATTCTGTACTGGAGAGCTCCACAGACTGTCCATGGGGTCACAAAGAGTCAGAGAGGACTGAGCAACTTTCACAAACTACAGAGTAGGAACACAGACCCACACATCAGCAGAAAACTGGATTAAAGATTTATTGAGCACAGCCCCCCGACCAGAGCCAGACTCGATTTACCCCACAGTCAGTCATCCCATCAGGAAGGTTCCATAAGCCTCTTATCCTCATCTATCACAGGGCAGAGAGAATGAAAACCACGACCACAGAAAATTAAACTAGCCAAACCGATCACAGCCGTGTCTAACTCCATGAAACTGAGCCATGCCGTGTGGGGCCATCCAAGACAGACAGGTCACGGTGGAGAGTTCTGATAAAATGTGGTCCACTGGAGAAGAGAATGGCAAACCACTTCAGTATTCGTGCCTTGAGAACCCCATCAATAGCATGAAAAGGCAAAAAGATCCAACACTAGAAGACGGACTCCCCAGGTCTGTAGTTGCCCAATACGCTACTGGAGGTCAGAGGAGAAATGGCTCCGGGAGGAACGAAGAGGCTGAGGCAGAGCAGAAACAACACCCAGTTGTGGATGTGTCTGATGATGGAAGTAAAGTCTGATGCTGTTAAGAAAAATATTGCACAGGAACCTGGAATGTCAGGTCCATGAATCAAGGCAAATTGGAAGTGGTCAAACAGAAGATGGCAGGAGTGAACATCGACATTTTAGGAATCAGTGAACTAAAATGGGCTGGAATGGGTGAATTTAACTCAGATGACCATTATATCTACTACTGTGGGCAGGAATCCCTTAGAAGAAATGGAGGAGCCATCACAGTCAACAAGAGTCTGAAATGCAGTACATGGATACAATCTCAAAAATGACAGAATGATCTCTGTTCGTTTCCATGGCAAACCATTCAATATCACAGTTATCTAAGTCTATGCCCTGACCAGTAATGCTGAAGAAGCTGAAGTTGAATGTTCTATGAAGACCTACAAGACCTTTTAGAACAAAGAGCAAAAAGAGATGTGCTTTTCATCATAGGGGACTGGAATGCAAAAGCAGGAAGTCAAGAATACCTGGATAACAGGCAAATTTGGCCTTGGAGTACAGAATGAAGCAGGGCAAAGGCTATCAGACTTTTGCCAAGAAAACGCACTGGTCATAGCAAACACATAGCCTCTTCCAATAACACAAAGAGACGACTCTACACATTGACGTCACCAGATGGTCAACATCGAAATCAGATTGATTATATTCTCTGCATGGGAGGATGGAGAAACTCTATATGGTCAGCAAAACACAAGACCAGGACCTGACTGTGGCTCAGATCACAAACTGCTTCCTGCCAAATTCAGACTTAAATTGAAGAAAGTAGGGACAACCACAAGGCCATTCAGGTATGACCTAAATCACATCCCTGACAACCACACAGTAGAAATGAGAAATAGATTCAAGGGATAAGATCTGATAGACAAGAGTGCCTGAGGAATGATGGACAGAGGTTAATACATAGTACAGGAGTCCAGTTCAGTTCAGTCGCTCAGTCATGTCTGACCCTTCATGACCCCTTGGACAGCAGCATGGCAGGCTTTCCTGTTCATCATCAACCCCCAGAGCTTGCTCAAACTCATGTCCATCTAGTCAGCGATGCCATCCAGCCATCTCATCCTCTGTCGTCCCCTTCTCCTCCTGCCCTTGATCTTTCCCAGCATCAGGGTCTTTTCCAATGAGTCAGCTGTTTGCATCAGGTGGTCAAAGTATTGGAATTTCAGCTTTAGCATTAGTTCTTCCAATGAATGAATATTCAGGACTGATTTCCTTTAGGATTGACTGGCTGGATCTCCTTGCAGTTCAAGACTCTCAAGAGTCTTCTCCAACACCACAGTTCAAAAGCATCAATTCTTCAGCACTCAGCTTTCTTCATAGTCCAACTCTCACATCCATACATGACCACTGGAAAAACCATAGCCTTGACTAGACGGACCTTTGTTGGCAAAGTAATGTCTCTGCTTTTGAATATACTATCTAGGTTGGTCATAACTTTTCTTCCAAGGAGTAAGCGTCTTTTAATTTCATGGCTGCAGTCACCATCTGCAGTGATTTTGGAGCCCAAGAAAATAAAGTCTGTCACTGTTTCCATTGTTTCTCCATCTATTTGTCATGGAGTGATGGGACCGGATGCCAGGATCTTAGTTTTCTGAATGTTGAGTTTTAAGCCAGCTTTTTAACTCTCCTCATTCACTTTCAACAAGAGGCTCTTTAGTTCTTCACTTTCTGCCCTAAGGGTGGTGTCATCTGCATATCTGAGGGTTTTGATATTTCTTCTGGCAATCTTGATTCCAGCCTGTATTGATCCCAGCCTGGCATTTCACATGATGTATTCTGCGTATAAGTTAAATAAGCAGGGAGACAATATACATCCCTGATGTACTCCTTTCCCGATTTGGACCCAGTCTGTTGTTCCATGTCCAGTTCTAACTGCTGCTTCTTGACCTGCGTACAGATTTCTCAAGAGGCAGGTAGGTAGTCTGGTATTCTCATCTCTTGAAGAATTTTTCACAGTTCGTTGGGATCTACACAGTCAAAGGCTTTGGCATAGTCAATAAAGCAATAGTAGATGTTTTTTCTGGAACTCTCCTCCTTTTATGATCCAACAGATGTTGGCAATTTGATCTCTGGTTCCTCTGCCTTTTCTAAATCCAGCTTGAACACCTGGAAATTCACGGTTCACTTACTGTTGAAGCCTGGCTTGGAGAATTTTGAGTATTACTTTTGCTAGCCTGTAAAGTTAGTACAATTGTGCAGTTCAGTTCAGTTCAGTCGCTCAGTCGTGTCCGACTCTTTGAGACCCCATGAATCGCAGCATGCCAGGCCTCCCTGTCCATCACCAACTCCCAGAGTTCACTCAGACTCACGTCCATCGAGTCCGTGATGCCATCCAGTCATCTCATTCTTGGTCGTCCCCTTCTCCTCCTGCCCCCAATCTCTCCCAGCATCAGAGTCTTTTCCAATGAGTCAACTCTTCGCAGGAGGTGGCCAAAGTACTGGGGCCTCAGCTTTAGCATCATTCCTTCCAAAGAAATCCCAGGACTCATCTCCTTCAGAATGAACTGGTTGGATCTCCTTGCAGTCCAAGGGACCCTCAAGAGTCTTCTCCAACACCACAGTTCAAAAGCATCAATTCTTCAACACTCAGCTTTCTTCACAGTCCAACTCTCACATCCATACATGACCACAGGAAAAACCACAGCCTTGACTAGACGGACCTTAGTCAGCAAAGTAATGTCCCTGCTTTTGAATATGCTATCTAGGTTGGTCATAACTTTTCTTCCAAGGAGTAAGCGTCTTTTAATTTCATGGCTGCAGTCACCATCTGCAGTGATTTTGGAGCCCAGAAAAATAAAGTCTGACACTGTTTCCACTGTTTCCCCATCTACTTCCCATGAAGTGATGGGACCAGATGCCATGATCTTCGTTTTCTGAATGTTGAGTTTTAAGCCAACTTTTTCACTCTCCTCTTTCACTTTCATCAAGAGGCTTTTTAGTTCCTCTTCACTTTCTGCCATAAGGGTGGTGTCATCTGCATATCTGAGGCTACTGATATTTCTCCCAGCAATCTTGATTCCAGCTTGTGCTTCTTCCAGTCCAGCGTTTCTCATGATGTTCTCTGCATAGAAGTTAAATAAGCAGGGTGACAATATACAGCCTTGATGTACTCCTTTTCCTATTTGGAACCAGTCTGTTGTTCCATGTCCAGTTCTAACTGTTGCTTCCTGACCTGCATACAGATTTCTCAAGAGGCAGGTTAGGTGGTCTGGTATTCCCATCTCTTTCAGAATTTTCCACAGTTTATTGTGATCCACACAGTCAAAGTCTTTGGCATAGTCAATAAAGCAGAAATAGATGTTTTTCTGGAACTCTCTTGCTTTTTCCATGATCCAGCAGATGTTGGCAATTTGAGCTCTGGTTCCTCTGCCTTTTCTAAAACCAGCTTGAACATCAGGGAGTTGTGTAGTAGCCTGAACATTCTCTGGCATTGCCCTTCTTTAGGACTGGAACGAAAACTGACCTTTTCCAGTCCTGTGGCCACCGCTGAGTTTTCCAAATTTTCTGGCATATTGAGTGCAGCACTTTCACAGCATCACCTTTTAGGATTTGAAACAGCTCAACTGGAATTCCATCATCTGCACTAGCTTTGTTCATAGTGATGCTCCCTAAGGCCCACTTGACTTCACATCCCAGGATGTCTGCCTCTAGGTGAGTGATCACACCATCATGATTATCTGGGTCGTGAAGATCTTTTTTATACAGTTCTTCTGTGTATTCTTGCCACCTCTTCTTAATCTCTTCTGCTTCTGTTAGGTCCATACCATTTGTGTCCTTTATTGTGCCCATCTATGCATGACATGTTCTCTTGGTATCTCTTAATTTTCTTGAAAAGATCTCTAGTCTTTCCCTCCTCAGACAACCATTCTGCCTTTTTGCATTTCATTTTCTTGGGGGTGGTTTTGATCACTGCCTCCTGTTCAATGTCTGAGGAGACCTTACCAATAGTTGAGAAAAGAAAAGAAGTGAAAGGCAAAGGAGAAAAGGAAAGATATACACCCATCTGAATGCAGCGTTCCAAAGAATAGCAAGAAGAGATAAGAAAGCTTTCCTAAGTGAACAATGCAAAGAAATAGAGAAAAACAACAGAATGGGAAAGACTAGAGATCTCTTCAAGAAAATTCTATATACCAAGGGAACATTTCATGCCAAGATGGGCACAATAAGGGACAGAAACGGGATGGAGTTAGCAGAAGCTGAAGGTATTAAGATATTAAGAAGAGGTGGCAAGAATACACAGAAGAACTATACAAAGAAGACAAGATGGTTGGATGACATCACTGACTCAGCAGACCTGAGTTTCAGCGAGCTCTGGGAGATGGCGTAGGACAGGGAAGCCTGGCGGGCTGCAGGCCACGGGGTCTCAACGAGCTGGACACGACTGAGCAACTGAATGACAATGTACAACAGTGAATCTGTAACGTGCTCAGGCTGGAGTTAATGCAAACATTCACTTTTCCCTATTAAATTTCTTTAGTTATTTTAGGGAATCTGTTAGTACATCCTGAGTTACTACTCTGAATTTGAGTAACACAGGCTAATATCCAGTCATTTAAATGTAGTCTTTCAGACTGCAATGATAAGTACTGATCCTCATGGCACTTTACTGGGCCTCAGCACCCATCTCACAGCATTATGATTTTAGGTACATGCATATATGCCTCTCCCCCTGCTCCTTAAGGCGTGGAACTATTTTTGTTAGGGTTCATACCTGCAGTGCCTTGCACAGATTGGGAGGAATGATATCCATGTTTATCAAATAAACTGATCGACCTCACTATATCAGTTATTCTCTGCACATGTCCTCTCTTCTATCTATATTTTAAAGTCACTTCCCTAAATATGATTTCTGCAGACCTGACAAAAGCCCTCTGTGAAGGACAGACAAGGTTTCAGGATCAGAAGTGACAAGCAGTCAGGGAGGTCTGCTGACTCCCATGTCTTGGGTCATCCAGCTCTTTAGTAACAGAACTGGCCTAGGTATTCAGACTGCCTCTCACTTTTAATGTAGTTTTCCTCTACTACAGCATGCCATGTCATCATATAGGTGAAGGAAGAGCCCATAAAAGTGACTTTCACAGACCATACAGCTAGACAGAAACAGAATCTGAGAGTGGCTCCAGGTCTCTCTACCACCTCGCCAGGTATGTTTCTGCCCTCCTGAATCACACTGACACGCCACCATCCCAGATTATTCTGGTTCAGTAAGTCGTCACTAAAAGAGTGTAAACATCGCTTGTGTTTAAAATACAGTACAGGATTCATGGGAGAGAGGATCCCAGAATCTCCACATGGTACGTGTGACCCGTTAAAAGACAGTTCATATTACTGGTATAGAGAAACTATAACCCAGATTCTGCACTTTCCCATGGAAGCCAGGACTCACAGTTCCCTACCATGTATCAGAAGTAGATTCTGGGATGGCATGAGCACAGTCAAGATGCCACGTGGAAAAAGTAACAAGGAATAAAAATAAACAAGGGCCACAGTATTGTACGTTTTTCCCCTCTTCTGTGATGCTTTTTCTCTAAACTACATTTAATTCTACTGCACCTTCCCTTGGAGAAGGCGATGGCACCCACTCCAGTACTCTTGCCTGGAAACTTCCATGGATGGAGGAGCCTGGTAGGCTGCAGTCCATGAATCTCGAAGAGTCGGACACGACTGAGCGACTTCACTTTCACGCATTGGAGAAGGAAATGGCAACCTACTCCAGTGTTCTTGCCTGGAGAATCCCAGGGATGGAGGAGCCTGGTAGGCTGCCGTCTATGGGGTCACACAGAGTCAGACACGACTGAAGCGACTCAGCAGCAGCAGTAGTACCTTCCCTAGTTAACTGTTCCTTTCTGGTCAGCAAGCCCAAGTGTTCATAACAACTAACTTCAGTGAGCAAATAAAATATTCTCTGAAGTGTGACAGAAATATGTGAAATACAGAAATACATGACAAGTGAAACGTATCTTATTCTTTACCTTGAAATGAAATACAGACTAGTGCAAGGACATCAATTAAGGAAATAAAATAGAAATTACTTTTAAGGGAAAACAAAAGATCTTCCAATAGTAAGGGTGAATTTGAAAAAAAATTCCCATGTTTCTAGGCTCTACCTACAGCTGTCTGAAATCTCCTGGTTGCTGCTCATTCTAATAAGGGACAAGATCCGACATACCCATGGATCCGGCTGCTTCACCACTGCTGTCCGTGTGGATCACCTCTGAACCTGCAGAAGGGTTAAGCATCTGCCTCTGATAGGAAAAAGCTTAAAAATAAATTTTAAAAAGGCTCTGTCAGTACACTAAAAAACTGTTACACTGTTCATTAACATAATCATGGCATAGCAAAGTAAATGTCGCTCAGTCGTGTCTGACTCTTTGCGACCCCATGGACTGTAGCCTACCAGGTTCTTTCGTCCATGGGATTCTCCAGGCAAGAAGGTGGCTCAGATGGTAAAGTGTCTGCCTGCAATGCAGGAGACCCGGGTTCGATCCCTGGGTCAGGAAGTTCCCCTGGAGAAGGAAAAGGCAACCCACTCCAGTATTCTTGCCTGGAAAATCCCATGGTCAGAGTAGACTGGTAAGTTACAGTCCACGGGTCACAAAGAGTTGGACACGACTAAGAGACTTCACTTCACTTCAATCATGGCACATTACACACTTCAGTCACTATGAATCATTACTAAAATAAATTCTAATTTCTTTGAAGAAAAAAGTGCAGTACTAAATCAGGTAATATGCAGACAGAAAACATAAATACTCAGCAAGTCCTTTAATTAAAGGGTCGATTATTCAACATCCGACAGTATATTGGCCCATTTTCCTACCTGATGAATTTGTCAGTGGACTCTGTCGGTGGCTCTGTACTGGAACTGCAGGAGCTACAAGTAAGGCGACAGGTCAGAGGAGAAAAGACACAGCATCAAAACCCTATGTGAATATTCACAGAAGAACCCAAATTGAGGTAAGCAAGCCTGAAGGTGAGACAGATTGTAAATACTGACAATTCCCTATGTCAGGCCTGTGTAAACAGGCCCAGTACAGCCACTAGCCAGTGAATGACACAGAGTAACAGAGACTGCAGCCAGCAACCTCAACCCGAGGACAAGACTGTGAAACCGCTCGTGTAAGAGCTATTCCACAGCACTGCCAGCTGAAAGGGGGCTGAGGGCTGCAGTTATCACAGCACTCCGATTATTTCTGCCACCCAGTCTGGACCGGCAGGAATGAGGCCAGGCTCGGGGTGCTCAGCACACTCACTGTTATGCAGAAGCTCCTGGATGCTGTCCGACGGGGCTGAGGCAGAGGACTCCAGGCAGAGTGCAAAGCTGGAGAGCGCCTTGCTGCGCACCGTCGGGGCCTTGTCTCTGCAGCGGGCAACCAGGATTTCCTGAACCAAGAACTTGTGCTTCAGGAACTTCTCGTGCTCCGGGGCCAGTGGGCCATCCACCTCTCGTTCAGGCAGCTCCAGGAGGGCCAAGGCCACGTCAAGAGTGAAGACCCGGTGGGAGACCTGGTGAAGCAAAGCCGCACGCGTCCCCATCACAGAGGAACAGCGCCCAGCGCCACATGTGTCCCCACCACAGAGGAACAGCGCCCAGCGCCACATGCGTCCCCACCACAGAGGAAGAGCGCCCAGCACCGCTGCAGCTGCAGCCTGCAGGCACAGAGCTGCAGAGCCGTGAGCCAAGAGCTCACACAGGCATAGTGCCTACCTTGGCATTGCGTGTTAATCCATAAAGCCAGGCCATGAAAGAAGCATATTCTGCACAGGGAAGCTTGTTGAGCAGCTGGACCAGGGACTGAGCTGCGTAAGTCCGGTACTCAGATTTGTCGACCACCTGAAACACAGGCCCTGAGAAGCTGCCCCGCTGGTCCCCACGCAGAACAACACAGACAAAGACCCTGAGAAGCTGCCCCGCCGGTCCCCACGCAGAACGACAGAGACACAGGCCCTGAGAAGCTGCCCCGCCAGTTCCCATGCAGAACAAGAGACACAGGCCCTGAGAAGCTGCCCCGCCAGTCCCCATGCAGAACAACAGAGACACAGAGCCTAAGAAGCTGCCCCGCCGGTCCCCACGCAGAACGACAAAGATACAGGCCCTGAGAAGCTGCCCCGCCAGTCCCCACGCAGGACGACAGAGACACAGGCCCTGAGAAGCTGCCCCG
>NW_024070201.1:80201647-80288510 GCF_014754425.2 Oryx dammah
AGCCTGAGAAGCTGCCCGACTGGTCCCCACGCAGAACACAGACACAGACCCTGAGAAGCTGCCCTGCTGGTCCCCACGCAGGACAACAGAGACACGTGCATTGGTGGAAGCAGACGAGTGCCGAGTGCACCCCGCTCAGCAACAGTGCAGGTGTCTACATGCTACAGAAATGACTATCCAGTTCTACGTCTCAGACCTACTGGGAAACTAGCCTAGAAGAAATCTCCAAGCCCAATTTCAGAGAGTTTACAGATCTCTAGGATCCACAGAGTTCAAGTGAAGCATCATCTGTCCAAATTGTTAAAAATTTTAAGAGATATTCACAGAATTTTGAATACTAACCAGACATTGGATGATATTAAGGCATTACTGTGAATTTCTTAGGTGTGTTAATATTTTGTGGATATGTTTTTAAAGAGGTCTTATGTTGCAGAGAGATGCATGCAATATTTATGTCTGAAGGAATATGATGAAATCTGCTTCCTAAGAAAATCCAGTGTGCCTATGTGCTGGCAGAGCTTTTCCTTATACAAAATCACTTAACATTCTGTTCATTACTCTGTTCTGTATCTTTATATATTTGAAGTTTTCTAAAAAAGGAAAAAAAGTTGTTTTATCCCCCCAAATACTCAAAGAGAACAGCAAATATACTAAACAGAAAATACCATGCTTGGTGACGACATAGACTCATTTCTGAGAACACTCGTACATGCGTCTACTCTTGCATGGTTTTTATACTCTTAATACTACAGCAAGCAGTACCTTGACACAGATGTGCTGCAGTAGAGTACGAAGGACTGGGTACATGCTTTCTTTAAGTTCATCCACCAGCAAACTTTAAAAAAAAAAGAAAGAGTCACTGTTTATAATACATCTATAATAAAAATAAAATAACAACTTCCCCTAAACCTGTTCTCAAAAACAGTGACACTTCTACATTGTAGAAACCCTGACTACTAAGAGCAATCTGCGCCTGTGCTGGCAGCGAGGCCTGAGCGTGTGGAGTGTGAAGAGAGCGTCACAGCGGAGCACCGTTCCCCACGCCCGGGTGGTCTCCAAACTGCTTCCAGTAGCCAGTCAGGGAGGGGCAGGGCCCAGACCTCCCAAGATCCTTGGACTGCTTACGATGGTTCTTACCAAGGCTGAAATAAGACTTCCCTGGTGGCTCAGTGGTAAAGAATCCATCTCCCAATGCAGTAGATGCAGATTCAATCCCTGATCCAGGAAGAACCCACAGGCACAGGAGCGATCAAGCCTGTGAGCCACACCTCCTGAGTGCATGAGGCACCACCCCGTGCCTCAACCCCTGAAGCCTGGGAGCCCTCAAGTCCACGCTCTGCAGCAAGACACCCGCACACTGTGATCAGAGTAGCCCTCTGTCGTCACAGCTAGAGAGAGGCCCGTGCAGCAGTTAAGGCCCAGAACAGCCATAAATAAAGAGATAATTTTTTTAATGTGGCAAACTTTCTCTGTGAAGAACTTGACTTTGAAGTAAATGCCAGATTGAGACATAGGACTACCTTGTGGTAGGTCAGCAAAATGAATTTCTAACAGTACTTCTCCAAAGTTAACCCTCAAAGAAGCTATTAAAATGCCCAGATTCAACCCATCTTCAAGTTTATTCACGCCATTATAGAAATATTACTACAATTACTGACATCATGAATACATAGAAAATTTAAAACAAGTGCTTCTACTTAAAACATCTTATTTGCTGTTTAAAAAAAATCCTTAAGGAGAGAGGCTCACTCAGGGGTCAGACAGCGCCTGTACCTGGATGCCAGCACCCACACCCGCACCCCATGCCCCGCACCTGCACCCCGTGCCCTGCACCCCACGCCCGCACCCACACCCACACCCCACACCTGCATCCACACCCACACCCCTTGCCCACACCCCATACCTGCACCCCGTGCCCTGCACCCCATACCTGTACCCACAACCCACGCCCCACGCCTGCACCCTGCACCCACATCTGCCACCCCACACCTGTGCCCACACCCGCACGCCGTGCCCGCACCCCATACCTGCACCCACAACCCGCACCCCACACCTGCACCCCGCACCCACGACCCACACCTGCACCCGCACCCCACTCCCCGCACCCGCACCCCACACCTGCGCTGGCAATCCGCACCCACGCCCCGTGCCTGCACCCATACCCCACACCTGTGCCGGCAACCTATACTCCGCACCCCACACCCCATACCTGCACCCACACCAGCACCCCATACCTGCACCCGCAACCCACACCCCATGCCCACACCCTGCACCCGTGCCCGCACCCCGCACCTGCACCCGCAACCACACCCGCACCCCGCACCCACGCCCCACACCCACACCCGCGCCCTGCACCCATGCCCGCACCCCACACCTGCGCCCGCACCCTGCACCTGCACCCACGCCCCGCACTCGCACCCCACACCTGCGCCCACACCCGCACCCCGTGCCCGCACCCCATACCTGCACCCACACCCCACACCTGCACTCGCAAACCGCACCTGTGCTGGCAACCTGCACCCACACCCCGTGCTCGCACCCACACCCCACACCTGCACCCCATGCCCGCACCCCACACCTGCGCCTGCGCCCGCACCCCATGCCCGCCCACACCCGCACTCCGCGCCTGCCCAGGCACCGCATCCGCTCACAGGCACGCTCTCCACTGTCCCCACCACCTCCGTGCTGCTGTCAAACAGACAGAACCAAGGACAGAATAGCGAGTGATGTAGCGGCATCTCCCAGTAAAGCCCTGACATGGGACTTTGCAGACAAAGCCTGCTGACTCATGAGGGGAAGATGAGTCTATCAATTACTGATAAAAAAGTTAAAAAAAAAAGCGGCAAGGAACCTAAGGAAAGAGACTCAGAGGAGCCAGAAACGCAGAGATAGACTTGGAGCAGCAGACACAGAGACTGCAGTCGGGACTCAGAGCTGGCCTCACCAGCGGGCCCACAGGCCACGAACCCCTCACCACCCCCAACAGCACCCCCTACAGCACCCACACCATCCCCCCTACACCACCCCCAACAGCACCCCTACACCGCCCCCTACACCGCCCCCACACCACCCCCTACACCACCCCCAACACCACCCCCTACAGCACCTGCACCACCACCCCTACACCATCCCCAACAGCACCCCTACACCGCCCCCTACACCGCCCCCAACACCACCCCTACCGCACAAGCCAGATGGGCTGCTATGTGCTTTATCCTGAACCACAAGCCACACACAGCCCAGACACGTGTCAGCTCCTCAGGTGTCAGAAGCCCTGGCTAGCACAGGGCCCAGGCTACTGAGGGCAAGTGACAGAAAGAGAGACCCGAGCTGTGTGCCCTTTACCTTACGAACTGGATGGCCAGCTTCCTACTGCTGACAACCGGCGGCGTGATGGCAAGGGGGGCGTGATGGGAGCCTTTACCCACTTCTACCATCAGTATTATGCAGAGCATTTGATGCAAAACGTACCTGAGAACCTGGAAGAGGAAAGGAAATGCAGCTTAAGGCATGACAGAGAATCCCAGGGCCTTGCAAACTGTGATGCAGACCACAGTGAGCTATTTCAAGCGCCAGCGGGTAAAGGAGGTTGGCACAGGTTCTGGCTGACCACGAAGGATGCGCCTGCTGGACAATGACCAGGTGTCATACCTGCACAAAATGAACAGTGCAGAGGTGCTGCCTACAGACTGATCAGCCGGATTCCACCCCGTTTCTCTGCTTGCCTTATACTCCAGCCCAGAAATCAGGGCTCAGAGAATCAGCCGCAACTGAGCAAGGGCAAAGAATGCAACGGATTACCCCCCACAGGAAAGAGGATGGTGATGATTCTCCACCTATATTACACCTGAAGCTTACAGAACACCTTCCCATATATCATCTCACATAATCTACTCAACGAGTTAACTTGTGCATCCAGTGAATAAAATAGTTACTGGAAACCAAGGATGTGGCAGGTACTGCAATAAGCATGTCTCTGTATTACAAGATTTGACCATACTACTCTGAAATCTCTCAACTCAATGAGGTCAGCAAAACATTTCCATTTTATACTTGATACTATTATTATCTCCACTTTATACATAACAAGACTTTGAAGATGAGTAGTCCCAAGTCAAGTAATCAAAGGTAAGGCTACAAGCACAGTCACCCAACGTCAGGTCAACACTTTGGCAACAAAAAACACCCTGTCCTTAGAGACACTGCCGCCTGAAAGGGTAATTTCCCATCCTCTGCACTTTTTACAATGCTAAGAAGGGCAGAGAAATTAAGTCTCATTGTGAATGCTATCACATATTCCAGACACAGGGAAGAGATAATGACATCAAAAACTAAAGAAGTATGGGGTGTTTTCTAAACAGCAGGCATTACGCCGAGGCACCCTTCCCTGCAGTCCTCCTGAGAAATCCACAGGAAAGGAAGCTCCTCATCCTCCTCGTCCAGGTGAGGACACCAAGGACTCACGGAGGACACACAGGGCTTCTTCTGTGGCTCAGTGGTAAGGAATCCCTCTGCCAATGCAGGGGACACCAGGTCAACCCCTGGTCTGGGAGGATCCCACATGCCTCAGAGCAACTAAGCCGGTGCTCCACGAGATGCCACTGCACCACAGTCAGAGAGCAGCCCCCACTCGCAGCAACTGAGAGAAAGCCTGCTCGCAGCAGCCAAGACCCAGCACAGCCAAAAATAAGTAGGAGTATTTTTTCTTTTTAAAGGGAGACACACAGCAGTGAGGGGTAGGACCCAAGTGCAGAGCCCGACTGCCCAGGGCCTCCTCACCCCGCTCCCTGGAAACCAGGGCACTGCAGGCGCCGAAGGCAAGGGCCTTGGTCTGCCATGTTTTCTGCAGACTCCTGCTGCACTAACGACATTCAGGTTCAGTAACACCCCAGGGCTCACAAAGCCCTGACCCCAGTGTCTAGGGCTGTGCGGCTCTGAAGGTCACCGCGGGCAAATCCAGATATGAATGCTGACCAGGAGTGTCAGCAGAATCATCCACTAAGGCACAGACACTAACAGGAACACAGGGGCACAGGGGCCTGCAAGGGAGCTGCAAGGCCCCATGGCTGTCCGTCCTCCCAGGGGGCTCTGGTGAGCGCGCGAGTGCAGCCCTGCCCAGCAGCTGTGCTGTTCCTCTACAGGCCCCACCGGGCCCTGCTTCACGCCTGAGCTCAGCACGAGTGTCCTGTGGCACCAGGGGCCTGGGTATGAGCCTGCAGGAGCAGCGGCCGCCACGTGCTGCTGGGCGCTTCTCGTCACCGACGCCAACGGCCCAGCGCGTTCACACAGCGTCCCGCTGGATCCTTCAGCGCTTCTAGTCACACGACTCGTGTGCTTCCAACTCCCTCTAACTCAGCTCCCGTCTCCTTTACCGTGTCTCCTTCTCTGTGAAGAGGGGAACAAAGCAGATACAATCCGTGGTAGGCCAGTTCTGGTATGTACTTCATTTCTCTGAGAATTCTAAAAAAAAAGGCAAAAGATTAGTTAACGGATGTGATTTCACTAGGATAAACTCCTAACCCTATCAGCCTTATTTAAATGAATAAATTCTACCTGTGTGCCAATTACCATAAAATGACATTAACATTTACATATTTGCTGCAGCAAAATATCATACCATAATTAAACGTTAGCACTGGGAGACTTAATTGCTCACCTGGCTTGTGTAACCTGGAACTCGTAACGAACTGGTTCAAAACTAGTCAATGCAACAAAGACCTGGAAAACAGACACCAAGAAAAGGCCTGGTGTTTTCCACTCTCTTTGAACTTGCCCAAGGTCCCCGGCATTCTCACGTACCTCCACACAATTGTGTATACACTCTGGCTTTTCCTTTAAGGAGAATTTAGAAAGAAGCCTTATAAAGTTCTTCAAAACTTGAAAGATGACATTTCGAATTTGACGACGATCTTCAGAAGAATAAAAAACATCCTCTTCATCCTCTTCTTCTTGAGTAGGTTCGTCCATCTAGATTATGCGGAAATACACAGCTGACTGTGCGGCACTGCCTCGCAGCCTGTCCCGAGGTTTGCAATGTTCCTGAGTCAAGGCCGGTGGAACTCTAGGTGGCCACCCTGGGCACCGTGGTTCAAGCTCAGGCTGGACCACATGAAGGCTACCACAGCTTCTGGGTCCGGAGTTTCACATCAGTGAGACTGCCTGGGTTTCTTACCAGTTCTGGTGTCAATGAACCTCTACCCAGTCACACAAGAATTTGGAATGAATGCTATTCTATTATGTTCTTGTGGACATGAGTCCTCTGGACACTTCAACCATGGTCTCTAATGAAAATAAGGTAACACCTGCTGGCCTGCGGCGAGGCACACCTGGGAACAGACTGGAAGAAGGCGACAGGGAGGTTGGGAAGACGGCATGGGGAACGGAGGCTCAGCAGGCCACGAGGCCATGCCTAGGGGAGGGAAGGCGGACAGCACGCTAGGGCTTTGGTATAATCATGACCCTCGAAATCCTAACTTAATATAAATCCTTACACGAGTCAGACGCACTTCATGGCCACACCCCCGCTTACCTCCACCTCCTCTCTCCTGTGGGGTCTTGCCCTCTTACTGCTCTCCTGCGAGTTGCCCTGAGTGTTCTTTGGTTGCTCTTTCTTTCTTTTCTGATTCAAGCTGGATTCCTGAGGCCAGCACTTCTTTAGAATCTGAATGCATTTGTCAAATATCACTGGATGGAAAACTTGATTGACTACGCTGCCTATTCGTAAAGAATGAAGAGTAAGCAAAGTAGGTTTAATTGCTTTGAAATATATCTGCTACAACAATGAAATATTTAAAAACAAACTCAGGCTTTTCCTTAACTAACAGGAACCTTTAGCAAAAAAGTTTAATTCAACTTCCACCCTAGGCAATGAGCAGTCAGTTCAGTTCAGTCACTCAGTTGTGTCCGATTCTTTGCGACCTCACGGACTGCAGCACGCCAGGCCTCCCTGTCCATCACCAACTGCTGGAGCTTGCTCAAACTCATGTCCATCGAGTTGGTGATGCCATCTGACCATCTCATCCTCTGTCATCTCCTTCTCCTCCTGCCTTCAATCTATCCCAGCATCAGGGTCTTTTCAAATCAGTCAGCTCTTTGCATCAGGTGGCCAAAGTATTGCCGTTTGAGCATTAGTCCTTCCAATGAATATTCAGGACTGATCTCCTTTAGGATGGACTGGTTGGATCTCCTTGCGGTCCAAGGGACTCAAGAGTCTTCTCCAACACCACAGTTCAAAAGCATCAATTCTTCAGTGCTCAGCTTTCGTAATAGTCCAACTCTCACATCCATACATGACCACTGGAAAAACCACAGCTATGACTAGACGGATCTTTGTCAGCAGAGTAATGTCTCTGCTTGTTCATATGCTGTCTAAGTTGGTCATAGCTTTCCTTCCAATTCTCAGATCATAGGCGTAGGTCCCTAACATTCACTACAAAGGCACTCACACAAGCAACGACAAGCAGCAGGCTGACTGATCCTGATTTTCTTTTCCTAGTGGACTCGCAGTCCCACAGCTGCAGCTGACTCCTCAGCCGCACCATCTCCCGCCCTGGGCTCGGGGCGGGTCCCACCTTAACGAGGTGGAGCACCGTCCCAGACACACTCCTCCTTGTGCTCCCTCACCGTGACTAGCTGTGCTCAGCCCTGCAGGTGAGGACAGCCCACCGACCGTCCACACCACACAGCAGGAACAGCGGCAGCCCTCCAACCGGCACTGCTCTCAGGCTGGACGGGAGTGAGAAGGCAGGGGCGCCACGGAGGCACACAGCACGGCCCCCAGCCTCTCCCCTCTGGGACTGCGTGCTGGGTTACAGGCTGAGCACAGTAACAGCCGAAACGACGTTTACAGGAAAACAGGAGAGCTTTCTGAACACCTGTGACAGACCATGTGCTTCACGGATTCACTGTCACCTAACCTCCCAGCGAGGACAAAGCACTGATATAACAGTTCAAAACCAACCAGACAAATTACAAACAGCAGGCCTGCCCCATCACACCAAACGTGCATACCTGGTACTTCCAACAGCAGAAAATACAGCCCGGCGGCGTGAAGGCCAAATTCCTGCTGCTGAGCACTGACATTTTTCTTAAGGGCCTTATAAACGAAGTGGTGAAACAAGGCCATCAGCGCATTGTGGGAAATTCCGTTTTCCACGAAGAAGGTCCAAATGCTCTGGGGAGGGCAAACGGTAAGCACCAGTCGTTAGAGCACCATGAGAGTCTCCTCTCGCTGTATCTGATTCTTCTGAGTGCTTAGTGCCCTATGAAAAACGAACAGACCATTCTGCCTCCTAATTATAAACGTCTGCCATTTTCAAAGGGACTAAAACAGAACATTTAAAAGTGTATTATTCAAAATTTACAAAGCTGAGGAGTTTCCTGGTGGTCCAGTGGTTAGGACTCCATGCCTTCACTGGGGAGAGGCTGGGTTCCATTACCGGTTGGGAACTAAGATCCCACAAGCTGAGTGGCTCAGCCAATAAAAGAAAAAATAAACGAAAGTCACAAAGATAAGAAACTATACAAGAATCTTAATTAAACTTGCAAAATAACTTTGGGTAAGTTTGAAGCATATGTATTTCTGAAATTACTACACCTGGAAGCTATACTTAGACTCTGGGGACACCTCTGTCAGTGATTACTCAGACAAGTCACCCCTCCATCTATGTTAAATGTGTCTCAATCCATTTAGTTACTCTAATTACTAACTAAAAAAATCAGAGCAACTTTTTTTAAGTCAAAATGTTTTGTGGGCAATGGGAGCAGGAGAGGAAAACCTGCGAGTGTCTCGCTCAACAGACTGCAGAAACAGCCTCGGTAGGAGAGGAAGTAAACCCTAGAGCACAAACCATAATTTCATTAATTTGATCACTGTTCACGCTTTCCCCTCTTATAGACACGATGAGAAAATAGCTTATTTGTGTAAAGCAAACAGTAGGAACGAAATATGGTTTACTATGGGCCACCTTAAAAAAACATAAGCCCACAGAAGTTCAGTAAATCAGACCTCGACAGCCTCTTTCCCTCACCACGAAGCCTGTGGAGGAAAGCAGTCACCTCCTCATTTCTCAGGCCACCTCAGCTCCCCTCCTGCTGCCTGGAACCGTGACCCTGGGGGACCCAGTCACCTCGGCAGCATTTCAGACCTGACAAAGACCCAGTCCACAAAACTCTATCAACTCTATTTGAAAAGAGTCCCCAGTTTCCAGCCCTCCACCCCAATTCCCACAACTGTGACCCAGACCACACAACACACATTTTTCAAAAAATCAATGAGCGAAACACAGCTGACTGTTGAACAACATGGAGTGAGTGGGAAGTCCTCGTGTAATTCACGGCCGGCCCTCCACAGACACAGGCCCTTCACATCTGTGGTTCTGCATCCAGGGACTGAAACTCCCGGGACCATGCAGTCCTGCAGGTACTGCTGGAAACTCTGCACAGAAGTGGGCCTGTGCAGCCAAAACCATGGGATTCAGGGGTCAGTCATAAGGTCCCTAGGGAGCTCCCTGGGTACAGCATTCCCCCCTTAAGTCTGTGTTTGGTTAAGAACACCCACTGAAACAGCACTCTTCACGTTCCTGGGTCTACTGCACACTAGAACCCCTTCCTCCAAGAGGCAGATGGGAGGACAAGCGGTTTAGTCTAGGGATGATGCTTAGACCTGAACCTTGTGGACAGCAAACACCTCACTCTGGAAGCCTACCACGGACCCCATTCACAGCTGTCCTGTGGCCCGCACCCTGCCTCATCCCCTCGGACTTGCTGTACATCCCCACTGTGAGGCTCCTTCTCAAGGCTGCCCTAGAATCCTCATTACTGGTCAGCATTCCAGCCATTTGTGAAGATGTGCCTCCAGACAGCTACCTTTCTGGGACCTTCCCAGCCTCAACCTCAGCAAGCTGCCTTTTCCAGGCAAGCCAAGATGGCATTTAACGTGTCCTACAGAAGTTTCTAACACAGAGAGCTGGTGGCCCGTGCTTCTTCACGCCCGTGGATGTGGTCACTGCACAGGCTCTGGCCAGAGCAATGACAGTGCACGCTCCCAGAGCTTAATTCTCCCGTCCCCTGCATCCCCCTGTAGGGAGAGGCTCTGTACCCTCACCATGTTACGCTCCTGGGTACTGCATGTGGTACTCAGCATTACGCTTAACGAGTATTTAACAGGTCGATTTAATTTTTGAACAGCTACCTGAAACTAATAACAGAAATGTTTTTTAAATTTAAACCTTTCGGAGATATTAACACATAAGTATTCTTTCTTCTGCTTTCTAGTCCTTCAGTTTTTTGAGAAGAAGTTTATGATCTAAAGAGTAACAGTCACACTACGTAGAACTCCATTTAAAGCAACTCTTTTTTCCTTTCTTAGTTCAACTAATCACTTCTCAGATTAACATTCAATTTCCTTAAAGCAAAGGCATCCTGAGTTGTTAACTGCATTGTCCTCGGCCCTCTTTTCTTAGATCGCTTATTGGTTTTCATCCGTACCTTGGCCTTTACTCTTTCCTTTAATCTGCGCGTTAACAATGTTCACGAGACGGAAAGAGTCTCAGACTGTAACCTGGGGGCGGTGACGAGGCCGTCCCAGTACGTGAGCCGCAGTCTCTACATCGCTCTCCCTTCCTTCCGCACTGCGTACCAAGAGACCAAGCTCCAGATAACACCGGGGTTTAACAACGGAACGGCTAGCTTGTTTTTTTTTTCTCTCTTTTACCTCAGCAGCGTCACGTTTTTCAGTAGCAAAAGGTAGCATTGCGCTGTAAAGCTCTGTGAATGCGCTCAGTCCAGTCTGCACGATCTCTGCTTCTATGCTGGCATCCAGAGGCTCGGTCTCCGTGAATTCCAGTTCCCATACTCCATCCACCCATTCTAGTAGGAAAATGCAACTACAGTCAACTTATGTTCTGTAGCAATGAGCTTTAGACTCTAAATACATTCAAGAAGAGAACAGTTTTCTGGGCACAAGTCATACCACACAGGTGAGGCAGAATGAAGAGAGAAGCAAAAAGGGTTAGAAAAATCTGTATACTCATTAAACTGACAGCTGGCTATTAAGTTGGCCATCCTCTAAAAACATGAAGTAGGAAAACACTTTACAGATGTTAACAGTTTGGGGGAAGACCCAGCCTTCCCATGTGTTCAAGCTAGAGAAGAGGCAATAAAAAGCTGTCTCGGCTGTCCCTTTGTGAAAGTCTTATAACGAAGCTGAAGTCGCTCAGTCGCGTCCGACTCTCTGTGACCCCACGGACTGTAGCCCGCCAGGCTCCTCTGTCTGTGGGATTCTCCAGACAAGAACACTGGAGTGGGTTGCCCTTGCCTTCTCCAGAGGATCCTGGCGACTCAGGGATCGAACCCGTGTCTCGTACATTGCAGGCAGATTCTTTACCATCTGAGTCACTAACTAATAAACCCAAATAAAGTGTACAGTGGAAAGGGACAGGCGAGGCAAATAAAATGAAATGACTCAAAAAAATATGAGTCAAAAAAAATGACTGCCGGCTACGGCGATGCCGCAGAATGGAACGCAGCCTCGAGACAGCGGCCAGCGGCGACTGCGGCGGGTGGGGACACCCACTGCCCTTCAGAGACGACGGGCGCCCGGAGGCTCCGGCCGCACCCCTGGGCCCCACGTTCAGGTCAGCTCGGGCCAACAGCCGCGCGGCCGAAGCCTCCGCGCAGACCCGGGGGCAAGGCCGGGAAACAGGAGTACGGAGCAGGAGGAGGACGCGGCCCTTGCCCAGCATCCCCCGGAGCACCCGGGCCCCGGGCGCGTCCTCACCTTGGCTGAGGTCGAGGGGGCACCAGGTCTGCAGGGCGCACGCCAGGTTCCCGCCAGCCTCCATGACCGCCGCTCGCCTCCCTTTCAAAGTTGCTCCGGCGCGCGCGCCCAGAAGGCCCCGCTGACGTCAAAGGTCAGCACCGACCAATCACCGCGCCCCGTTGGCAGGACGGCAGCCAATCAGCAGGGCCTTCCGCCGGATGCGCAAAGGGAGCGAGCACCGCCCACGCAACTGAAGTTGGGGGTTTTCAGCTGTCGCTTCACAGTGGGGCTAAAGAAACGAGCCAAGTATACTGCCTTCCGGCTCCTTTTCCCTACGTGGCGGACGCACTGAAGAGAAGCTGAAGCAGGGCACTTCCTGTTGTAACTGTCACTTCTGCCCCCTGTCAGGCGGCCTGTCGAAGGGCCGCGTTTACCCGTCAGTCAGCAAGCGGAGGCGTACACAGCCGAGTGGGGGAGCTGCCTACCGGTCAACGGATGAAACCCAGGAAGGGCAGAAAAGGCAGCCAGAAAGGACTCTTTTTTTAGAAAGGATACCGCTAGGCCTGAATTTTACTGGACTGGTGTTTGACAGGTCGGGCGGGAGCCAGGAAGGAGCCGCCGCCGCCCCGCCGTCCGCCGGGCGTGGGGCGGTGCTCGCGGCGCGCAGGCGCAGTGCGGGCTCCCCGGGGGCGCGGCGGCCGCGCTGGGGGCGGGCCGTGCGCATGCGCGCAGCCACCCCGGCGCGTCCGGCTGAGCGGCGGCCGCGCTGCAAGCTGCTCCGGGCTCGGGCCGCTGCCTCTGAGGTGGGCTCCACAGGCCGCGGCCGGCGGGTGCCTCGCGCGCCCGCTCCGCCTTGCCCTCGGAACCGCGCCGGCCCGGCGAGCGCGGGCGTCGGCGTCGTGCCCAGCCCGCCGGCCTCCCCAGGCCCGGCCGGCCCGGCGGGGCCATGAGCTTCTTTGGCTTCGGGCAGAGCGTGGATGTGGACATCCTGCTGAACGACGCGGATAGCAGACGGCGGGCCGAGCACAAGACCGAGGATGGGAAGAAGGACAAGTACTTCCTCTTCTACGACGGCGAGACGGTGTCCGGGAAGGTGAGCCTGGCTCTCAAGAACCCCAACAAGCGGCTGGAGCACCAGGGCATCAAGGTCGAGTTCATCGGGCAGATCGGTGAGTGCGGGGTCCGCCCCGCCGGACCCCGTCCCCGCCCCCTAGCCCCCGCACCCCCTGCTGCAATTCCAGACCTCCGCCCCCCTCCAGCCCCTGGCGCGACCCGAACCCCTGTCCCCCCAAGCACGGCTGCAATTCCAGACCCCCTGTCCCCCACTCTGCCCCAGGCCCTGTGACCTGTTGCCCGCCGCCCTGGGTCCGAGCTCCGCGGGCCTGCCTCGGCTTCCGTGCCAGCTGGGCCAGCCTGCAGGTCGTGACCACCACTCCGAGCCCCGCGTGGCCCGCCCACCTCTTTCTAGGGTCTGTGGCCCACCAGCCTCTTACCGCACCTTCGCTGGGAGCTGTTTGAGAAAGCATCCCCGCGGGCTCCAGCATCAGCCCTGTGTCCACACAAGCTGCATCCCTAAGACTTCTTGATTAGAAGAGTCTGTGGCACTCTTCTTCTTAACGAAAGGGTGCTTCCAAGCCCCAGATCTAAGTGGTCAAAATTTCCCAAGGCTCTAACAGTTTTCAAACACCACTGTTAGCAGTTACAGCTAGACAATAAAAGACAGAAGGTTTGGGAGCTGCCAGTCAACACAGGGTTGTCTCCACTTCTGTTTGGACTCTCCTGTTTATGAAAACTCACAGGTACTTCTGAAATAGTTTGTGTCAGTAGTTCAGGAGTAGGGTCACAGTAAATACCACAGTTGGCTGCAAAGACGTCGAGCAGAGAAATCGTGCCCCATGCCCCCGCCCGCTCTGGTCCTGTGTGGGGGATTTCCTGGGACCACTCCTCAGAGGCTCTCTGTCACTCCCTGAGATCCCAGCACAGAATCTGTTCTCCATTTTGATGAGACAGAAAACAGAGAAGCTCTGGGGAAAGGCTGTGTGCTCAGCACGTCAGTGCCCAGCCTGAAGTGTTGGCTTCTGCTATTTAAGTTAACAGAAATCAGGTCGAAGGCTAGCTGATCCTAGGAGCCCACCCGTTGCTATTCTAAACCCAGAATGAGTGGCCTGGAGCTGGAGAGTGGGCTTTAGGCCCTCTGCCCGCTCGCTTCCGGCTTCCGCAGTGCCCCTCAACAGCAGTGCTGTCGGCACGGCGGGTCTGCTCGTTCTCCGTTGTCGGGGGTTGCATTTCACAGCCTCTACCAGCCAGATGCCAGAACCACAGAAATGTCTTAAATCTGTGGAAGCTAAAATCACTCCTAGCAAAGAGCTCCTGGGGACACAGGATGAACCCACAGCATTCTGTGCTGGGCGTGAGTAAGGCGATGAAGTTCAGGCCTCCTTAGATTTAGTGTTTTCATATCATAGCTTTAAGGGTGTCACTGGATTCCGCGGCTCTGCATTAGGAGTGCAGATGGGCACGTCTAGCCAGCAGCTGTGCCGTCCTCCCCGGGGGTGACCCCTCCCCGTCTATGAAAGGTAGCCAGAGCGCCCCTGCCCCAGCGGTTGTGGAATGGGCTGTTTGAGGCGCTGGCAAGGCCTCCCTCCAGCCCGACTGGAAGGGGGCTGGCTGCCCTGCCTGGCTTCCTGTCTGCGCGCGTCCCAGGGCAGCATCCCTTCCCAGACTTCTCAACGCCTCTTCTGCTTCCATCGACAGCTCTTCCTGGGCCCCTGAGTCCACCCTGTGGCCTTGGGGAAGCTGTCCCCTCCCTGGGCCTCGGCGTCTCACCTGTAAGGCAGGGGCAGCAACCGAATCCCCTTGGGAGAACGGTGGGGGGTCTAGGGCCCAGCTTTGTGCAGCGTGCGGTGTGGGTGCCGGACCCGAGAGACTGGTGGCCCAGCCTCGGCACTGGAGCGAGGCTGGGGAGCGAGGTCCCCCCGCTGCGGCCGGGTGGTTTCTGCTCCCTTGCGTTCCTGACGCTGCGTGCAGCGGGCGGGGCTTCGCCCCGGCTCTGAGGTCTGCTGTACCCGTGACGCGCCAGGTGGTGGCCCTGCCCTAGCCGCCTGGGAGAATGCCGATGTTGTGCTGCAGCCCCCTTTCTCGTTTGTTTCACTCAGAATTTTCCTTCTTATAAACCACTGTCTGTCCGCTTTGGAAGTGCGTACGTCCTGCCTGTGCATTCCGCAGGACAGCCTGGTGTGTGGCCGAGGCTTCGGTTACGTGAGGCTCTGTGATGGGCAGATGTCGCTGGGGTCTTGTGAGGACTAGAGGTCGTCGATGTGTGTGAAGTGCAGGCTCTGGCGCTTATCAGCTGAACGCTCATAACCCCTGTTAGGCTGGATCCAGGGGCTGGACCTTTGAAGAGTCAGCTCCAGTTGCCTTGCTGACTGCCCCCAGGATGTCGTGCCAGGCCAGCCTCGCCTGCTGCATGCCCTGCGTCTCCTCCCAGCAGGAGGAGTCGCCCGAGTTCTCGCAGGGACGGCTTTCTGGTGGCCGTTGTGTGGGTCCTGTTCAGACCGCAGTCCTCAGGGCAGGCTGGCCCGTTTGCGCCGTGGCCTGCTCTGGCAGCCCCGTCTGCACCCACCGCTGCCCTGTCTGCTTGGACTCACGTCTCCCGAGCCTTTCTCCTCTCCTGAGCTCTCCCCCAGGTTCCGTGCCTGGGTCTCTGACTGCCTGCTGAACACCCGCAGAGACACCACGGGTTGCCCAGGGACACATCCGAACCAGACTGCTCCTTCTCTCCCTGCCCCAGCCCCCGCGCTGCCACTCCTCCCGTCTCCCCCGCTCTGCACGTCCCCTGGGTCGCCTCAGCCTCTGGAACTGGGGGAGGCCCCGGAGCGCTCTTGCCTCCCCCTGCACCCCCAGCGGCTCCGGGGGCGGCTCGCCTCAGTCCTCCCTCATCCTTCTTGGTGCCGCTGCCCCTGACGCCTCTGTGTGGAGCAGTCTCCTGACTGGCCTTCCTGCCTCTGTGTACCTTTTCTTTCAATTCAGTTTCTGTAAGAGCGAACTTTCTAGAAGGTAGTTCTGACGTTCTCAGTCCCTTCTGTAAACTTCTCCTTGACTCACAGTGGGTTGAAGGGGACAGTCATCCAGCTCTTTCCTGAGCTGCCCCTGGTTTTCTCCAGACATGTTTCTCTAACCCTTCATCCAGGCATGCGTTGTTGACTGTCCCCATCAGATGGCTGCAAGATACTCTGCACCTTCTGGAAGAAGGGGCAAAGACAGGCATGAATAAGTGTCCCCTGTGGTTCGCGGGGCTGAGATGCACTTTGTTGGGAAGTCCGTGACTTTCCATCCGAGAGGCTGGGTTCACACTGTCACCACATAAGTTCCATGGCATCTTGTCCCCCTGACACCTGCCAGGACTGGTCCGGTGTGAGCCCCACTCTGATCTGCACTGAGAGAATCTCACTGAAGAGGGGCTGTCAGATACCTTTGCTCTTATTTTTCTGACTCAGTTGCTCAGGCGTGTCCAACTCTTTGCGACCCCATGAACCGTAGCACACCAGGCTTCCCTGTCCTTCACCACCTCCTGGAGGCTGCCCAAGTTCATTTCCATTGAGTCGGTGATGCTATACAACCATCTCATTCTCTGTCGTCGCCTTCTCCTCTTGCCTTCTGCCTTTCCCAGCATCAGGGTCTTTTCCAGCGAGTCAGCTCTTCGCATCAGGTGGCCAAAGTATTGGAGTTTCAGCTTCAGCATCAGTCCTTCCAATGAATATTCAGGACTGATTTCCTTAAGGATGGACTATTTGGATCTCCTTGCAGTCCAGGAACTCTCAAGAGTCTTCTCTAGCATCACAATTCAAAAGCATCAGTTCTTTGGCACTCAGCTTTCTTTATGGTCCAACTCTCAAATCTCTACATGACCATCGTGAGACCATCGCTTTGACTGGACGGATCTTTGTCAGCAAAATGAGGTCTTTGCTTTTTCATGTGCTGTCTAGAAGTGTCATAACTTTTCTTCCAAGGAGCACGTTTTCTATTTTCATGGCTGCAGTCACCATCCGCAGTGATTTTGGAGCACATGAAGAGAAAGTCTGTCACTGTTTCCACTGTTTCCCCATCTATTTGCCATGAAGTGATGGGACCAGATGCCATGATCTTAGTTTTTTGAAAGTTGACCTTTAAGCCAGCTTTTTCACTCTCCTCTTTCACTTTCATCAAGAGGCTCTTTAGTTCTTCACTTTCTGCCATAAGGGTGGTGTCATCTGCATATCTGAGGGTATTGATATTTCTCCTGGCAGTCTTGATTCCAGCTTGTGATTCATCCACCCTCACATTTCGCATGATGTACTCTTCATAGAAGTTAAATAAGCAGGGTGACAATATACAGCCTTGATGTACTCCTTTCCTAATTTGGAACCAGTCTGTTCCATGTCTGGTTCTAACTGTTGCATCTTAACCTGCATACAGGTTTCTTAGGAGGCAGGTAAGGTGGTCTGGTATTCCCATCTCTTGAAGATTTTTCCAGTTTACGTGATCAACACAGTCCAGAGGCCTTACCATAGTCAGTGAAGCGGAAGCAGATATTTTTCTGGAGTTCTTTTGCTTTCTTTATGATCCAACGAATGTTGACAGTTTGATCTTTGGTTCCTCTACCTTTTCTAAACCTTGTATATCTGGAAGATTTCAGTTCAAGTACTGCTGAAGCCTAGCTTGAAGGATTTTAAGCATAACTTTGCTAGCATGAGAAATGAGCACAGTTGTCCAGTAGTTTGAGCATTCTTTGGCATGGCCCTTCTTTGGGATTGGAATGAACACAGAGTTTTTTCAGTCCTGTGGCCACGGCTGAGTGTTCCAAATTTATTGACGTATTGAGTGCAGCTCTTTAACAGCATCGTCATCAACAGCATTTAGGGCCTGAAGAAGCTCAGCCTGAACGTTGTCACCTGCACTAGCTTCTTTGGCAGCCGTGCTTCCAGAGGCCCACCTGGCTCCACACTCCAGGGTGTCTGGCTCTAGGTGAGCAATCCCACTGTCGTGGCTCTGGGGGTCATTAAGACCTGCTTTGTTCAGTTCTTCTCTGTACTGTTCCCACCTCTTCTTAATGTCTCCTCTCTCTGTTGGGTCCATACCGTTTCTGTCCTTTATTGAGCCCATCTTTACATGAAATGTTCCCTTGGTATCTCTAATGTTCTTAAAGAATATTGCACTCCAAAGTAGAGAGCTAGCCTCGGGATCTAAGTTTTTAGAAGTAAAGCCCCCAGGAGAGCCGAAACCCATCAGCCTGGCATTTCCCACTTACGGTCCTCAGACACTGGGCTTTGCTCCCCCTGCTGCTGTCCCCTGAAACCACGGCAGAGCTCAGAGCTTGGCACCCGAGACACCCAGCTCCCCAGCTAAGGGCTCCACCCGTGGCGGTCAGCAGAGACTCCTGTAGCGAAGGACCAGCACCAGGCAAAGGACAGGCCCCTGGGCCCTTGGCCCCTGTGCGTACCCCACCGCCACCGCCCCGAGAGGGCACCCTGCCCCTGCAGCCGCGCCCCGTGAGGCGGGCTCGCTGCCCGCTGCTGACACCACCTGGACTGGGGGAGCAGGTGGGTTGTTGGTGACCTAAGGTGGGTCCATGTATAACGGGGGGTCAGCAGCAAACTGCGATCACAGGGCGCTTCATGCGGAAGTAGCGGTGCTGGCTGGGCCTGACCTCACTGCAGCTCCCCGTGATGCAGCCGCTGCCCTGCCGCTTGGGACAGCAGGCTCTGCGGGGCGGGTCTGTCAGGGCCAGGGCCCAGGGCAGCCGACCTGAGAGCTCCCTGGAAGCTGTGCTTTCCCCACGCGCCCCCATGGCAGGCCTGGTTGCCGTGTTGGCTCTGGGAGGCAGGAGATCTGGCTTCTCAACTCCAAGAAGGCTTTGATCGCCAGGGGCTTCAGGCCTTTACTGTCTGGGGTGTGCCCAGCCCCTCATGCTCAGGCTGTCCCTGAGAGAGGCAGCCGAGAGGTGTGGGCCAGGCCTGCCGGGGGGTGGTCCCAGCCCCTGTGTCCAGGCAGCCAGCAGCAGACGCGGTGAGAGCACGCCGCCTCCCACTTCGTCCCGCCGACCCGTCCTGTCCTGCTCAGGCCGCTGTGGGGCGGGGCGGGGGGTCAGATCTTGACTGCGCTGGGGCCACGTGGAGTTGGTTGGTGGTAAGTGTCCCCTTCGCACAGCTGGGGACTGGGGGCGCTGGGGTCCGGGGCCTCGTCTCCAGCAGCCATCCTGGAGCACAGTTCACCACTTCAGCAGCAGTGTGACGTGGGCACAGACAGCCCAGGACACATGGGTGGCCTGACTCAGAACAGACAGCCAGCAGGACTGTCTGAGAGGAGGGTGGGTGTGCAGGAGGCCTTCTCGGAGGGCGGTCTCGGAACAAGCAGGAATCTGTTGGGATGTCCATCCTGAGTCCCACCTAGGCCCCGGCATCAGAGAGATTGGGGGGGAGTGCAGCCGTCTGCGCCTCAGCATAGCCTTGGGGGTCCTGGTGATCACACGAGTCCAGGGACTGTGGCCTAGACTGGGGTAGCCTGACAGCCCCTCCGTCAGTGGGGCCACGTGGGCCCGTCTGCAAATCCTCACCTGCCTCCCACCTCACGTTCACCCCTGATCTCCCGGGGCCCAGGAGCAGACACGGCCCAGCGGAGACCTGGCGCGCTGGGCCCAGCCCCACTCCACCGCGCCTCAGTTTCCTTGTCTGTCACATGTGACGGGCCCACCCAGCCGCTCAGGTTGCCGTGAGGATGGT
Source organism: Oryx dammah (assembly GCF_014754425.2). Lineage (NCBI taxonomy): Eukaryota > Metazoa > Chordata > Mammalia > Artiodactyla > Bovidae > Oryx > Oryx dammah. Next base: position 80,221,166 of record NW_024070201.1, read on the forward strand.
GTGACTGAGTGACGGAGTCGAGCACACTTCCCACACTTAGGAATCACTTCAACTGTGTAAAGAGATGACACGGTGTTTTGATGGCAGTGCCCCCCTGTGTCCCCTGGGTGCTGCCCCGGGATAGAGTCTCCACAGAGCACAGAGTGTTTGGGTGCAGGGCTGCCGTGCAGGACGGGAAGAGGGGGTCGTGAACCGACGTGCCGCTCCGCGGCTGGGAGGGGCGCTTCCGCAGCGGGCCCCCGCCGCCCTCCGTGGGCCAAGCTCCAGTAGCAGAGGTCTCCGCTCTCCCCGCAGAGCTCTACTACGACCGCGGCAACCACCATGAGTTCGTGTCCCTGGTGAAGGACCTGGCCCGGCCTGGAGAGGTCACCCAGTCGCAGGCCTTTGACTTCGAGTTCACCCACGTGGAAAAGCCCTACGAGTCCTACACCGGGCAGAACGTGAAGCTGCGGTGAGTGACCCGACCCCACGCACGGGGGACGCGGGCCTGCGTGCTGTCAGGCGGGAAGGGGGCCGCAGATTCGATTCTTTTTTAAATTTATGTTTGGCTGTGCCGGGGCTTCACTGTTGCCAGCAGGCTTTCTCTCGCTGCGGGGAGCGGGGTCTTCTCTCTCGTTTCGGTGCTTGGGCTCCTCGCTGCAGTGACTGCTCTCATTGTGGCGCACGGGGTCAGCTGCCCTGAGGCCTGTGGGTTCTTCCTGGACCAGGAATCGAGCCTATGTACCCTGCGGTGGCGGGCAGATTCTTAACCACTGGACCACCAGGGCAGTCCCAGATTGGGATTCTGATCCCAGACCCGTCCTCTTCATCTTTTGGGACAGGAGAGGATAAAACGTAGCACGGTGTGAGAAGTTTTAGAACAGGAATACACACCTTTTAAGTACAGGGGATTGTTTCCCTTATTTCAATCTTGAAAACCCAAGGCGGGCACTGATCCCAGGGCCTCTGAGCTCTGTAATGTCGCCCGGACTTCTGGCTCTAAGTCGTGGTCAACGCCTGGGGCCTGCGTGGGGGACCACACAGGCTCTGGGGAGGTCTCCCCTCTCCCGTCGGAAGACGGACTGCAGGCTCTTCTTTTCCAGCCTTTGCAGGGAGGTCCAGGCGCTGCAGGTGCCCCATTCCGCAGTGCTCTGTGACTGCTCTCGGAGGAGGCAGCAACAGCAAGCACTGTCTAGCTGTCAGTTAAGCTGGGACGGGGTCTTATTGTGATTTAACATGACGCTCTGCAGTAGATTCCTCATAGACATTCTTACGTCAGAAAGATGTTGAAAACAGTATGGCAGTTCCTCAAAATATTAAAAATAAAACTACCAAATGATTCATCAAATCCACTTCTGTGTATAAATCCAAACGCAGTGAAGCAGCACTCAGACAAATGCGAGTGTGCTCGCGTTTGGCAGCGGCGTTCCCAGTGGCCACAAAGTGGGCACAACCCCAGCGCCCATCAGTGGCTGAGTGGCTGAGTGCCAGGCGTGTCCACACGGTGAAATAGTGCTCGGCCTTGAAGGGGAAGCAGATCCTGACCCCTGCTGCAGCCCAGCAGAGCCTGGAAAACCTCATGCGCAGTGAAAGGCGCCTGTGTTCCCTTGGCGGGCAGCTCCTGCAGGTGGTAAAGACGGCTAGGCGAGGCGAGGGGCTGGGGAGGAAGCTGCAGGCTCGATCAGGACTCTGGATAGTGATCTCTGGGGCGTGCTCTGGGTACTGACAACTCTGGGACCGGTTAGAAGCTCAGGAGGAAAGCGTAGCTGGAGAGAGACAGGATGTGTGGAGAAAGGTGGGAAGCTGCAGGATGGAGATGTCGGACAGTGGCTCTCTGTCAGGGGTCCTGTGTTAGACTCCCTGGCCGGGGTGGGGATTATTTTTAAAAAAAAGAAGCGCAGGTTCCCGTGTCCTCCTCCAGGGCAGTTTCATGCCGAGCGTGAGTCCCGGGCGCCTCCAGACCCTGGAGCAGGAGACGCACACCTCCAAGGGGGCGCAGAGGCCAAGGGCTGCTGGCTTCCACCGCCAATGCCTGCTCTGAGGCCCTGCCCACAGGGCTGGGGCTTGCAGGCCTGGGTTTAGTGGGGGCCGCGCGGGCGGCGGGAGGGCAGCCGGAGGGTGGCGAGAGCCGCCCATGATGGCCCATCTCCAGCGAGGCTGCCGCCCAGCGTCCCAAGACGCCGTGCAGACCGACTGACTGCTTACCTGCCCTCACGTCCCGGGGCTGGGGCGCCGGGAGGCCTCCCTGCAGGGAGCGGCGAGAGCCACCCAGGACGGCCTGTCTCCAGCGAGGCTGCTGCCCGGTGTCCCAAAATGCTGTGTAGACCAACTGACCGCCTGCCTTCATGTCCCAGGGCTGCGGTGCCGGGGAGTCTTCCCTGCAGGGCTGGCCCATGGCCCGGCGCGGCTCGGCCCTTCACAGCCGCGTCTCCTCTCTCTCGCGCGGGGTGGGGGCCTCTCTTGGTGCAGCCGAGCGCCGTTCAGGCTCAGACGTCTCCTCTGCTGTTACACTTAGGAGGCCGGCTCTCCCTGAAGGCCCTTCTCCCCTCAGCGCCGGGTTGCCACCTCTGGCGGACATTCTACAGGCACTCTAGTTTCCCGTGGGTTTTTGCCGACTCCCCCGGCGGGGAGATGGGACCGCGAGTCGCCTGCGACTCCATCTCTGCGTCCTAGGTCTGGTAATAAACGCTGTGGGGACTCGCTGCCCTGGTTTCTGCATCACCTCTTCTTGTCACTTAACTGTGGGGACTTGAAACTTGCTCACTCGTGGAGTCGTGTCATAGCGTGCAGACCCAAGAGGACGTGGTCCCTGTATCCAAAGAGCCAGGAGGAGCTGCAGAAACAGAAGCGGCACGCGGTGCCTGGCAGGTGGCCACGAGGCTGCTGCTGGGGTACAGCCCCCCTGGACCCCGGGCCGGGCTCGGGGAGCGGCTGGGGAAGGGCCTTTGAGCTCCCTGCAGCTATAATCACAGGAGTGTGTCTCGTCTCTGCTGGGAGGGGTTGTCCAGAGGCGACTGCTCGGAAGAATCAAAGCCTCAGAGGCCGACTTGGCCAGGGGTTTTCGGGGGCCGTAGGGAGTGAGTAAACCCAGGTCTCTTCGCTGTTCGCCCGCCTCCCACAGGTACTTCCTCCGGGCCACTATCAGCCGCCGCCTCAACGACATTGTCAAGGAGATGGACATTGTGGTGCACACGCTGAGCACGTACCCCGAGCTGAACTCTTCCATCAAGATGGAGGTCGGCATTGAGGACTGTCTGCACATCGAGTTTGAATACAACAAGTCCAAGTGAGTGGTGGGTGGCTGGTGCCTGAGAGAGAGGGCACACAGGACTTGATGTGAACTGGCCAGAACGTTGTAGACCGCTCTTGCTGTTACAGTGTCACAATATCTCAGGGCTTGGAAATTGCAGAACTTACTGACCATTCAAAAACTACCACGAGCATCTTTCTTTTTAATATAGTACATTCCTGAAAATGCTCAAACATCAAATATGCAAAGTAAATGTTTATTCGACTCACAGAACTTTTTTAAAAAAGCCCCCATGTCGCCAAGGAGGGTCTCTGGGTGGGGCGGCCTCGCCTCAGACCTGCTGGCCTCCAGAGGCTTGGGGCGAGGGCTGCCTGGGCGGCCCTCCTGAGGGACTGGTGACGGACAGCTGTTTCCCCCGCCCCAGCCTGGAGCCCGCCTGTGGGAATGGCCCCGCCCCTGGGAGGGGCCCTTTGCCTTCTCCTTGCAGTCCCAGGGCTCGAAGGCCTTCCCAGGACGGAGCCCCCAGAGTGCTGCCCACCAGCACCCCAGCCGCCTGGTGTAGGAGGAGCCACCTCATAGAAACACAAGCAGCCTCCAGCCAGCAGAGCAGTGAGGACCAAGCTGAGCAGGAGACGGGCCTGTCTGAGGCTGGACGGGCACACCAGGCCCTGCCCGCAGAGCAGGCTGTGCCCAAAACAGGCGCCCGCTGTCCCACCCACAGGGGGAGCCCGCGATTACCCCCAAGGGCTCGGGCTGGGCTTACCGGCACTTCAGCTCCTGTACCTGGGTTTCCGGTCCGAAAATGAGGGCTTGGGTCAGGTGAGTGGAAAGGTGCCAGGAAGGAGGAAGAGCCCAGGCCCCCAGAACGGCTCCTTTGTGTCCTTTGTGGGCAAGAGTCCACTGAGCATAGAGGGGCGTCTGGGTTGCAGATCGGTGAGAGCCAGGAGAGCGTGTGCTCCAGCATCCCTCCCGGAGGCTGCACTTCGGTGCCCGCCATCGCCGCCCCCCACCCCCCCCCCCCCGGGAAGCGGGGGCAGGCGAGGCCGGAGGCAGGCAGGCCCCCACCCTGCACCTGTCAGTGGTCTGTCCTCCCTTGTGGTCAGAGCCTGCGTCCTCAGCCCCCGCCCCCAGCTCCCATCCCCTTCCTGAGCTTCACTCAGAACGTTTGCTCTTGGCGGCCACACCGGGTGCAGACCAGCCCCGCAGCTGACTGACCCGGGAAGGCCTAGCTCCCAGGTGCTGGAGGAAGACCGGGACCTGGTCCCCACTCCTGGTGGGTCAGCCTCTCACCCCACAGCCTCTAAAGTACATGCTGGTTACAGCGCCGGGTAGGGGTGACAGGGACCCGCTCTCTGAGGCGTGTGTGGGAGGCAGTGGGAGTGAGGCTGGTTCCAGTGCAGGGCATTGGAGTTGGCTCCGTGGGGCAGCCTGGGGGGAGCACGGGCCCGCGTGGCCTCAGCTCTCCGGGCCCACCACCCCCAGGCGGGCGGTGCCCTCTCCACATCCAGGAGGCCGGTCCCGTCCGGAGCGGCACCTCTTGGTTCCCTCTCTGCAGGTACCACCTGAAGGACGTCATCGTGGGAAAGATCTACTTCCTGCTGGTGCGGATCAAGATCAAGCACATGGAGATCGACATCATCAAGCGGGAGACGACCGGCACGGGCCCCAATGTGTACCACGAGAACGACACCATCGCTAAGTACGAGATCATGGACGGCGCGCCCGTGAGAGGTGAGCCTGCCCGGCTGGGGGCGTCGGGGCCACTGTCTCGGCCAGTGGCCGTGAACCCGTGCTGTCTTCACTTACACCGTCCTTGCTGCTGGGGGAGCGAGATGGTCCTTCCTGCTAGTTCCTGCACCAGGCTGACCAGTCAGGCTCTGGGCTGCCTGGCCAAGTGGATACCCTGACTGACACTCCCTGCTGCTGTGCATGGTGCTGGCGTGACCTCTAGGATAAGTGGAGCACGAGCTGGTGGGAGCCTGGTGGTTCCTGGGAGGAGCGATTGTTGCGGTTCTTTACCGGCACTGCAGCTGCCGACTGTGCGCGTTTTCCCATGGACGCGCTTGGTGCCGCCAGGCCTCGTGCAGCTCTCCCCAGTCCACGCCACGTGGGAGGAGGGGGTCGTGGCTTCTCAGGTCCTTGGCATCCCGAGCAGGGTCTTCGGGGGCAGGAATTGTCCATCTTGCCCGCTGGCTCCATTGTGTCCCCAGCCACACAGCCGAGCCAGGCTTGCCCTCCCTGGGGCACCGTGGGGCCTGTGAGCCACACAGGGTGACGCAGGCTCCGTGTGTGGCTTTGGGCTGCTCGTGGCTTTGCGCTTGCTTAGTGGAGCCCTGTCCTGAGTTTGTTCCACTTAGCTGAGGAAGGCACCGTGTTAGAGGTAGAAGGGATTTGAGATACCGTATAGCCTGATTCCCTCACTTTCCACGTGAGAACAGGAGGGTCCAGGGACAGCAGCAGACCCACCAGAGTTCAGTGGAGAGATCTGGGGCCCGCCAGTCTCGGGGGGCATGGGGTGGGCCGTGCCAGTTGGGGTGGGCCATGCCAGTTGGGGTGGGAGGGCTGACGCTGGAATTGCTGGGGAAGACAGAGCACTAGCCAGGGTGGGACGGCTGGCTCTCACAGCCCAGCCACCGGACTGTCGCTGGTAAGAGTCAGAGCTGCTCACCTGGCGTCCTCTGGTTGGCACTCTGCCACCCCGGTCCTGGCGGGCTCAGCCAGGAGGAGACGGAGCGGGCCTAGCCCGTCAGTGGGCGGCGCGCCTCCTGGAAGCGGGCGGCGGGCGGGGCGCCTGCCCTGCCCCCCTGAACCCTCCCGGCCCTGCAGGAGAGTCCATCCCCATCCGCCTCTTCCTGGCGGGCTACGAGCTCACGCCCACCATGCGGGACATCAACAAGAAGTTCTCGGTGCGCTACTACCTCAACCTGGTGCTCATCGACGACGAGGAGCGGCGCTACTTCAAGCAGCAGGTGGGGCCCCGGGGGCGGGGCCGCGGGGACGAGGGGCGGGGCCGCGGGGACGAGGGGCGGGGTGACCTGGTGGGTGTCTGTGCTGCTTGGTTCACCTGAGCCCCGCGGCCGGGACGAGGTCCCAGTTGACACCAGAGCCAGCCTCCTCGGGCCCAGCCCCCGTGGCTGCTCCGCCCTCCCGGCCCCATGGCCAGCAGGAGCCTCGAAGCCGTAGGGGATGGACAGCTGCTCGTTGGCGGGAGACCAGGGAGGCTGTTGCCTAAGAGTCCCTGGGACCCTCCCCAGGCCCCCCTCACGTGCCGTTCCCGCCACCCTGCAGGAGGTGGTGCTGTGGCGGAAGGGTGACATTGTCCGGAAGAGCATGTCGCACCAGGCAGCCATCGCCTCCCAGCGCTTCGAGGGCACGACGCCCCTGGGGGAGGCACGGACCCCTGGCCCCCTGTCCGACGGCGGCAGCAGACAGTAGGCCCAGGGCGGGGAAGTGGCTGGGGCGGGGGATCCGCTGCTGACCCGTGCTCGCAGCCTGAAAACAAACCGTGTCTTTGACGTAAATCGTTTTTCCTGAAGATCCTGAGGGGCTGGGGTTGGGAGGCAGGGTGTCCGGGACCCTGTGCCCGACAGGGGCGCGGGGAGAGAAGGGGTGTCCCCGGGGAGCTGTCTGTGGGGGCTGCAGAGGGCTCGGCCGGCGGAGGGGGCTCAGGCCGGGTGCTGCCGCGGGAGTCTGGACGTAGTGCTTTGGCGCCTCCACAGGCCGCCATCGTCCTCCTCTGACTCCCAAGCGTGGTCCTGGACCGGACAGGGTGTGGGGCGCCTCTGGCCGCCGCCCCTGGGCACAGAGACACCACGGTCCGTGTGGCACATGGATGGCAACAGGGAAGACACTGTGGTCGTGTGCAGCACGTGGTCCTGGGCACCCAGGAGCCGAGGCTCTCAGTCCCTGCTGTCCGTCTCATTCCCAGGGACCAGGGCTTAGTCTGACGCCCGGAAGCTGTCCTTCCCCCACAGCTTGGGACCCGGGGTGTTCTGCGTATGTGGGTGCTCGCCACGCTAGAGGGGGTCTTCTGGGCCGCACAGCGCCTGGGCCTGTCGTGTTAAGGGTGTGGCTGTCCGTCCTGGCCTCTCATCTCATCTAGAAGGACTAGGCAGACCGTGGGGTCAGCAGGTACCATGCACTCGGGGGTCTGGGTCCTGTCTTCTGGGAAGCAGACGGTTTGTTGTGTGTTGTCTTTATAGGGAGCCCTCTTTTCCTCGGAAATCGGGGCAGCTGTGGGCCTCGGACTGGGCAGGGCTTGTGGGTCAGAGCTAGACTGGAGAGAGGGTGTTTAGGCGGCACCAGGAAGAGTGCCGGCACTGGGGCAGGACAGCCAGGCGAGGGCAGGTGGTCCCTCGGGTGGACCACGGTTCCAGAGAACAGAGCAGTGCCCCTCAGCTTTTCCAGAGCGTGAGCCAAGCCCTGGGCCCCCCAGGGCAGCCTGCACCCTGCCTGCAAGGACCGCCCACCCACCGTCTGCCCCCAGCCAGCTGTGCCCGATGCCAGTCTTCTGAGGGAGCCAGAGCGCAGCCACTTTCATCCTCTGCCTGCCCATGGTCAGCCTCTGCGCCAGACAAGTGCGAGGCGTCGGCTGGGACCCCAGCGGAGCAGAGGGACCAGATAGGCAGTGTGGCCTGCAGTTGAGCTGCTGCGTATTTACAGGTTTCTCGATGTGTGTCTTACAGTGGCAGTTTTACACCAAGCTCTGTTTCAGCTGTGTGTCTGATTAAAGCAAGCCCCTGGGCTCAGAGGCTTCGTGCCCACAGTCCACCAGGCTCTGTGGTGTCTTTATTGCCCGCCGCATGCGCCACTCCAGCCCACGACGCCTACCCTCCCCACGCCTGCGGCCCCTGGAGAACAGCCATGCCCATGTTGCTAATGCCGGTTTCAGACAAGCGCATGGCCGAGAAAGGAATTTCGGATTGATTCCAGCCTGGCAAGTTGTCCTAAAACTGCTGGTTTAACCTCCGTGGGACCAGACCTTAAGGGGCGGTCAGGGAAGAGTAGAGACAGCCGCGTCACCAGACTGGGCCCTGCATTCGGTCAAGGGGCTGTGCAACTTGTTCTACCTGCAATGCTGACGGAAAGAAACGCTTCCAACTTAAGCATGGGTGTTTATTAGAAAGGACCAGGCCCCACCTCTGCTCACAACCGGCGTGCTCCCCACACCGCCTCTCGTCTTGTGGGGCAACACCTTGGCCATTTCAGCAGCCGCGTCTCCATTAACTCGGTTCCTGTTCCTCCAGGCTCAGGATAAAATCAAACTCCTCTACCGAAAAGGGCATGAAGAGGAAGAATTAGCTCTGTACCACCTCCTGAGTGGGCTTCTCAGGTGGCGTCAGTGGTAATGAACCCCATCGGTGCAGGAGGCGTACGAGACACGGGTTCGATCCCTGGGTCGGGAAGATTCCCCTGGGGGAGGGCATGGCAGCGCAGTCCAGTGTTCTTGCCTGGACAATCCCATGGGCAGGGGAGCCTGGGGCATGTGGTCTGTGGAGTCACACGACTCCACTCTGAAGGGAGTGGTCCGGCAGGCATGTCTCAGGTGCGAGGCCAGCCGCCGCTCCCTCGGGGAACGGGGAGGGGCTCTGGCTGCTGCCGTACACAGCATCCTGGGCAGCCCAGGGAGCTCCTCTCGTGGGAGTTACGGGGAGCGGGGACACAGACTCGGCCCTTAACCACGGTGCTTGGGCTTCGCCAGCCAGTACAAGTGAATTCACAGTCATTCTGGCATGTGGTCCAAAGACAAGGGCCATCCTTACCTCGGGTCAGGCGCTGGACGGACAGTCTCTGGTGAGTGAAGAGAGCCATGTTTTTTAAAGGGCCGCCAGAGGCTTTGTGTGCTTGGTGATGGGCTCTGAGCTCAGCCAGGGGAATGAAACGCTTCATCATCCTCACAAACTGTACGTCCACCTACAGGGGGCAGCGGTGTGTGGGACAGAAGGCACGTCCAGCTGTGTCAGCTGAGCGTAGGAGGCCATACGGGCGGGGTGCCCGCGCCCGTCCTCTGCCCCAGGGGCAGGGCGGCCTCACTGCGAGCGGGGCTCTCTGCCCTCCCCTGGAGACCCCCAGAGCCTCCGCCCTCTGTCCATCCGTGAGCTGGGAAAAAGAGGAGTAACTTTACCATGGACCACTTGGGGTTGTCTTCTTTGCTGGATGAATCATAGTGGGGATTGTTTTTCTCAAACTGTGTGTGGTCCGGGTAAGCCTCCTTCACAATCTGAAATCAGATCCGAGTCTCTGGTCGTTTGTCCGGTCAGCTCCACAGCCAGACTTCAGTCTGAGTCCAGCTCCCATTTCTTGGCCTACACAGTCTCGCCCCGTCTATCTGCTGCAGAGCCAGCGAGGGTTCAGACTTGGGAACGCTGCAGGCGACCCTGATGGTGGGCTCCCAACCAAGCAGAGCTCGCTGCTGGCACCGGTTTCCCACCCGCAGTCGCGTGTCCGCTGGCTGCCAGCCCGCCTGAGTGCAAGGCCACAGCATGGACCACGAGAAGCCTGTGCCCGCGGGGCCTGGGACACAGGCCTGCCTAGCTGTAGGCCTGCCACGCACTCCTGACCAGGGGAAGTGGGCGCGGATGACCCGCCTAGGCTGTGTCCCCAGACCCACATGAAAGGAGCCGGCTCAGCCCTCAGCCTGGATGCCCCACCTTCACGAGGCCCGCGATGCCCGGCTCTCTGCAGTTGCTGTGGTAGAAGAAGGCCTCCTCGTCCAGCCTCATGGCCCTCAGGAAGTTCCGGGCCTGTTGCAGCAGACAAGGAAAGCGCTGTCCTCCCACTGGTGGGAAGCACCAGCCGGTGGAAATCGAGTCTGCCTTTGTTAGCTGAGACTCCTTACTGCAGCCTCCCCCCGCTTCAGTTCCATCCTTGCCTTTTGCCCCGAGGTGTATCAGGACACTGGCTGGAACACAGGCAGTTTCAAAACTGCAGGCAGCCAGAGAAATTCAGGTATTGTGTATCTTCAGGTTTGGGTTCAGGGAAAAAGCACCTTTGGCCGAGACAGCTTCACTCCTGAGTAGGTCAGAGGGAAGCAGGCTTTTCCCCCCACGCCTCACGGTCCTGCCAGCCCGCCTACCTGGTAATTGCGCACACCATCCCAGCACGTCGTCTGCCTGGGCTGTGCCTGGAGATCCTTGATGCTGAACTGGGCCAGAAACAAGGTCATTCGGTGAACTCTCCTGGGCCGGCTGGTTAGGACGCATGGAAGCAGACTCGTTCCTCCCCATTTAGTGTGAACACTGCTGGCAGCAGGGGCCTCTGGGATAGGACCCCACAGAGCCGCACATGCCAGGCACGCAGATGGCAGCCTTGTGCCACCCTGTCATCGCTCACAGTCCAGAGGATCAGGGGAGTGGGTAATGAATCTGCTAATCCGGTTATCTCTCTTTTTCTATTATTAAAATATATATCCCTTCTATAGCGTCTCCAACTGTGTTGTCTCTGGGCTGTCGTGAGAACTGAGTCACTCACCCCCTGCTTACCGGCTGTTGGCAGGGAGATACCTAAGGGCACGGTGGGTGGCCAGAGAAAGGCAGCCCAAGGCCGAGTGTGGCCTGGCTTGGGGCTAGGGGACCAGCCCTCAGGCCGCATCCGCCCGTGCCTGACTCGCAGACAGGTTCACTGGAACACAGGTGGCCTAAGGCCAGTTCCGTTACTGTTCATCTCACATGGGCGTATAGTTGGCTGACAACGTGGTGAGTTTCAGGTGGACAGCGAAGGGACTCAGCCATACGGCCACATGGATCCATTCCCCCCCAAACGCCCCTCCCACGCAGGCCGCGTGGCCACGTCTAGCGACGGAAGCTGCACTGCGGGCACGGCCGCCTGGCCCTTCAGAGAGCAGGTGGAGGCTCTCAGAGCAGAGAGTGGCAAACACTGCTGGCCCCACTCTGCACTGCCTTCTCCCTGCTCCTCAAAGGCAAGAGGTCGGTGATGGGCCCCGTGGCGTGCCCTGTGCACTGTGGGGACGGGCGCGGGACCTCACCTTCACATCCACGCCTTTCTCCAGTCGACTTTCTGGCTCTGACTTCATCAGCCAGTAGCTGCCGAGAGCCTCCCCACCGTCTTCAGAGGCTGGAGTCCTCTGGAGGCTGGAGCTCTCCACTTGGGCTGATGCCCCCCCTAGGTTCTTAGTTTTGGGACGTTTTCCTTCTGGCCCCTTCATGTCTGCAACAGAAGCAAAAAGAAGGGAACTTTCTTACCTGCTGAGAAAGTTCTGATGCAGGAAAAACAGCTGCTCTGGAGTCAGCTTCCCAGGTGGCACTAGTGATAACCCACCTGCCAACATAGGAACCAGAGAGATGGGGTTCCAGTCCCCAGGGTGGGGCAGATGCCCTGGAGAAGGGCGTGGCAACCCACTCGGGTATCCTTGCCTGGAGAATCCCATGGACAGAGGAGCCCGGCGGGCTGCAGTCCTTGGGGTCACAGTCTGAAGCGGCTAAGCAACTGAGTACAAGCACAGTACAAACGGGAGGCCGAGGTGGTGCCTGGCGTTATCATCAGTGTTCAGGAACGTGAGCTTCCATGTCACCTCAGACTCCCTTGCTCACTGTGCTCTGAGCCTGCCTCCTTTCCACTCCTTGAAGGTGCTCAGAGAAGCTGGATAAAACCGCCACTGAGGAGTTTGCAGACATGGATGAGACTGAGTTTTGCCCTCCAGTGAAGGAAATGTGCCTGAAGCAGAATGGGTACCTGGTACCTAAGAGCTGTTAAGTTTTTACCTGTGCTCCGTGGTCACGCTCAACCTAAAGCAGTCAGTCCACACCATCCACCTGGAGGGTATGCGCCAGATTATACGCCAGCCTGCCACGCTGGCCTGAACCCACCTGACCCTCCTGCACGGCCTCTGGACCAAGTGGAAGCTCCCATGTGAGCCATGCTGACGGCCGTCTAATACGCGGCACCCTCCTGCTGTGCCGGTGGGCCCCCTGGACAGTGATCGGGACACTAAACACCGCGTGCGCTGATAACCCGCAACCCTCGCCCGTCTCCGGGAAGCACTTCCTCTGCCTCTGAGCGCTCGGAGTGGGGGCCGCGAGCGCCAGCCCTCGTCCCAGCGCCTTCCCCGGACAGTCAGCGCTCGGACGGACGAGTGGCAGAGAAGGGCCCAGGACAGAAGCCTGGGGGCGGCTCGGGGCCCCGGATCACAGAACCAGCCTCCCGGCCTCTCCCCGCGCGCGCTGAGCGGCCCGGCGCGCTCACCAGGCCCCGCCGGCCTCCTCCGGGCTCGCGGCATGCTGTCCCGCGGGTCGGGATGGCCGCAGCCTCGGGCGCTCACTGGATCCGCCCGCGGGGACCCGCGAAGCCTCTGCGCCCCCGCGAAGCCCCCGGCGCGCGGCCCCGGAGCTCTTCTCTCTCAGTCCGCGCCGCGCGCTCTGGCCCGGCCCCGCGACCCCCGCCGGCGCCCCGCGGCGCTCTCCGGTCTCGGCCGGCGCGCCGCGGCCCCGCGGGCCTCTGGGAATTATAGTCCCGGCTCCTCCCGCAGGCGTCCCCAGCGCGCCTCGGGGCCGCGGCGCGCACTACAGCTCCCGACGTGCAGTGCGGCGCGGCCCCCGCGGCCTGTCGGCCGGCCCAGGTCACGGGAGCACAGACCGCGGCGCGAGCTGCTGGGAAGGGAGCGCGCGGCGGTGATGCTTCGAGGAGGCTGCCAGCGTGTCGGGGCGCTTCTGAGGGGGCTGCGCCGCGGGCCCCGGGGCGCCGCCGACAGCGTCCAGCGGGGCGTGGTCTCCTGCATCGACCGTAAGGCCCGCCGGGGGTAGGCTCCGTCCAGCTAGCCGGCCAGGCCGCCCCCGGCCCCGCGTCGGCGCGTGCGGAGCCCGGGGGCGCGCGGGCGGGCGGGGGCCCTCGGCGGCCGCCGCCGGTCCATCCCGGGGCTTTGCGGTGGGGGACCGGCGAGGCGGTCCGGGGCCGCGGTTCCCTTCTCTCCCAGCGCTCGGAGCTGCCTTGTTACCTCTGCTTGCTGATAAGGGCGAGCTTCGCCGCGGGGACTCGTGAGCCTTGCTGTTGCTGCTGCTGCTAAGTCGCTTCAGTCGTGTCCGACTCTGTGCGACCCCATGGACTGCAGCCCTCCAGGTTCCTCCGTCCATGGGATTTTCCAGGCACGAGTACTGGAGTGGGTGGCCGTTGCCTTCTCCTGTAACTGCGTAGTGATACACCAATTCAACGTACTGCTATGGGGAAAACACCATTTAATGAGACATGAAGACAAAGCACAGACCCGACTAAGGGACTACAGCACGGCTCTGACCAGAGCAAGTGGGGGGACGGGGGAGGGGAGGTGGCTGGGTAAACTACAGCCTCGGGGGCGGGGGAGGGGCTCTGGTTTGAGAACGGCTAAACAGACGGCAGGATGAGACAGGAAATCAAAACCAATGATGAAAGCAGACACACCGTCAGAGAACTCCAACAGCAAGGAGAATATACAGAACTGTTCCTTAACAAATATTTGGAAAGAAATCAAGCATGAAACCACAGAGAAATCGTCAAAGAATTTAAAATATCAACTAATTAGCCAATGATGCAAATTATAAAAACAGTGTGGCAAAAGACCACGAAATGGACTAGTTACTTCACAGGCCGCTAAAATGATTCACGGTTAATTTTATTATAAGCTGACTAACAAGGCAGCTAACATGAGATGGGTGGTCACAGAAAAAAGAAAATACAAGTCCAGTTACAAAGCAGAGTGTTGTACACGTGATTTCATGGGGTAAATAGCAATGCACTCACAAAACCCAAGCTAAACAGGCAAGAAAGCTGGAACATGTGCTTTAGAGCCGCACACTCTCACCAAAAGCCCTAGGTCGTCATCCCACTTTTAGACTCTTGGAAAAGTGAGGCAGCCCGATGTCTTCCCCGGGGCCCCGGGCTTTTAACCCGTGGAGACAGAAAAGCCTGGCAGGCTACAGTCTTTGGGGTTGCAAAGAATCGGACACGACTGGACACACACCCACAACGGAGTAGGGGAGACCTAGGCCAACTAGGGGGTAACCGTACCCTGTGATGCTGTCGAAAAAGAAAAATACTTTTTTCTTTTGAAATCTTTCTTTTAAAAAATCTAAAGTAAATGACACTTGTAAGCAAATAGAGCAGCTTCTGAGTGCCTCAGCTCAATATCTAGAGTTCAAGGACACTAAGGAACAGGACATTTTCTCTCCAGTGTCTTAAAGCACCTTCACAGGGTGCCACCCCATCCTTGCGCTTAGAATTTGGTAAGCAGGACCACCTTTGTTGGTTGGCAGCAAATAGGTTAAATAAGAATATTTCCTGTGGCTAGAGGTGTAGCTTCAACAAATGAGTTGCTTTATCAGCTTTTTAAAAGAAACTAGTGAAATGAAGCTGTCCTTTCAGTATATCATTCTGCATATTCTAATATCAAGTTAATGGAAGTGATCAGCAAATGTTTCTCATTGTTTCTTGGTGCATTTTAATGTGAAAAGTAATTTTTGAGAGGGTTCTCATTTTCCTTATATATCATTTTACAGATAGAGAAACTTGCTTAGGGTCTAGTGCAGCCCTCTCATTTTACAGTGGGGGACCTGAGGCTGAGAGAGAAGCCTTCCCTCCTGAAAGCTGTGTAATGAATAGTTGCAGACCCAGAGCTTGAACGCCTGGTTGCTCGCCCATTGCAATTTGCTGCAGCTTCCCACGTGCTCTCTCAGCGCCAGGATTCTCGGAACTGCTGAGATCTGGTGAGGTGTGGACTTTGGATGCATTCAGAGATACCTGTGTTCAGTTGTTCGGCCTCTTATTTACCCTTGCACTACTGTACAGTCAAGGTTTTCCTCCTCTAACGTGGGTCTTGTTCTCTTTAGCTTCACTGCTGCTGTGTGTGTGTGTCTTTGTGTGTATGTACTGGCTTCTCGAACTCTGCCCGTAGCTCCAGCAAGCTTCATGTGGCCTGGTTTTTGTTGTGTTTTTTTCGCTCATGTTTTCTGGAAACTGGGGTACTTAGTAACCATGCTTTCTTGTGTATTATTTACTTTTTAACTTGACTCTTTGCTTGCTTACTCCAAGCAGTGGAGTTGTTGTTGTTGTTCAGTTATGTCTGGCTCTTTGCGACCCCATGGACTGCAGCACGCCAGGTCTCCCTGTCCACCACCAACTCCTGGAGCTTGCTCAAACTCACGTCCGTCGAGTCAGCGATGCCATCCACCCATCTCATCCTCTGTCGTCCCTTTCTCCTCCCGCCCTCAGTGTTTCCCAGCCTCAAGGTCTTTTCTAATGAGTCTGCCCTTCGTATCAGGTGGCCAGAGTTTTGGAGCTGCTTTCGTTGGCATTCCATTCTCTAGAATTGACTATTACTGATCTTAAATAAATATGTGACCATGCTGTATCTAGGCAGGCACCCTCAGAGCCGCCGTCGGTTTGGTTCACTGTAGTGAAGCCAACACTGTAGTGACGGGTCTGCTTGCCCGGTGCTTGTAAAAGTTAGAGCCACACCTCACTGTAGTTTGTGACGTGTGCAGCAGCATCGGACCCAAGAAAACAACGTTCACACCTTAATTTAAAACCACTGCGTTGCTGACAGAAAACAAGGCTGACCGTCACTTGATGGTGCAGGGTCGCTGCAGACCTTTGATGGGTTAAAAAAACAGGTTCTGCAGCGTGAAATGAGGGACAGAAGAACCAGCGTGTGCCCTTATGTTTACCTTGAACTCGTTCCCTGTGAACTTACATTGGACGCAGTTTCAATTCAGTTCAGTCGCTCAGTCGTGTCCACCTCTTTGCGGCAGCACACCAGGCTTCCCTGTCCATCACCAACCCCCAGAGCTTGCTCAAACTCACGTCCATTGAGTCAGTGATACAATCCAACCATATCATCCTCTGTCGTCCCCTTCTCCTGCCTTCAGTCTTTCCCAGCATCAGGGTCTTTTCCAATGAGTCAGCTCTTCGCATCAGGTGGCCAAAGCATTGGGGTTTCAGCTTCAGCATCAGTCCTTCCAGTGAACACCCAGGACTGATCTCCTCTAGGATGGACTGGTTGGATCTCCTTGTAGTTTAGATGTACTTAAACCTTTTATACCTTGAACTACTTGTTTGAATCTGTCAGTACTAATAATAGCATCTGTAAACATGTGTTGAGCTGTTGCTGAGACTGAAGTTCTGTAGCCCGTATACACTCAAGTGTTTCTTTCCTCAGCACTCACGACATCCTATCCCAGCACTGCCCCGTGGTAGACCTTCGGTCTGAATTCTTTTGGGAGTGGAAACTGGCCCAAGTCCTGAGTAGGGAGCCCCGAACTGTTCACCCCTAACCATATTTCTGAGAGCACCACCCAGTGTAGTTTCTGCCTTGGACTTCTGAAGGTAAGGCCACCTTCAGTGCTCACAATTCCCATCTTACCGACAGTCCGGGTGGGGACACACAGCTCTCCTGGCTCACAGGCAGCTGCTCCTGAGGCCTGGGCTCGCCCGGGTTCTCTGAGAGGATGGCTGCGGGGCAGTTGGGTGCTGAAGGGGGTTGTCCCCTGAGACTCCACGCCTCCCGTGCTCTGTACCGTCGCCCCCAGGACCTTGTTTAACATGGAAGGACGGAGCCTTAGGAGGCCACACAGAGCCCACACCTTCCACTTTGCCCTCGACATTTTCACAGCCACCACTGTGCCTCCTGCAGTAAGAGACACTCCCTGATGCTTCTTAGCACATCTGAGGCAGGGGGTCCTTTTCAAGGGGCAGCACAAAGAAAACCAAGGAGAAATGAATGGGATTTGCCCCGTGCGGGCTGCTGACCGTTCTGTGGTGCAGCTCCCAGGAGTCGCAGTCCTCTTCTGCACCGTTCCCAACAGGTTGTGGTCTTCTCATGGGAGCTTTGCTTAGGTTCTTTCCTCTTAGCTTCTGGCCTGCCCTGAGCAGAATGTCTGTCACCTTGTAAAATGGGGAAAATGATAAGTGTTTGAGGCACGGGACTGGCCAGTGGGCCTGTTGCTGTGTTTGACAGTTCAGTCCTGTCCTGCCTTCACTCTATGCAGTGTTTGGTGGTAAGCGAAGTACATAGAAAAAGAACAGTGTTCACATCATTCAGAGAACTGGCTGTTTAGAGAGAAGCTGCAAAGTAATAGCACTGACCTGGGTGATCAGTGTGTCAGGCTGATGCAGGGATCTCTCCTAAAGAGCGTCACCTGTCATGAGATACTGGAGTAGTATCGTCTCTTTCAAAATGTTTATGGTTCTAGAAAAACTTATCCTGATGAAACTGGACTGATGGTATTGCTCAGTCAGTTCCTCAGCTTTTAAGTAGCTTACAGCTGGAAGTGAAGGAGTTACCCAAAGCACTAATAGTCAGGAAAGAAAACACTCTAAAATTTCTGAATGCATTTGGCCAAGACAGATTTAGGAGGGCCTTAGCCTTGTTTTCAGCGCTGGAAGACTCAGGATCCGTGTTATGAGTGACTATCAAATGCACAGCTTTGCTGCAGGACCTTAATCCTCAGTTTGGAAAGTAAGCCAGAGTACACCTATTTTCTTTTCCTGATTGAGCTTTTTAAAATGACTCTGTTGATGCATATGGACAAATAGGCACAGATTCCGATACAGAAAAGGTAGGGCACCCTAAAGGGAAAAAAAAAGTTTTACCATAATATGAGGGTCAATGTGTGTTTATTATTCTCTTAATGTGGTTTTACGAGGAGGAAAAGAGAAAGATGAGGAATGCAAGAAATAGTAACGGGGTGAAAGAAGTCGGCTAGTGTGCTTGGGAGTGCTGGAGGGAGGCGCGGGTTCACGGGGGGCGCGCGGCGGAGCTCCATGTGGGGTTGCTCTCGAAGTCGCCTGCCCGCCAAGCTGCACGGGGCTTCTGGCCTGCTGTCCTC
This sequence comes from Oryx dammah, assembly GCF_014754425.2. Lineage (NCBI taxonomy): Eukaryota > Metazoa > Chordata > Mammalia > Artiodactyla > Bovidae > Oryx > Oryx dammah. Next base: position 80,239,205 of record NW_024070201.1, read on the forward strand.
TCCCCTGAGCCTCGACCCGGTTCTGAGTAAATGCTGCCTTGCCCACAGCTTCCATGGGACTAAATGAAGAGCAGAAAGAGTTCCAGAAAGTGGCCTTCAACTTTGCTGCCCGGGAGATGGCGCCGCACATGGCAGAGTGGGACCAGAAGGTGCGGGCGCTCAGCTGCACGGTGCCTCCCGCCATGAGCTCGCCTCCTCCCAAGCACCCAGCTTGCGAGGGTTCTGCTCTGAAAACTCACAGCAAATGCGAGTTCCTGTAGGGGCGCGAGTCCTCCTCCTGCAGATGCCATTGCTTTAATTCGTAGATGAAAATTAAGATTTGGGCACTCTTAAAACCCAGGCAGTACTGGAATGATAAAAAGAAACTTGGGTGCCAGAAAGCAGTCCTCGTGGGGTGCGTTTTAACTGGTGCCGCAGTGTGGGAGACCAAAGCGGCACTGAGTCGCGGGGCCCCGTCCCCTGCTGGGTGCACACGTCTGGGTCCCTCCTCACGCCCCCTGGAGAGAAGCCCGCCTGCGAGTCCCTCTCCGATGACCCTGCCCTTGTCTCCACAGGAGCTGTTCCCTGTGGACACGATGCGGAAGGCAGCGCAGCTGGGCTTCGGCGGGCTGTACGTTCAGACAGATGTCGGAGGGGCAGGCCTCTCGCGGCTGGACACCTCCGTCGTCTTTGAAGCCTTGGCCACGGGCTGCACCAGCACCACAGCCTACATGAGCATCCACAAGTGAGTGCCGGCCCGGCAGGCGCAGCGCGTGCTCGCGCGGGTCAGCGGGCGCCTTCTGTGTGGACGGGAGAGGGTTTTGCTGTGTCGGTTGCCTACCCCCGAGGAGCCAGACTCTCAGCAGTTCACACGAGGTCTGCGGCTGCCTCTTGCGCGCGAATCTGTCATCTTGTGTGTTGCTTAGAGAATGCTGGCCTTCTCCCAAATGCCAGCTGCCCTGGTTCCAGACAAGAGTTCTGCATTAGGGAAGGGCCTCGCTTCCCTTTTCCTCAACCCAGAGATGAAGCCTCCACTAATTTGGGAGAGTACATAGGACAGCTTGATTTTCCGGGAGCTCAGTTAACCTAACCAGAGACAGTGTGGCCAGTGCCCGGGTGACCTTGGCTCTGGGTCCCTCTGCGTGCTGTGCTCCCGGACTTCGTGCTAATCCAGGCCTTTGCTTGAAAGCGAGCCTTCTCAGCTGTGGCTTCTCCCCGCCACGCTCTTGTGCTTTGCTCTCCTCCACGCGTGCCCTCCCCCTCAGGTTGCCTTTCCCTTCTGTCTGTCTCTGCCCTGGCCTCCTGGGTGTGCTCAGCATGTGTGTCTGGATGATCGACCACTTTGGGAGTGAGGAGCAGCGGCACCGGCTGTGCCCGCCCCTCTGCGCCATGGAGAAGTTCGCCTCCTACTGCCTCACCGAGCCAGGTGGGTGTGCGTGTGGCCGGCTGGCCTGCGGAGCCTCGGCCGGCCGCCCGCCCCCGGCTTGTGTCTCCATGCCCACCACAAGCTTGCAGGTCACAAGGCTCAGGGCTTCCTGGAGCGGGAGTGTGGAGGGGGAGCGGGGGAATCTCCCTGAGCACAGAGCGCTTCTCCAGGCCTGGATCGAAGGCGCCTGTCTTTAGGGTCGGTCTCTCAGGAGCTGGGGCCTCACGGGGGCTCCCTCCCCTCCCCAGCACCCCCGCCTCTCAGCTCCCCTTCCTCCCACCCTAGGGAGTGGGAGCGATGCTGCCTCCCTCGTGACCTCTGCCGTGCGACAACACGATCATTACATCCTCAATGGCTCCAAGGTACGGGCTGGCTGCAGCCCTCTCCCTCGCCGCCCGCCCGGCCTGGCTCGTGTGTTTGCAGGTGAACCGTGTGTGGGGCAAGGGCCTTAGGCCTATTTCCCTGTGCTCGCCGTTGCCGTTTCTCTCCAGTCTGAGCCCAGTTAGGCCCGTCCTGGGACCTCTTCCCGCTGCCCCTCGCCTCCCACTGCCCCCTCACCGAGGCACCCACTGTCTTCCTGCTGCGACCCCGCAGGCCTTCATCAGTGGCGGTGGCGAAGCTGATGTCTATGTAGTCATGTGCCGCACAGGAGGGCCGGGCCCCAGAGGCATCTCCTGCGTAGTGGTGGAGAAGGGGACCCCCGGCCTCAGCTTTGGCAAGAAGGAGAAAAAGGTGAGTGTGGTGGGACAGGGAGCGTCAGGCGGGAGCCCCGCCCCAGCTCAGCAAGTGGCCCGCCCTGGCGCAGGCCTTGCAGGCATTTGCATCAGTGAGGGTTTCGACAGCCATGGAGCAGGGGTGGGCCTCGCTGCGTCATGTGGCATGCGTTTGCCAGTGGCTTACATCAACAGAGGGATTTCTCCACTGGCTCCTGCGGCCACTTCTGGCCTGTATTTCATATTTCCTATCTCTCCGACCACTTGTTAGCGAGGAAGAAATTCTGACACAGGAGACTAGAGGTCTCAGGAGTGAAATGCTTTTGGCCCACTTTTCTTCTTTAGCTCAGCAAACCTCACTGGAGGTAACCGTGGGTCCCTCAGTAACGTAAGAGGAGGGTGTTTCCCTGGGCCTCAAGAAGACATCTCCAGGATGGACAGATCCCACAGCCAGGCCGTGAGCCACGGGCCTGTGGTTACGTCCCTGCCCCTGGTCCTGAGCTGGGGTCTGCTCAGATGGGCTGACCCGGCGAGTCCTCGGCTCCAGCAGGTGCCCTTAGAGTCGGGCCCGGGGAGCAGTCTGCGAGGAGATGGCCCCGCGTTTGCCTCTCACCACCTCTGCTGGCTCACCAGGCCCCCAGGCTGCTCCGTGCCGTCCCTAAACCTGACCCTCTGCAGCTGCCAGGGCCTGAGAGGCTCCGCGCCCCTCTCGTGCAGCAAAGCCAGACCCTCTCAGCACTAGGTGTGCAAAGCCTTATGCTCGTGCCTGCCTGCACTTGTAAGACACGTGCCCTCTTACCTTTGTAAACGCTGAGCTGTGTGCACGTGGCTTGGGAGACCGACTGACAGAGTCTTCCACGTTGTATTACAGAACCCGGTTATACTGATTCTGGTGTTTCTGCTCATAAAGCTAGTGTTGGCTGATTCAACACATTCATATTTCTGGTATCTGTTGGCAGTATTACAAAATCTAGCTAGCTTGGAAAAAAATTGTAAATAAATGCCTTATACAAAAAGTTTCTCTTTTTTTCCTTACACTCTGTCTCCTCTCACTTTAAAGCATACATTATTTTCTTCTTTTGCTTTTTAGTTTTCTTCTTGATTATTAGTTGTGCTTTGCGTCTCTCTTGACAAATGGGAAATTCGGAAGGCCAGACTCGGGCGCACCGGGCTGGGCTGTAGGGCCGCCTGTGAGCAGCGGGCGGGTCAGCCTGAGGGAGGGGAGCGAGCCAGGGTGTGATGCAGGCGGAGAAGAGCTGCTCAATGTAGGGACAGCCAAAGAAAGCTGTTACTTGATGCAATCTGCCAGGTCAGGAGCTGGCTGCCAGCCAGCCCTGAGGAGGGATCTGGGCAGAGGCAGCAGTGGTTGCAAAGAGCCTGATGTGGAAACAAGGTTAGTGTGTTTGAAGAAGCCAGAATTTCTCAGTGTGGCCAGAGGGTCATGAGCAGAGGGCTCCATGTGGGGTGAGGTCAGAGAGCTTGCAGGCCAGGCGAGGGGTCACCTGCTGACCCCCTTGCTTGATCTGGCTGCTCTAGTGGCCTGAGCAGCTGGCTTTCTCCCCAACTCGTCTTCCGTGCAAGCACATGCTTCCATTTGGTGTACTGAGCACCTTCTGTAGCTGAGAACTTGAAACAGAACAGGAGTGTGGAATGGCTTTAGCTTGGATTTAGATGTCAAAAGATTTTGTACGGGTAGCGGGGAGGACTCCTCGATGGCAGTGGGAAGGTGGTCTTTGGAATAAAAGACAGACGGACAGGAAGGGACTCCCTCTTCTGGGCAGGGGCCAGGGAATATCTTTCTGGCTGCAGCTTCTCAGGGACTCTAGGCGGTGAGGAGCCGGTTTCTCTGCCATGGGGAGGAGAGAGACGTTTTCACTGGAAGGGGCTGGGAGGTGGCGGCCACGTATCTGTGGTTCTCTTACAACTCAGTGTTAAGGTCGCCCGAGCTGCCCCAGCCAGGGGTGTGTGTCCTGGATGGGAGGTGAGTATCCAGGGAGACCCACGGCCAGGATGGGAGGGGTCAGACTCGGGGTCTGTAAGACAAGATGCCATGGCCAGCCCTGCTGACCAGAGGGCCCTTGGGAGGCTCCACGGGGAGGTGAGGGTGGGGGGTGTTCCCAGGGAGGGTCAGAGGCAGCAGAAGTGTGGTGCGGGAAGCCCCGAAGGGGGCGGGATAGGAGAGAGGGCTCAGCAGAGGGCGCGGGTGAGGAACAGGAGAGGGGCTGAGCCAGGGTTGGACAGAGGCCTCAGAGGAAAGGCCATGCATGCGCGGGGGCCAGTTCCCAGGCAGGGCGCCCTGAAGGGAGCGGTGGGGGAGGGCTGCAGGCCCCTGGGCCGGGGGCTCAGCTGGCCCTGTGTCCGCAGGCTCTGACAGCGTGGGTCTCCTGGAGCGGAGAGGAAGGCGGCCAGTCTGTCTGTGGGGCCCCTAAATCCGGCTTTCCATGAGGAAGGGGGCTCTGCCGGCCTCCCGGTGAAGCTGCCCCTGGGGACACCGTGGCCCCAGAAGGCACGCGGGCCGCCAGCAGGAGAGCTACGGGGCAGGGGCTGCGTCCTAGGGGTGGAAACTGTCCCTGGGCTCGAGACTGACATACCGAGGAGTGTCTTGCTAAACCAGCTCCCTAGGAAAAGCGGAGCCGGAAGTCCTCCTGTGCGGCCTTCGACGGCGCCTGTGGGGTGAATGCTCCCACTTCCGGTCGCCGGCGTGACGTCGCCGGCGTGACGTGACGTCGCCGGCAGGCCCGCCGTGCAAGGTGTGTGAGCGGCCCCCGCGCTCCGGAGCGCGGCCCGCACGCGGGCGGTGTAAGCAGATGCTCGGAAGCAGGTGTTCTCGGCCTGCTTAGCCGATGTGCTGCAAGGGAAGGCTGTCAGCGCTGACGTGCGGGCTTCCTGTTCCTGCGCAGCGGGGTTCGCGGGCGCCTGAGCCCCGGGACGGCGGAGCGCCCGTCTCGGGCCCGGGTGCCCGGCGGACGCCGCGCTGCGAGGTGACTGCCGGGCCGCCACACAGCGCCTGATTCTCGCCAGGTGGGGTGGAACTCGCAGCCGACCCGAGCAGTGATCTTTGAAGACTGTGCCGTCCCGGTGGCCAACAGGATCGGGGACGAGGGCCAGGGCTTCCTCATCGCCATGAAGGGCCTGAACGGCGGGAGGATCAGCGTCGGTGAGGACCGCGGGGGCGGGGGCGCGGGCCGGGCGCGGCGGCCCTCAGCTCACTGGCCGCCTTGGCGCCCTCCCTCCCAGCCTCCTGCTCCCTGGGCGCCGCCCACGCCTCGCTCGTCCTCGCCCGCGACTACCTCAAGGCCCGGAAGCAGTTTGGAGAGCCTCTGGCCAAGAGCCAGGTAACTCCCCGCGTGTCCCTTCCGTTGCTCTTGTCTCCAGAACGTCTTCTGGAGCAGTGGGGCCCTCACGTCTCTACTGGTTCTGCCCTCGTTGCAGCCAGAACCTGTGCTTTCTTTCTGTCCAGTTTGTAATAGTTTTGTTTGTAGTCGCAAGAAGATTCGTGATGTATTACATGGCAAGAGAAACATGATATTTTAGGAGCATGTGCTATTTTGTCTATGAGATACATAGATACCTGTAAACACTAATAACACGTTTTCAAAGATACCTCTGAAAATGCAAAAAGTAGTTATTTCAGGGGAGTGGGATTGGAGTGATGGCTTGTTTGTGACCCAGTTTTTCATTCTTTTTTCTTTATTGAGGTAACACTGGTTTACAACATCCTTAAAGTTTCCTGCATACATTATAATTGGGCTTCTTGTCCACTATAGCGAGCTCTCCACCAGAAGTCTGATTGCATCCATCGCCGTTCAGCTGACCCTCTTTACAAACATTACATCCTCCTGCCCTCTTCCTCTGGTAACCCCCAGTCTGTTCTCTGTAAGTGTGAGGTGGTTTTGTGTTTTCATTTACTGGTGTATTTTAGATTCCTCATGTGAGTGAAGCCATGTGGTATTTGTCTTTTTCTGTCTGACTTCATTCAACAGAACACTCTGGGTCCCTCCTTGTTGTCACAGATGGCAGAATTCCATTCTCTTTGTGGCTCAGTAGTAGTCCATCGAATACATATATTCCATCTGCTTTGTCCTTTTCTCTTGTTGGACACTTAGGTTGCTTCCATGTCTTAGCTGTTGCAAATAGTGCTGCAGTGAACTTAAGGACGCATGTATCTTTTTGAATTAGTGTTTTCGTATTTTTTTGGGAAAATACCATAAGTGGAATCTCTGGATCGTGGGATAGCTCTGTTCAGCTCTTAGCTTGCTGGGGTCCCTTCATAGGTTATGGTCTTTTTTCTGACTGACTTTAAGATTCTTTGTCTTTGACGTTGGACAGGTTTAATATATGTCTGGGAGACAGTCTGTTTGCCTTGAGGTAATCAGGTCGTCTCTTAGCCTTGTGGACATGTCTATCCAGTTCCTTCCCCAGGTTGGGGATGTTCTCGGCTCTTCCATAACCGAGCTCTGTACCCCCGGCCCCCGTCTTCTCCTCCTGGGCTGCTTGCCACCCTTGCGCTGCTCTTCCTGATGGAGTGGGGTAGCTCTGGTAGGGCTGACTCTCTCCTCTTCTCCCCGAGTCACTCCGAGGTCCCTGTCTTCAGGCTCTCTAACCGCATGGTCTGCTGTGTTTCCATAGCGCTCTAATGCGTTCTCCATCACGTTTATTGAGTTCTTCAGCTCCAGGATTTTGGTTTGATTCTTTCTTGGAATGTCTGTGTTCTTGGCAAAAGCTTCCATCTGTGCACTACTTTTATTCCTGAGTTATCTCATAGCTCGTTGAATTTCCTCATGATGGCTCTTTGGAATTCTCCGCCAGTTAGAGCCAGTGTCCATGACTGGTTTGGTTTCTGGAGAATCGTCATCTTTTTGTGACACCCTGTCTTACTGGTGAGTTACTCCTCTTCAGCTGGCTCATTAGAAGTAGCCACTCCGTTCTTAGGTAAAGCTTTTTTCTGCCTGATTCTAACAACCCCACAGGTTGGAAGCTAGAGGCTTTTCTGGTTTCCAGTAGGTGGTTCTGCAGCCCAGGCTCTGATTTCTCTTGCCTGCACGGCCTCTCCCTGAGGTGTTGCCCGGCCTCCCTGCCGCTCCGTGCCCAGGCTTCTGGCTGTGGCTGGCATCCCCCTGGAGGCGCCCAGCTTGTGGGCACCTCTGCCTTCTCCGGGGTCACCGGGGGTAGGCGAGCGGGGACGGAGCTGGGGTCTCGAGTGCCTCGCCTGTCTTGACTTGTTGGGTCCTGGGCGCTGCTGTGGGCTCAGCTGCCGGGCCAGGGGCTGCGGTCTGGGGTCTCAGGTCCTCGGGTCCTGCCACTCCAGGTCCCAGCCCACCACCGTGAGGTGCAGAGGTGTGGGCCACCGGCGCACCCTGGTGTGCTGGGCAGAGGCGCCTGTGTGGAGCTGTGGGCGCTTTCCTGGCTGTGGGTTGAAGGGGTAGACGGGGGGTCATCTCCTTGAGGGGGCGCTGACTGCAGTGCGGCAGGGGAGTGGGCTTGGAGCTCCCAGGCTCGCTCTTGGTGGGGCCCGGGGGCCCGCAGCGGAGGCCTTTCCTTGGAGGGGCTCCCAGGGCCCCGGGCAGTGCTGAGCCGTCTGTGTGTGTGCTGCCCCCTCTCTCCGCAGTACCTGCAGTTCCAGCTGGCTGAGATGGCGGCCAGGCTGGTGGCCTCTCGGCTGATGGTCCGCGCTGCGGCCGTGGCTCTGGAGGAGGGGCGGGAGGACACGGTGGCTCTGTGCTCCATGGCCAAGCTCTTCGCCACGGACGAGTGCTTTGCGGTGAGTGCTGGTGCTCTGGCTCTCCCGGGTGCCCAGGACGTGGTGGGCCTTCTGTTCACCCCTGGGATGCTACTTGAGGCACCAGTTACTCAGGATAGGCCCACGTGGGTGCTTGTGGGGAGGAGCGCCTTCCCGGGACCCAAGGTTCCTCTCCCCCATCTCCCTGCAGATCTGCAACCAAGCCCTGCAGATGCACGGTGGCTATGGCTACCTGAAAGACTACGCCGTCCAGCAGTACGTGCGGGACTCCCGCGTCCATCAGATCCTTGAAGGTAAACGCGCCCAAGATGGTTTCCTCCCTGTCAGAGTGTTCAGCCCGGCATCTGTCCTTGTGCTGCCTGGGCCCCGCCTGCCTTCCTCCTCCCTCCTGGCCCCTTTGGAGGGGAGGGCACTGGCCTGGGCATCAGGAAGTTCTGCCCTGTCCCCTCTGAGGTCACCCTCCCCCTGCTCTTGGCCTGTGTCCGTTTTGGTTTTGTTTGTTATTTTTGACTGCGCTGGGTCTTGGCTGCTGCACAGCTTTTCTCTGGTCCCAGGAGCAGGGGCTGTTCTCTGCCGTGCACCGGCTTCCCCAGGCAGCAGCTTCTCTTACTGCAGGGCACGGGCTTCAGTCGCTGCCACACACAAGCTCAGTGGCCGTGGCTCCCGGGCTCTAGCGCGCAGACCCGGCGGCCGTGGCTCCTGGGTTCTAGGGCCCAGGCTCAGTGGCCGTGGCTCCCAGGTTCCACGGTGCAGGCTCAGTAGCCATGGCTCCTGGGTTCTAGCGCGCAGACGCGGCAGCTGTGGCTCCTGGGTTCTAGAGTATTTTTTGCATCAGAAAGACTGTAAAAGTGAAGCAAGCAACTCATCTCCTCCCCCAGCAACTGATTCCACCCCCTTTCAGGGAAAATGGTTTTGTTCTTTTAAAATTCAGTTTTCTGATTACCAACGATGTTGGTGTATTTATTGTTGAAAAATTGCAAAACACAAGAAAAGTTTTAAAAAATCATTCAGGTTTTGACATCTGAATTAATATTTTGTGTTCCTTTTATATTTTAGACCAAAAATACTTTTTTTGGACTTTTTCTGAGCTTGTAGATAATATTTTTAAAGAATAGAATTATACTATATGTATGTTCTGCTGTTTTATTTTGTTTTTTACCTAATAAAAGCATTTTTATCAGGAGAGGTTTTTTACAAGTCAGTTTTTCCTTCCTCCTGACGTCTGTCGAGATGAAAAGCACTGCTGTTGACAGTCCTGGTCAGACTGGTCAGAAAGACTGCTCAGAGCCTCCCTACCCCTGAGGCCCAGCCCGCCCTCTCCCTCTCGCAGGCAGCAACGAAGTGATGCGGATGCTGATTTCGAGGAGCCTGCTGCAGGAGTAGCCCGCCCCAGGCTCTGACAGCAGGTCGGAGGTGGATGGCCCCCGTGGAGCCACGGTGACTGTCAGGACTCCTCGAACAGGAGGCTTCCTGTGTGCTGCTTTGGACCTGTCGTGAATCCTCTGTCCCCTATTAACTCCTGAATATTCAGGAATTAAGTGGAGCAGTTGGATGAGGAATGCCTGCATTTCCTTCGTCAGTTTCTCCTTAGGGTGATAAGTAACTATTTACGACCCTCTCCCTTTTTATGAACCGTATGGTTAAAAGTGATTGTTTACAACCCTCTCTCTTTCATATGGATGACCTCATGTTTCCTTGATAACTTGTAAATTTTGATTTTATCTCTGCTGAAAATAGCTACCTTGTAAGACAGTATAAGTACTCACACAATGTTGAATAAAACACCTTTGCTCCATCAGAGCTTTGGTCCCTGTGTCTTTCTCTCTCTTTTACTTTCTTATTGTTGACTCTGGGCCACCAGGTTCCAGTCCATTAAAGGACCTCAACAGGTGACGAGTGAGTCGAGCCGCTGGAGGGGCTGACATCTCCTCGGCGGCTTCACAGCATCCGCTGGAGGACGGCAGGGCCCCCCAGACTGGAGCTCCCGAGAGGACATGCCAGCTAGTCTTCCTGGCGCTTGGTGGCGGGGAGCTCCTTGCCCGGCCCACAGAGTCCTGGTGGTGGCCTGGGTCCACCCCCAGGGCCCTGGACGCCCTGAGCAGGGCTAGGCGTGGGGAAGGAGCCGGGCAGACGTGATTCCTGTCGGTTCCACTCTGTCCCCTGAAGACGAGACCATCCCGCAGCCACCCTCGAGCGGCTCCTCTGAGTGCAAGTTGCGATGAGGGGGATGTGCGAAGCCTCCTCCCTAGCCACAAGTGGGGCGCGCCTGCACCTCTGCCGCTCAGATGTCATGGGCTCAGGTGGTCTGGGAATGGTCCTCAAAGCTCCTACAACCTTTCCTGATAAATGCTTTGAGTGTGTTTCCTTTCTGAGTTTTCATTTCTCTTTTACGCTCTTCTTTTTAAATGTTTTTAATCACTACATTGATAAATCTACCACTGTCTACCTTTTCTGGGTCTGTTGGGTTTTTTCTTTCAAACAAATCCTTCCCAACTATTTATTATAATTTTATTATATGTGATTAAACATTTATTTAGATTTGGGGATTATAAACAAAAATACTCCTTGACCAAGTTGACTTTTTAAAAATAGGCTACTTGGGACTTCCCTGTTGGTCCAGTGGCTAAGACTGAAGGAGTCTTTGGGGCCTAGACAAGAAAACAAGTTTCAAAGGCCCACTGAATCATCTAACTTCGGAGAAAACAAAACAACTTTAGGTCCCACCATGATGCTCCAGGCCGGTTGCATCTATCTGGGACTTATCACCCCCTCTCCAGAAACCTTTCACCCCGTACACCTGCCCCAAAGACTTATCACCCCCTGTCCGAAAACCTTCCACCCCCTACACCTGCCCAAAAGACTTATCACCCCCTGCCCAACTACAAATGCCATCTCAACTAAAATATACCAAAAACATCCTGCCTGATTAATGTTTCTCTTATCGCTTCCATAAGCCTCCCTACAAATAGGGAGCCTCTCTGATCCCTCTCTGTGCTCAGCCTGATGGTTAGGCTGACTGTCGCCCCTCCTTGCCTGAATAAAGGTAACCTACTTCTATTGAGGTCGTCTTTCCTCTTTCTGCCTCGGCCTGAACTATACCTTACATTCTTGGTGCTGAAACCCAGGGTGGGGCGAGGCACTCGGCTCACTCTCTCTCACTCTCCCTCCTTTTCATTGTTTTCCATTTTCCCGGAGTCTGGGAGCACGAACATCCTCCGAGCTCACTTTTCTGGCGGGGCTCAAGCTCCCCTCGGGGACGCCCAGTGCCTTCGTGAGCTGTGCAAGCCTTGTGCTGAGGCTTTATAGGTGCTTTGCCTACCCCCTCTCCCTCCTCTCACTGACGGCCTCCGGAACAGGGAGCTCTTGCCATTCGACTGCTCTACATCCGACACTCCCCTCAAGCCGGCCCCTGGATTAAGGTAAGATCCGGATGGTGTTCTAGAGGCTGCCTAGAACTCAGTCCTCCCCGGGTCCCGGGGACCCCTAGCCCAGGGCCACTCTGTAGGCGATGGTGAGGGACGCTCCACCTCGACACAGAGCTCTCTTCTCATGACTCCAGTTGCGACTACGGGTGACGACTCGAGCTCTCAATAGGAGTCTCTGCTTGCCTTTCAATTATGGGGTCTGGCCAATCTGTCCCAAAAGATTCCCCTCTGACCTGTGTGCTCAAAAATCTCAAACCACTCACACTCACTGAACTCAAAGCTAACTGTTTAAAACAACTCTGTACACAGATTTGGCCTCAATACCAATTAGACAATCAAGACCTCTGGCTTGAAGTTGGCACATTTGACTTTAATATTCTTCAAAATCTCACCAACTTCCTTAAATGGAATGGCAGGTGGTCGGAGGTCCCCTATGCCCAAGCCTTTTGGGCTCTTTGGAGCAGGGCCTCCCTATGCAAGGCCTACTCCACCCACAAGGTCCTCCTATGCACCTTGCCTCCCAAGCAAAAGGACTCTTCTTCCTCAGCTGCTGGGAGGGAGCCAGCACGGGAGATCCCACCCATGGCAAACATCATGAGGAAGAGCCCTGATGGGTAAAGGCGAGTCAGGACTCGAGGGACTCCCCGACCCCACCCATGACAAGGTCATGTGGGCAAGGCGGATCAAGACTCAAGGGGTCCCTTAGATCTGCTCGAGCATCTACCCCCGAAACCAAAATCTGTCTGTTATACTACACTCTTCTGACATTAACAGGGGCTATCCCTGACCACCTTTCTCTGGAAAATTAACCTAGAGCTCCAGTTAATAGTCTCCTGCATATAAAAAGAGTGTCTCAGGTCAAACCTCTCTGCTGGCAGACTAGCTTGTGTGACGGGATTATCCACATTCCTGCTACTGCACACATGATTGTTTACAACCTCTCAACCATAAACAGCACAGAGAGTTTGGAGTATTTTGAAAGTCTTAGTTAGCATAGGGTTTTTCTTTTCTAAAGATAAAAATCATGTGGATGAAGTGTTTCATTGCTGAGTTAATGATTGCCGCCAGGCCTCCATATCCTTAGGCACCTGGGAGTATGTTAATCAATGTAATTGGAATGTAGAAAAAGAAGTATAATAGTTTTGATGTTAGCAATATTGGACTTTTGAGTTAATGAATTTTTATTATAAATCACTGTAGTCCTCTTTCTTTGTTATAAATCGTTGTATCCTTGCTATGTAAGAATGTAACTTTATCACTATCTTAAGACTAAGTAGATCTTAAGGGAAAACGAGTTTTCTGATTGACTAAACCTTTATCAATAGAAAGAAAGATGGGGCCATAAAATGTCTCCAGACCAGATGATATTGTAAACAAACGTAAGACCCTTGTAAGAACAAAGGTATGCAAAGAACACTCTGTCTTTAGATAAGAGTCAGAGCAGCTGACCCTGCATGACTCTGCTTCTTACATTTATCTCTGTGTACAACTTAAAGTATAAAAGCTTCCCTGAAAAATAAAGAGACGGACCAGGACCAAGACCAGTTCCACAAAAGCCTGGTTTCCCCGTGTCGTCTTTTCTTTGTTACTCTCCTTTTCAGGCTGATTCCCATCTGGAGCACAGAGGTCCGCCGTGTTTACTTATTTGCCTGGGCTTCTAAGACCTGAACAGGAAGGTGCCCTGCGTCTTCACTCCCTCGGGAGACCGGGAGGGCGCCTGTGGCCTACGTAAACGGTGCAAGTCTCTTGTCTCGAGACTTTATTGACTTTCTGTGTAAACCAAGGAATATAAGCCTCTTTCTCTCCTCTATTAACTGCAAATTCTTTCCTTATCTCTCTCTAAATCTATATATCTCCCTCGCCTTGCCGTCCATGCTTCAGATACCGTGGATCCAACCGGGGCAGGACCCTGGTACTCAACTAACCACAGACCGTGACCTTCCGCACCCCCGGAGTTTGACCCTGCGGACAAGCCCCCTCCCTACCCGCCACCCCGCCAACCCTCTCCTTCCCCTTCATCCAACTCTCCTACTGGCCGGGAAACCTCTCCTGACTCGCCCTCGACCCTGCTACCCCATCTCCCTGCTTTCTTCCCGCCTGCCACACGGTCACGTACCCAACACACGTTTCCCTGAGAGAGGGGGCAGGGCCAGAGGGCCCCACCCGAGTCCATGTGCCATTTTCACTGTCAGATACGAGCCAGATAGAAGAAAAGTTAGGATCACTTTCTGAAAATCCTACCAGATACAGAAAAGAATTCTGAGACTCTCCCAGGCCTATAACCTCACATGGAGTGACGTATATATTTCAAAGGCCATTGCTGATTCATCTGACTTGGGAGAAAAGAAAACAGAACTTTAGGTCCTGCCCTGATGCTCCAGGCAGGTTGCATCTATCTGGGACTTATCACCCCTTGTCCAGAAACCTTCCACCCCCTACACCTTCCCAGAAGACTTATCACCCCCTGTCTGAAAACCTTCCACCCCCTACACCTTCCCAAAAGACTTTCCACCCCCTGCCCAACTACAAATGCCATCTCAACTAAAATATACCCAAAACATCCCACCTGATTAACGTTTCCCTTATCGATTACGCAAACTTCCCTATAAACATGGAGCCTCCCTGATCCTTCTCCGAGCTCAGCCTGGTTGTTAGGCCAACTGTCGCCCCTCCTTGCCTGAATAAAGGTAACCTACTTCTGTTGAGGTCGTCTTTTCTCTTTCTGCCTCGGCCTGAACTATACCTTACACAGACTATCTGCCCCCATGCAGGGGCCGTGGTTTTGACCCCTGGTCAGGGAACTAGGTCCCACATGCTCTAGGACCAGGTGCAGCCAAATAAATATTTGAAGACAAAAAACTTTAAAAAAAAAAAGTCCCTTAAATTTCTAATAGCTTTGTAAACTACTGTTTATGATTTTTGACAGCAGATTTAAATTCCTAAAGATATAGGCTTTTTAGAGAATGCTGTTATAAGTGATCATCACATTAATTCATCTCATCCCTACAGAAAAAAAATACAGAATATTTTTTAACTGCATGTCAGCATTTTGAGAAACCAATATAGGCACCATTAGCTACACCGAGATTTGAATGTGTCCTCTGAGGCCTGCGCTGAGTACAGGTGGGGAGCAGAGTATAGCTGTTCTGCAGAGTTGAAGCTTCAGCCTCCAGAAGCCTGATTCTGCAACTGTAGCATGGGGCTGTGGAAGAGAGAGCAGTCTGGCACAAGTGCTTCAGAATTTGTGAAGAAGGTAGGAATTCAAATTAAGCTCTGATGATGTGTGTGGTACCTAAAGATGGCCAAGGAAGTCAGCTTCAGGCAGGAAAGGTGTGAGCTTTGTTTGGGAGCTGTTTACACTTTTGTTTCAGCGGGATGGAAAGGAGGCGTAAGTTGAATTTGGATGCAGCGCTAGGTAAGCCAAGTGAAAGTGGCTTAGTCGTGTCCAACTCTCTGTGACCCCACGGACTATACACTCCATGGGATTCTCCAGGCCAGAATACTGGAGTGCGTTGCCTTTCCCTTGTCCAGTGGATCTTCCCAACCCAGGGATGGAACCCAGGTCTCCCACATTGCAGACGGATTCTTTACCAGCTGAGCCACAAGGGAAGCCCAAGGGTAGCTTTTAGTTTGCAAGCAGTGGAGAGTGAAGGAGGGTTTTATCAGGGGAGACATGATGAGATTAACCCATTAGAGGAACATTCTGGGAAGGAATTCAAGTGGGGCAAGATGGGGCATGCGGCATGGCAATCTGGGCTCTTGAAGCCATCCAAGTGGTGCTGAGGCTGAACTTGGCAGATGGAGATGGACTGTGCTGCCGCCGCGGGGCTTGGACAGCCTCCTGGGTGGTCCAGTGCTTGCTGGTGCTCAGTTCTGACTCGAGGCCAGAACAGGTGTTGTGAGGATCTGGCAGTCTGTGCGGGGGAGAGCTGCTGGGATCACGCATGTAACTCGTGCTTTCCCTCCTGTTGTTCTCCGGAGCCCAGCCTCCCACCAGGCCTTCCCTGGGGCTCAGCTGGTGAAGAATCCACCTGCAAAGCGGGAGACCTGGGCTCGGTCCCTGGGTTGGGAAGATCCCCTGGAGAAGTGAAAGGCTGCCCCTCCAGTGTTCTGGCCCGGAGAATCCTCATGGACCGTATAGGCCATGGCGTGACAAAGAGCCGGACACGACTGAGCACCTTTGACTCTCACTGTCGGTCTCCAGGCAGCCCGGCTGCGGGCTCCGCGGTGGGAGCGCAGTGAACTGGGGCTCACCTCTGCCACTGTCCTTTCTCTGGTCCATAAATGAAACCAGCAGAGCAGAACGGGCGGCTCTGGAGGATCCGTGCTACCATGGGCCCCGGGCGGGGCATGAGGCACAGAGGGGACCACACGCCCCACCTTGGCCAGACCTGCCAGGCTGGGAGATGCTCGGGCTGGGGCTGGGCACCGAAGCCTGCATAGAGTGCCAGGCCTTTGGGTTCCTGAGCGGGTGACACGGTGGCTTCAGTCACAGCCGCCTCACCCAGTGGTCTGAGCCCTTCCACGCCCCCTCAGGCTGCTCCCCTCTGGCCCTCTGAGCCACTGTCCCAAGGGAAGGAAGCCCAACCACTCCCGTGTGTGGATGTTTACGCAGAGGAAGGTTTCGGCCACCTGTTGACAATGCCTCCTTGATAGATGCAGTTCAGTTCAGTTCAGTCGCTCAGTCATGTCCGACTTTTGCGACCCCATGAACCACCTCCCTGTCCATCACCAACTCCCGGAGTTCACTCAAACACACGTCCATTGAGTCCGTGATGCCGTCCAGCCATCTCATCCTCGGTCGTCCCCTTCTCCTCCTGCCCCCAATCCCTCCCAGCATCAGAGTCTTTTCCAGTGAGTCAACTCTTCGCATGAGGTGGCCAAAGTACTGGAATTTCAGCTTCAGCATCAGTCCTTCCAAGGAAATCCCAGGACTGATCTCCTTCAGAATGGACTGGTTGGATCTCCTTGCAGTCCAAGGGACTCTCAAGAGTCTGCTCCAATACCACAGTTCAAAAGCATCAACTCCTTGGCGCTCACCTTTCTTCACAGTCCAACTCTCACATCCACACATGACCACAGGAAAAAACATAGCCTTGACCAGACAGAACCCTGTTGGCAAAGTAATGTCTCTGCTTTTCAGTATGCTATCGAGGTTGGTTATAACTTTCCTTCCAAGGAGTAAGCGTTTCTTAATTTCATGGCTGCAGTCACCATCTGCAGTGATTTTGGAGCACCAAAAAATAAAGTCTGACACTGTTTCCACTGTTTCCCCATCTATTTGCCATGAAGTGATGGGACCAGATGTCATGATCTTTTTCTGCATGTTGAGCTTTAAGCCAACTTTTTCACTCTCCTCTTTCACTTTCATCAAGAGGCTCTTTAGTTCCTCTTCACTTTCTGCCATAAGGGTGGTGTCATCTGCATATTTGAGGTTGTTGATATTCCTCCCAGCAATCTTGATTCCAGCTTGTGCCTCATCCAGCCCAGTGTTTTTCATGATGTACTCCGCATATAAGTTAAATAAACACGGTGACAATATACAGCCTTGATGTACTCCTTTTCCTATTTGAAACCAGTCTGTTGTTCCATGTCCAGTTCTAACTGTTGCTTCCTGACCTGCATATAGATTTCTCAAGAGGCAGGTCAAGTGGTCTGGTATTCCCATCTCTTTCAGAATTTTCCACAGTTTATTGTGATCCACACAGTCAAACGCTTTGGCATAGTCAATAAAGCAGAAATAAATGTTTTTCTGGAACTCTCTTGCTTTTTTGATGATCCAGCAGATGTTGGCAATTTGATCTCTGGTTCCTCTGCCTTTTCTAAAACCAGCTTGAACATCTGGAAGTTCACGGTTCACATATTGCTGAAGCCTGGCTTGGAGAATTTTGAGCATTACTTTACTAGCGTGCGAGATGAGTGCAATTGTGTGGTAGTTTGAGCATTCTTTGGCATTGCCTTTCTCTAGGTGCAAAAGGTCCTAGAGGAGCTACTCCACGTTCAAGGTCAGGAGGGGTGATGGTGAGGAGATACCCCTTGTCCAAGGTAAGGAGCAGCAGCTGTGCTTTGCTGGAGCAGCTGTGAAGAGACACCCCATGTCCAAGGTGAGAGAAACCCAAGTAAGACAGTAGGTGTTGCAAGAGGGCATCAGAGAGCAGACACACTGAAACCATAATCACAGAAAACCAGTCAATCTAATCACACTAGGACCACAGCCTTGTCTAAGTCAATTAAACTAAGCCATGCCCTGTGCGGCCACCCAAGACAGGCGGGTCATGGTGGAGAGGTCTGACAGAATGTGGTCCACTGGAGAAGGGAATGGCTAACCACTTCAGTATTCTTGCCTTGAGAACCCCATGAACAGTATTAAAAGGAAAATGATAGGACACTGAAAGAGGAACTCCCCAGGTCAGTAGGTGCCCAATATGCTACTGGAGATCAGTAAAAAAATAACTCCAGAAAGAATGAAGGGATGGAGCCAAAGCAAAAACAACACCCAGTTGTGGATGTGACTGGTGATAGAAGCAAGGTCTGATGCTGTGAAGAGCAATATTGCATAGGAACCTGGAATGTCAGGTCCATGAATCAAGGCAAACTGGAAGTGGTCAAACAAGAGATGGCAAGAGTGAACGTCGACATTCTAGGAATCAGCGAACTAAAATGGACTGGAATGGGTGAATTTAACTCAGATGACCATTACATCTACTACTGTGGGCAGGAATCCCTCAGAAGAAATGGAGTAGCCATCACAGTCAACAAGAGTCCAAAGTGCAGTAGTTGGATGCAATCTCAAAAAAAGAATGATCTCTGTTCGTTTCCAAGGCAAACCATTCAATATCACAGTAATCCAAGTCTATGCCGACCAGTAATGCCGAAGAAGTTGAATGGTTCTATGAAGAAGTGCAAGACCTTTTAGAACTAACACCCAAAAAAGATGTCTTTTTCATTATAAGGGACTGGAATACAAAAGTAGAAAGTCAAGAAACACCTGGAGTAACAGGCAAATTTGGCCTTGGAATACAGAATGAAGCAGGGCAAAGGCTAATAGAATTCTGCCAAGAGAATGCACTGGTCATAGCAAACACCCTCTTCCAACAACACGAGAGAAGACTCTACACATGGACATCACCAGATGGTCAACACCGAAATCAGATTGATTATATTCTTTACAGCCAAAGATGGAGAAGCTCTATACAGTCAACAAAAGCAAGACCAGGAGCTGACTGTGGCTCAGATCATGAAGTCCTTATTACCAAATTCATCTCAAATTGAAGAAAGTAGGGAAAACCTCTAGACCATTCAGGTATGACCTAAATCAAATCCTTATGATTATACAGTGAAAGTGAGAAATAGATTTAAGGGCCTAGATCGGATAGATAGAGTGCCTGATGAATTACGGAATGAGGTTTGTGATATTGTACAGGAGACAGGAATCAAGACCATCCCCATGGAAAAGAAATGCAAAAAAGCAAAACGGCTGTCTGGGTAGGACTTACAAATAGCTGTGAAAAGGAGAGAGGCAAAAAGCAAAGGAGAAAAGGAAAGATATTCCCATGTGAATGCAGAGTTCCAAAGAATAACAAGGAGAGATAAGAAAGCCTTCCTCAGTGATCAGTGCAAAGAAATAGAGTGAAACAACAGAATGGGAAAGACTAGAGATCTCTTCAAGAAAATTAGAGATACCAAGGGAACATTTCATGCAAAGATGGGCTCAATAAAGGACAGAAATGGTCTGGACCTAACAGAAGCAGAAGATATTAAGAAGAGGCGGGAAGAATACATGGAAGAACTGTACAAAAAAGATCTTCATGACCCAGATAATCACGATGGTGTGATCACTCACCTAGAGCCAGACATCCTGGAATGCGAAGTCAAGTGGGCCTTAGGAACCATCACTAGTAACAAAGCTAGGGGAGGTGATGGAATTCCAGTTGAGCTATTTCAAATCCTGAAAGATGATGCTGTGAAAGTGCTGCACTCAATATGCCAGCAAATTTGGAAAGCTCAGCAGTGGCCACAGGACTGGAAAAGGTCGGTTTTAATTCTAATCCCAAAGAAAGGCAATGCCAAAGAATGCTCAAACTACCACACAATTGCACTCATCTCACATGCTAGTAAAGTAAGGCTCAAAATTCTCCAAGCCAGACTTCAACAGTAACTGTTGAACTTCCAGATATTGAAGTTCACTGAACCGTGAACTTCCAGATGTTCAAGCCAGATTTAGAAAAGGCAGAGGAACCAGAGATCAAATTGCCAACATCTGCTGGATCATTGAAAAAGCAAGAGAGTTCCAGAAAAGCACCTGCTTTATTGACTATGCCAAAGCCTTTGACTGTGTGGATCACAACAAACTGTGGAAAATTCTGAGAGAGATGGGAATACCAGACCGCCTGACCTGCCTCTTGAGAAATCTGTATGCAGGTCAGGAAGCAACAGTTAGAACTGGACATGGAACAACAGACTGGGTCCAAATCGGGAAAGGAGTACGTCAAGGCTGTATGTTGTAACCTGGCTTATTTAACTTATATGCAGGGTACATCATGAGAAACGCTGGGCTGGATGAAGCATAAGCTGGAATCAAGATTGCCGGGAGAAATATCAATAACCTCACATATGCAGATGACACCACCCTTATGGCAGAAAGTGAAGAGGAACTAAAGAGCCTCTTGATGAAAGTGAAAGTGGAGAGGGAAAAAGCTGGCTTAAAATTCAATATTCATAAAACTAAGATCATGGCATCTGGTCCCATCACTTTATGGCAAATGAGGAAGCAGTGGAAACAGTGTCAGACTTTATTTTTCTGGGCTCCAAAATCACTGCAGATGGTGACGGCAGCCATGAAGTTAAAAGGCACTCGCTCCCTGGACGGAAAGTTATGACCAACCTAGACAGCATATTAAAAAGAGACATTGCTTTGCCAACAAAGGTCCGTCTGGTTGCAATGTCGGACACAACTGAGCGACTGAACTGAACTGACCTCCTCTTGGGCACATTTCGATAACAGAAGCGCATGACTAAGCTGACTGCAATTGCCTTCAATGTCCCATCAAAGCAGTTCTGCTCAGTTTGCCTAAGGGGAGAGGAGTCATTTCACAAGGATCAACGTTTGTCTCTGTAAATGACTAGTTCCTTTAAGCCACTGAAGACAGCCCCTGGCCACTCACTGGTCCCCAAGCTGCACCCGTGCTCCAGACCCCCTGGGTTCTCCTCGTCTTCATCGCTGACGATGCTGTTCCCCTTGATTCAGGAGGGGCTGATGATTCCCTTCAACAGATGGCTGACTAAACTATGTGTCCACTCAACAAACAGCAAGTGCCTGTCATAAAATGAATGTCTTTGTAAGAAAAAGAAAAAAGGGTTTTTAGACGCCTCCTGACGTAACGATTACTTCATTACAAGCACATTTTCCACGGATGGCAAGTTGATTGAGGATAGAGTTTCCTGTCACATACAAACTGTTGTTCAGGGAGACTGATGCTTGCATCTTCACCTAAGCCGAGTCCTTGCTGACGGTTGAACAAGTGCCTGGGTGCACCGGTCATGGCGTGGCCGAGAGCTGGGCCTGGAACACAGGTTCACTCAAATTGGTGTTCCTGCCGGAAAGCACTCGCTTATCAATCACCTGCCTCCACTGAGGGTCAGCTCGTCGGGCTGGGACCCGAGCCTCTGGTGTGGGTGCCCTGTGCTGGCCCAGAGGCCCGCCTAGCCCGCTGCTCACAGGGTCCTGCTGGGAGGTCCATGGGCTCCGGGGGTAGCCGTCCCCCAGCGGAGACGCCCTCCCTGAGCCGGCCCGGCTCCCAGCCCTTTCTGAATGGCAGTGGGCATCCCTGCTGGAGCCACCCCGCCGGCCCGCCGGGTCTCAGAACCCACATCAGCCTCTGCGGTAACTGCGTCCGTTCTCTCTAAACATGGGTACAAGCCGTGTGAAGGTCTGCCTGCTCCTCGTGAGCAGTTCTGAGCACCCCCGCCCTGGTCCTTTTCCAGCGTCACCAGGACTTGGGTGGCCGCTTGCCCCTCCAGCCGGGCCTGACATCGGTGCCACTGTGTGGGAACCTCCACCTGTCCGGGTCCGGGCTCCGGGCCTGCGGGGGCGCCACTGGTGTGGGCGCTGAGCCCTCCTCGGTCTGGTAGCCACTTTTAAGTCCCAGGCCACGTCCCCGAGTAAAAAGCTCGAGCACCCACTGCCCTCACATCAGTGTCCCGAGGACAGATGGTTTAGAACTGCCTGTGGCAACTGCTCACCTTTCTAAAAATATAATGTTTTTATTAGAGTGTAATTGCTTTAAGCTTGTGTTAGTTTCTGTACCACAAAATGAGTCAGCTCTAAGTCTACACATATCCCTCCCTCTCGGGTCTCCCTCCCCCCAGCCCCGCCCCACCCCCCTCGGTTGTCACAGCAGCTCCCCCTCGCCGACCGTCTAACACGTAGCCGCGTATGTGTGTCAGTCCCCGCCTCCCAGTTTATCCCACCGCCCCCTCGCTCCCGTGTCCACATGTCCACTCTCTACGTCTGTGTCTCTATTCCTGCCCTGAAAATAGGTGCATCTGTACTATTTTTTTTCTAGAGTCCACATATGTGCATTAATGTATGATGTGGGTTTTTCTCTTTCTGACCTCTCTGTGTCAGATTCCAGGTCTACACACATCTCTGCAAATGACCCAGCTTCGCTCCTTTATACGGCCGAGTAATATTCCACTGGCTACATGTTCCGCGTCCTCTCTATCCGTCATGTCAGCGGGCGTCTAGGTTGCTTCCATGTTCTGTTGTAAACAGTGCTGCAGTGGACATTGGGGTGCATGTTAACAAAAACAACTTTTATCTTGTGGAAGCTGCTTATGTAACCCAGGGCAGCGTTTGGACTACGGTGTGTGTTAGTCACTCAGTTGTGTCCAACTCTGTGTGATCCCGTGGACTGTAGCCCGCCAGGCTCCTCTGAATGCTGGAGTAAGTTGCCGTTCCCTCCTCCAGGGGCTCTTCCCGACCCAGGGACTGGACCCAAATCTCGTGCACTGGCAGGCAGTCTCTCCACCATCTGGGCCACGATAAGGGGAGCTACTATATTGGAATACAGTGGGTTCCCAATAAGTATTCTTTAACTTAGTGAATAAATAAAAATGAAAGTACGCTATTGTCCAGAAAGGAAAATTCTCTAATTTTTTCAGGCCCTTGAAGAGAGATAGTGAACAATAATTGAGATACCTTGTGTTTAACTGGGATCTAATTATAACTTGATGAACTTGATGAAATGATTCTAAAATGTATCTGGAGTAGCACGTGAATAAACAGGAAGCCTCCTTAAAGAGAATAACAAAGTCACAGACTCAAGCTATGAAATATGCTGTGTTGTGTAATAATATTCAGATCTGTAGAAAGCAAATAGAAAGGATAAGACTCATAAGATGTGTGAGGCACAGACAAGCCCTCAGCGGGATGTGTCAGACTTGGCTGATGTAGGTAGATAACCTGCTTGTGAGCACAGAAAGGGACGGAAGGACCAAGCTTGCACTGAATATTTATGATCCCTTCTTAACTTCTGCACCTGCTTACCCCACTCCAGTCCCAGCCCTGTGCGTAGGCCTGACCGTCCGCAATATACTAAGTGTCCGTGAACCCTGCGAGGCCCTTGGGACTCATGAGGTCTAATTCCTGTACCCGCCGGGGATACTCACGCCGCCCACAGGGTCCTCGACTGCAGAGCGCAGATGAGTCCCATGGCCGCCGGGCAGACTGAACGGAGAGCTGCAGCCGTCAGCCGTCTCTCAGGGAGGGGGCGCTGCGTGCGCCTAACCGCACCTTCCCGGGGCTCCGGCGCGTCCGCCTGTCCACTGTCACTCTATCCTAAGAGCGTTACCACTCCATCTCTTGCTTCTCACTCTGTGTTTTACATTTATTTACTAAACCGTGTGGTCTGAGTCAGTTTGATCTGCAAGCCTCTCTGTTCCTTGGCCTTTGGGATAATTTGTTGGTAGTACCCTTAGATGCCAATATTGCATCAAAGCAAGTTTCTGAGCAAAACTCGTTGAAATGGAAAAGTACACGCTGCCTGGCCCAGAGGTTAGTAGCGCAGGCTCTGGAGCTCTGTCGCAGGGACCGAAACCTGGGTCTGCCACTGCTGCGTCCCCTTGGGCAAGTCACCGCAGCGCACTCTGCGTCCCCTTGGGCAAGTCACCGCAGCGCACTCTGCGTCAGCTCCTTTTTTTTTTTTTAATGTGCTGCACATCTTTTGGGATCTTTGTTCCTTAACCAGGGATCAAACCCTCACCTTTGGCAGTGATAGCGAGCAGTCCTAACCACTGGGCTGCCAGGGAGTTTCCTGCCACAGTCCCTAAATCTGTGAAAGAGGAATAAGAAGAACACCAGCTGCTAAGGCTGATAAATGAGTTCACAGGCAGTGAGTGTAGAACTGTGTCCGGCCCCGTGTAAGTTCTTTTTGTGAGCTGAATCTGATCAGACAGACCCAGTGGAATAAATGGAATAAAATACAGAATCAAAAGCAGATAAACATATATGAGAACTTAGTATATGATAAAGGTCTTTGCAAAGCGATGAGGGAAGAATTACATTTGGGAGAAATCTGTTAGCCATTTGGAAAAAAATGAAAGGTTCATCTACCTTTCAATCTTATATTAACATAAATTTTTGATGAACCAGAGATTTAAATGAAGAAACAAGCTGAAGAAACATTAGAAGAAAACATAGGCAGCGTGGAGTAATCTACAGAAGCACTTGCCACAGAACTTGCTCAGTTCTTAGACGCAGAACTATAATAAGACCTGAAGTCAGTATCGAGTGAGTCAACATTAACATTTAACACGTCCGTACAAGCAACAACAGGTGTTTTGCAGGAGCACATACAAAACAATACACACATCCTTCAGAACCCGGGGGCCTGATTCTAGAACCTCCTAAGACACCCAAGCCCACAGGTGCTCAGGTCCCTCACCATCAGTCCTCAGTATCCCCAGATGTGGAACTCACAGTCAGACAGTGAAGTGATGGGCATGAAATGTGCACCGAGACACAGCAAGAGCACAGCTGGGCAAACAGCTGCAACCACTCTGTAGGCAGCCTGCACGGAGCTCACAGCTGCTTATTAATTTCCACTTCCAGAGCTCCATGTAATGGGGTTAGCGAAGCCTCACTACCAACAAAGCTACTGGAGGTGATGGAATTCCAGCTGAATTATTTCAAATCCTAAAAGATGATGGGTTAAAGTGCTGCACTCAATATGCCAGCACATTTGGAAAACTCAGCAGTGGCCACAGGACTGGAAAAGGGCAGTTTTCATTCCAATCCCAAAGAAAGGCAGTACCAAAGAATGTTGCAACTCCCGTACAATTGTGCTCATTTCATTTGCTAGCAAGGTAATGGTCAAAATCCTTCCAGTCAGGCGTCAACAGTATGTGAGCTAAGAAATTCCAGATATACAAGTGGATTTTAAAAAGGCAGAAAAACCAGAGATCAAATTGCCAACATCCACTGGATCATAGAAAAAGCAAGAGAGTTCCAGAAAAACATCTACTTCTGCTTCATTGACTACACTAAATCCTTTGACTATATGAATCACAATAAACTGTGGAAAATTCTGAAAGAGATGGGAATCCCAGAGCACCTGACCTGCCTCTCGAGAAACCTGTATGCAGGTCAAGAAGCAACAGTTAGAATCGGACATGGAACAACAGACTGGTTCCAAATAGGGAAAGGAGTACGTCAAGGCTGTATATTGTCACCCTGCTTATTTAACTTCTATGCAGAGCACATCATGAGAAACACTAGGCTGGAAGAAGCACAAGCTGGAATCAAGATTGCTGGGAGAAATATCAGTAGCCTCAGATTTGCAGATGACACCACCCTTATGGCAGAAGTGAAGAACTAAAGAGCCTCTTGATGAAAGTGAAGGGGGAGAGTGAAAAAGTTGGCTTAAAACTCAACATTCAGAAAATGAAGATCATGGCATCTGGTCCCATCAGTTCATGGCAAATAGATGGGGGGAAAATGAAAACATGACTTTATTTTGGGGGGCTCCAAAATCACTGCAGATGCTGCCTGCAGCCATGAAATTAACAGACGCTTGCTCCTTGGAAAAAAAGCTATGACCAACCTAGACAACATTTTAAAAAGCAGAGACATCACTTTGCCAACAAAGGTCCGTCTAGTGAAAGCTATGTATGGTTTTTCCAGTGGTCATGTATGGATGTGAGAATTAGGCTATAAAGAAAGCTGAGCACCGAAGAATCGATGCTTCTGAACTGTGGTGTTGGAGAAGACTCTTGAGAGTCCCTTAGACTGCAAGGAGATCCAACCAGTCCATCCTAGAGGAAATCAGTCCTGAATATTCATTGGAAGGACTGATGCTGAAGCTGAAACTTCAATACTTTGGCCACCTGATGCGAAGAACTGACTCATTGGAAAAGACCCTGACGCTGGGAAAGACTGAAGGCGGGAGAAGGGGACGACAGAGGATGAGATGGTTGGATGACATCACTGACTCGATGGACATGAGTTTGAGTAAACTCCAGGAGTTGGTGATGGACAGGGAGGCCTGGCGTGCTGCAGTCCATGGGGTCCCAAAGAGTCGGCAGGGGCACGCTGAGCGACTGAAAAACAAAGCTGCTCTCAGAGCCTGAATCCGGATCAGCACAGACCAGCCGGGAGGGCTGTAGCCAAGCGGGTCGCCCCGCGGGGGGAGGGGCGGGCCCGCGCAAGTGAGCTCTCAGCCCCGCCCCCACGGCTCGCCCCGCCCCCACGGCTCGCCCCGCCCCCTGGCCCTCGCCCCGCCCCCGCTCTGGCGTAAGCCTTGCAGACCCTGCTGGTCTGGAGCCAGAAGAGCTCCGCGCTTGAGGTTCGCCGGCGCGGCCTGGGACTTGGCGGTTTCAGGGTCGGTCTGACAAGAGCCCGACCTGCCCCGGGGATGTCGCCGGGCCTGAGAGGGGCTCCGGCTGGACCCCAAGTCCAGGAAAAGACCTCCTGCTCTCAGAGCCTCGCCCAGGGATGTGCGGCGACCGTGCCGAGGGGATGGCCGCTACCGCGTGGGGTCCCAGGGGGGCGGTGCAGACGGAGGAGAGGGTGCAGGAGAGGGGAGACAGGAGCAGGAGGGGTGCGGGAGGGGGAGGGGTGCAGGAGGGGAGACAGGAGCAGGAGGGGGAGGGGTGCCAACAGGGGAGACAGGTGCAGGAGGGGGAGACAGGTGCAGGAGGGGGAGGGGTACAGGAAGGGGCAGGGGTCCTGGCGGTGGGGGAGGGTCTCGGAGGGAGATGGGTGGGTGCAGGCCGCCCAGAGTCCACAGCGGGTTGGGCACCACTTGGGTCCTGAGAGAGGCCGCAGTGGGCCATTGGTCTACAGGGAGCTCCGCAGGAGGCCCCCGGCGGGGTCCTGGCTGTTTTGGGGTCCCTCTCCGTATGCGCTCCCCTGGGATGGCCTGTTGGGGGAGCAGGTCTGGGGCCTGTCACTTGGACCTGGGTCCACCCTCCCCATGACCTCCCTGACCACCCCCCCCACCCCGACCAGGTCCCCGGGGACACCCCTCATTGCTAGGTGGGCCACCGTGGCGGCCCCTGTTCCCTGAAGAAAGTCGTGGGCCACGGGCTGCCCTGTCGGGGAGGGGTTGGGGGTGGTGGGCACAGACGACCCAGGCCCAGAGGCCCGGCCAGCCGGTGTTCTCTGCTAGACACTGATCCCTGAGTCACTCAGCCGGAAGATGTCTCTGGCAAATCACCTGAGATGATTTTGTTTATAAAGCTTCCTTGAGGGACGCTTGGTCTTCTCTAAAAAGTCAGGGGTGTCTGAAGACCCCATGGTTCAGCAGGAGCCTGTCTGCACAGCCCACCTCCCTCCTGGCAGGAGACCTGGCCTTGGCATGTCTGGAACCCAGGATAGCTGTGCAGGCCTGCCCGCCCTCGCCCCTCCCCCGGCCCCCAAGGCCTGGCCTCTCCTGGCAGCCACTCCTTCCTGGCCGGGGGCCCTGACCTCTGTCTGTCCCGTCTGTCTAGCATGCAGGCCTTCTTGTTCCTGGTGAGGCTGGTGGGCCTCCTGAGCCTGACTTCCAGGTTCCTGGTAACATCCGCATTGCAAGGCCTCCCAGAGAGGTAGGTCTGAGGGCAGGGCCCTGGAGGAGAGACCCTCACAACGGACCCGCCTCTGTCGGAGTCACACGCCTCCTGTGTCTCTGCAGCGTGGTCCAGGCTCTCCTGAGGCCCTCGCGCGTCAGTGAGCGGCTTGTGGGTCTGCAGGTGAGAGGCTCCAACTTCACACTGGGCAACACGCCTTTCCTCATCCTGTCGGGCACCATCCACTACTTCCGCGTGCCCCGGGACTACTGGAAGGACAGCCTCCTGAAGCTGAAGGCCTGCGGCTTCAACACCGTCACCACGTGAGTGCAGTCTGCCTCTGCTGGGCGCCGCGGGCTCCCCGGGCCCCACGTGAGTGCAGCCCGCTCCTGCGGCCGTCTGTCTCAGCAGGCTTGCTCCGGCCTGCACACTGCGGTCTCCTGTCCCAGGCGGCTGCAGCCCAGCGTCCCCTCGGTCCCAGGGATCTAGGCAGCGGGCCCCATCCTCCTTGGAGAGCTGCCCTGTGGGCAGAGTCGGCCCAGTGATGAGTGCCAGGGAAAGTCCCGTCTCACTGAGAGTGAGGCCTGGAGAATCCTGTGACTGTCCTCATTCTGCTCACTGAAGGGAAGAAAGAACAGTGGATTTCTTTTCCACCTTCTAAGCTTAGAAAGTGCCCATCCATTATTGTTTGGATAGTTCTATTTGCTCCTTTTCAGTGACTTGATTTTTAAAGTGTAAGTTTAGGAAAAATAAAAAAAAACCCTGTATTTTAAATATTTGGATTTTAATTTGGCAAGTGATGGGGAATGAGGTTTTAAAGCATTTTCCCCCAAACTGTCATGAAACCTTTCACACATCACATCATTTTCCTTGTTTCCTCATTGTGCTGTTGCTTTTGTATAGCAGTGATTCTGACACTGAAACTTCATGAACTCTTACATTCTGTAAAAACAGGGAGTCACTATGCTGTACACCTGAAAATAATACACTACTGAAGTCGGTGAGACTTCCATTAAAAATATCAGGAACCAGTAAAAACGTTAAAACATTTGTGGCTGAAATAAAACTGCCAAGTTTTGTCTGTTTTAGTATCCTTGTTTAAAAATATAAAAATTATCACCATTGTTTCATAAAGTATAAGATGCTCTGAGTCACTCAAAGCAGAACATTCTCTCAGAATAAAGCAGCCGCACAGTGCCTGCATTTTGTAGAAAAGATTGCACTGTCTTTACGTATATATATATGTATATATATATATACATATATATATACATTTTTAAAATTGAAGTATGGTTGATTTACAAAAGTTTTTGTGGAAAGTGTCAGTCGGTCAGTCGCGTCCGACTCTTTGCGACCCTATGGACTGTAATCTGCCAGGCTGCTCTGTCCATGGGATTCAACCCAGGTCTCCCATATTGCGGGTAGATTCTTTACTGTCTGAACCACCCAAGTTGTGCTAATTGCTACTCTACAACACTCAGTTATACACATACATAAATTTTAAAATCATTTTCATTATGGTTTATCCTAGGAGATTGGGTAAAGTTTCCTGTGCTATCGTGAAAGTCGCTCAGTCGTGTCCGACCCTTTGTGACCCCATGGACTGTCCGTGGAATTCTCCAGGCCAGAATCCTGGAGCAGGCAGCCTTTCCCTCCTCCAGGGGATCTTCCCAACCCAGGGATCAAACCCAGGTCTCCTGCGTTGCAGGTGGATTCTTTACCAGCTCAGCCACCAGGGAAGCCCAAGAGTACTGGAGTGGGCAGCCTGTCCCTTCTCCAGGGCATCCTCCCAACTCAGGAAGCAAACTGGGGTCTCCTGCACCGCAGGCGGATTCTTTACCAGCTGCACCGCCAGGGAAGCCTGTGCTACAGAGGGCACCTTACTTTTATCCATTCGGAGTGTGATAGTTTGCGTCTGCTAACCCCAAACTCCCAGTTGGTCCCTCCCCCTCCTCCCCCCTTTTAAAGTTAGAGCACATTTGCTCTACGATGTTGTGTCACTTTCTCCTGTACAGCAGCTGTATGTGTACACTTACCCCTCCCTCTCGAGCCTCCCTGCCACCCCAGCCCTCTCAGTCATCACAGAGCCCCAAGCTGAGCTCCCTGGGCTATGCAGCAGCTTCCCACTAGCTGCCTGTTTAACACAGTCACGTATATATTGGGGTTTCTCTTGTGGCTCGGATGGTAAAGTATGTACCTGCAATGTGGGACACCTGGGTTCCATCCCTGGGTCAGGAAGATCCTCTGGAGAAGGCGATGGCACCCCACTCCAGTGCTCTTGCCTGGAAAATCCCATGGACGGAGGAGCCTGGTGGGCTGCAGTCCATGAGGTCGCGAAGAGTCGGACACGACTGAGCGACTTCACTTTCACTAATCACTTTCATGCATTGGAGAAGGAAATGGCAACCCACTCCAGTGTTCTTGCCTGGAGAATCCCAGGGACGGGGGAGCCTGGTGGGAGGCCGTCTATGGGGTCGCACAGAGTCGGACACGACTGAAGGGACGCAGCAGCAGCAGCAGCTGGGCACAGCAAGGAGCCTGTGGACGGGAAGCCAGCATTCGCTCCCAGGGGCCACATTTTACCCCTGTCAGGCTACACTCCTTTCTTTCCATCTTGAACAGGTCTTCAGTCACGGGATAGTGCCGCTGTAGGTTCGCAAGTGCTCCGCCCCAGGGTGGAGGGTCTTGACGGCGCTTTGAGGACACGCTTTGAGGCGGGTCTGGGTCCAGCCCATCTTCTGTGGCGCCTGTGACCCGCCCCTTCTTGCACCATCACAGCGCTTTTGGTTTCTGATATCCTTTCATGCACGTTTCTAGATGTGTTTATCCTGCTTTGCGTTTGCGGAGCTTCCTGGGTCTGTGGTTTGACAACGGCCCTTCGCTTGGGAAGCTGTTGGAACGTTACTTCTTGGACTGTTTCTTCTTTCCTTTCTCCCTTGAATCTCCTCTGGCGCTTCTGTCACACGCGTGCTGTCCCGCAGGACTCGGATACTGCCCTCCTTCCTTCCGTGCTCTTTCCTCTTGCAGTTCGGTTTGGAGGGTGCTCCTGCCCTGCTGCAAGCTCGCGCCTTCTTCCCGTGGCTCTGTGACCGCTGAGCCCATCCGGGCGCTAGCCCCTGTGTGTTAGCGCTTCCTTCTTATTCTCAGAGTTCCCGTCTCTGCTCATGTTGCCCACCTTGCCCGCTGTCCACTTCCTCCTTTCGCACCTGAGGCAGAGCTATTTTAAATTCCTGGTCTAGTAATTCCACGGTGTCTCCCATGTCGAAGCCTGGTTCTCATCTGCTCTGCCTCCTTAGCAGTGGCCTTTGTTTCTGCCTGTCTTACAGCTTCCTGTCGAAAGCCGGGCAAGCTGGCACGGGCGAGAGGGCCTGGCACAGCAGGCTTGTGTGTGAGCTGTTACGTCTGCCTGGCGTGCGGGCTGCTGCTCTGACTGGTTTCAGAGGAACTTCTCTTGCGCCCTTGCTGCTGCCTCCCCGCCGCCTTGGCTTTCCCTGGAGATTCCCCCTAAGCAGGGCCTGAGGCCTAGAGTGCCTCTGGCTGTAACCCCTTCTGTCTATGGGGGCCTGTAGACAGCCGCGCTGCGAGGGGAGGGCGGAGGCCGAGTGCCGTCGGCCTCGGCGGGTCTCCGCCCCGAGCTGGCCGCGGAAGGCCGTGCTTCTCTTCCTCCCCGTGGTCGTCTGGGGAATGTCCCGTGCAGCTCTGGCAATGCTGCTCTCGCTGAGGGCGGGCGTTTGTCAAGGACAGAAGAGCCTGGACCTGCTTTAAAATGCCCACTCTCCCCTAACCCTGTGGGAAGCGAGAGGGATTTGTCTCAGACCTTCACAGCAAGAACCCTGGGGCTTCTGCAGGTTTTGACTCTCAAGCTCATTGATACAGAGCCTCCGGCGAGCCGTCACTTACAGGTTGAATGTTGCTGCCAACCCCGGCTCCGGCAGCTGGCTTCAGCCCTGGCCATCTGCTCTGAATGAATGGCATCAACTGTGTTAGGAGCCTTCTCAGAGAAGCAGGGCCAGCGGGCGTGTGTGTGTGTGTGTGAGAGAGAGAGAGAAAGGAACTGGCTCATACAGCAATGAGAAATCTCAGGATCTGCGGTTGGCGAGCTGGAGCTGAGAGCTAGAATGGTGAGATTCCAGCCCAGGAGATGGCAGGTGTTGGGGGAGGGGTGGTGAGACCCAAACCCAAGCTCAGCAGTCAGGTGTTGTCGGGGTGGGGGGCGTACAGTGTGGGGAATGTTTGGTCCGAGTTACCTAGCACACCCTCGCTGGTAATGTTCCGCTCAGCTGCTCAGTCGTGTCTGACTCTTTTCGACCCCATGAACTGCAGCCTGCCCGGCCTCCCTGTCCATCACCAGCTCCCGGAGTTCACCCAAACTCGTGCATCAAGCCAGTGATGCCATCCAGCCGTCTCGTCCCTTGTTGTCCCTTTCTCCTGCCTCCTCCTGGAAGAACTTCCCACAGTTTGTTGTGATCCATACAGTCAAAGGCTTTGGCAGAGTCAGTAAAGCAGCAGATGTTTTTCTGGAAACCTCTTGCTTTTTTGATGATCCAGCAGATGTTGGCAATTTGATCTCTGGTTCCTCTGCTGTTTCTAAATCCAGCTTGAGCATCTGGAAGTTCACGGTTCACGTGCTGTTGAAGCCTGGCTTCGTCGCTGCCTTGTATTCTCTCACAGTCGCACTTTATTGAACTTTGGCATGCGTCCAGTATCTAAGCACTGCGCTCCATGTGCTTAGTCACCTGGACGTGCGCCTGTGGCCTGGCCTCAGAAGCCTGCCCATCACCGGCAGTCAGGACCACCCAGCAGAGGGGCGGCAGAGCTTGTGTTTCCAACACAAACATCACCTTGGCCTCTTTTGAACTTTATGCACCTGGACTCGTACAGCCTTTATTTTACTCTTGTGTCTGATCTTCTGCTCAAGATCAAGTCTGTGAGATTCCTCCATGATCTGCCATGCTTTAGCTTGTTCATTCCCATCACTGCGTGTAATTCCCTCAAGCACCACACCAGCACGTGTTCTTCTGGCCTAATGTGTAGCTCGGGTCCAGTTTCCCGTATTGAGTTTCTGTCTGGGTGATGGGTCCACTGTTAAAAGTGGGATACTGAATCGTTTTTTTAAGGATCCTGGATTTGTTCCCTAAGCTCTTATATAAATTTCTTTACCTAAACTCTAACTTGTGCTCTTTTCTAACAGTAACACACTGGGGCCCAGGAGCCCGCCCTTATGTGTTTGCATCTCACCCTCCTTTGTGCCATGCTGTGTCACGAGCCTTGTTGTTTTAAACTATGAAATTCGTAATACATTCTTTTCCTGGTTTGAACATCCAGTTACATCTGAGATAAATTTAAGGTGACAAAAATATCTTTTTTATTTACCCATATATGTACCTTTTTTTGATACTCTTCATTCCTTTGTACAGGTCACTGTTCCTACTGGGCGTCATTTCTTTCTGCTGAGAGACTTCCCCAAGTCAGCTGATCATGAATTATCTTAGCTTTCATCTCTCTGAAGGATATTTCTCTTTCATCTTAACTTTTGGGGGATAATTTCACTGGGTATAGCATTTTAGACTGATATTTTTGTTGTTTGGCGCTTCATTCTCAGCACCTTAAATATGTTTCTTTGTTATCTTCTGACATCTGATGGCAAGTCTTCTGTAGTTCTTGTATTTTTAAACAAATTATTTGTGTGACTTCTTGTTTTCCTCTCTCTGTTTGCTTTTAAGACTTTTTCTTTGTCATTGCTTTTCAGCTGCCTGCTCCTGATGTATTATGGTGTAGCTTTCCGCCCCCACCCCCACCACCACTTGTGGTTCGTTGTAGTTCTTGGGACTGTTTACGGTTTTCATCAATTTACCAAAATCTGGTAAAACTCCCTATTTCTTCTAGTAATTTCATCTCCCCTCTTCCCCCGGGACTTGGACTTCTTGATAAGACCCCGCCTGTTACTGATGCTGTTCATTTTGACTCTTGGTGTTTTTCCTGTTTTCCCGTCTGGGTGGTTGCTCTCGCTCGACCTTGAAGCACCCTGGGACTCTCTCCCGGGCTCTGTGCTGCCGTTAGTATCAGTGGCACGTGTCCATTTCCTGCTCCTAATTGCATCTAGGGTATTTTTGATTTCAGATACTATATTTTTTAAAATTTAAAAGTTCCTTTGGGACCCTTTTAATATCTTCCATTTTCTTCATTATAATGCTTTTATTTACTTATTACAGATATGGTATATGTTTGTTATACCTTTTTAATATTTTTTTCCGCCAGTGTCAACCTATATGTCATTTCTGGGTTTATTTCTGTTGCTCAATTGTTTTCTGGCTTATCGTCAATTTTTCTGGCTTTCTTTGTTTGTTTGTTTTGGAGAGTGAGTTTGGCATGCCTGGGAAACTTTAAATGGATATACTGGGTATTGTGAATGCTGTACCATTGGTTGCTGGATTTCATTTTGTCTTCATTTAAATAATAATGTATAATCCAATGTTATATAACTTATAATTGTAAAATATAAAGTTTTTACATTTCTCTTTTTTTCTGTTTCAGGCATGTTCCTTGGAACCTTCATGAACCAAGAAGAGGCCACTTTCACTACAGTGGAAACCTGGATTTGATGTATGTTTCCTGTTTAAGTTGCTGTTTCTCTGGCTCACAGACGGGAGTTTGACTCTGTAGGGTCAGAGGAAGCAAGAGTCACCTTGCTTTCCCTCTGAGAATCCCCCGGAAGCTCTGATGATTCCATCCCCCAGATGGCAGCCCCCTGAGCAGGGAGCCTGTTGTCAGTGGTGGAGCCCAGGCCTCCGTGTCCGCTGTGCATTTTACCCACATGTGGCTCAGAGAGCGTCCCTGCAGCCCTAATCTACTGCGGGGACCCCGCTATTTCACTTATAAGAGGAAATTTCTGAAGTATAGTTTGTAGGAGTTTTGAGAGGTAATACAGTAAGAGTAATTGTTCAAAACTATGTATCTTCCATCCACTGTATTCATAACTGTCTTTGATGCAGACTATGTGCTGTGCTGTGGAATAAGACTGTCTACCAGTCAGTTCAGTTCAGTTCAGTTGCTCAGTCGTGTCCGACTCTTTTCGATCCCATGAATCGCAGCATGCCAGGCCTCCTGTCCATCACCAACTCCCGGAGTTCACCCAAACCCATGTCCATTGAGTCGGTGATGCCATCCAGCCATCTCATCCTCTGTCGTCCCCTTCTCCTCCTGCCCCCAATCCCTCCCAGCATCAATCTTTTCCATCAATCTTTTCTTCTCATGAGGTGGCCAAAGTATTGGAGTTTCAGCTTTAGCATCAGTCCTTCCAATGAACACCCAGGACTGATCTCCTTTAGAATGGACTGGTTGGATCTCCTTGCAGGCCAAGGGACTCTCAAGAGTCTTCTCCAACACCACAGTTCAAAAGCATCAGCTCTTTGGTGCTCAGCTTTCTTTATAGTCCAAATCTCACATCCATACATGACCACTGGAAAAACCACAGCCTTGAACAGACAGACCTTTGTTGGCAAAGTAATGTCTCTGCTTTTTAATATGCTATCTAGATTGGTCACACTTTTCTTCCAAGGAGTAAGCGTCTTTTAATTTCATGGCTGCAGTCACCATCTGCAGTGATTTTTGGAGCCCCCCAAAATAAAGTCTGACACTGTTTCCACTGTTTCCCCATCTATTTCCCATGAAGTGATAGGACTAGATGTCATGATCTTTGTTTTCTGAATGTTGAGCTTCTGAATGTTAAGCCAACTTTTTCACTCTCCTCTTTCACTTTCACCAAGAGGCTTTTTAGTTCCTCTTCACTTTCTGCCATAAGGGTGGTGACATCTGCATATCTGAGGTTATTGATATTTCTCCCGGCAATCTTGATTACAGTTTGTGCTTCATCCAGCCCAGTGTTTCTCATGATGTACTCTGCATAGAAGTGAAATAAACAGGGTGACAATATACAGCCTTGCCGTACTCCTTTCCCGATTTGGAACCAGTCTGTTCCATGTCCAGTTCTAACTGTTGCTTCCTGACCTGCATACAGATTTCTCAAGAGGCAGGTCAGGTGGTCTGGTATTCCCATCTCTTTCAGAATTTTCCACAGTTGATTGTGATCCACACAGTCAAACGCTTTGGCACAATCAATAAAGCAGAAATAGCTGTTTTTCTGAAACTCTCTTGCTTTTTCAATGATCCAGCAGATGTTGGCAATTTGATCTCTGGTTCCTCTGCCTTTTCTAAAATTAGCTTGAACATCTGGAAGTTCACGGTTCACATATTGCTGAAGCCTGGCTTGGAGAATTTTGAGCATTACTTTGCCAGCGTGTGAGATGAGTGCAATTGTGCAGTAGTTTGAGCATTCTTTGGCATTGCCTTTCTTTGGGATTGGAATGAAAACTGACCTTTTCCAGTCCTGTGGCCACTGCTGAGTTTTCCAAATTTGCTGGCATATTGAGTGCAGCACTTTCACAGCATCATCTTTCAGGATTTGAAATAGCTCAACTGGAATTCCATCACCTCCCCTAGCTTTGTTCGTAGTGATGCTTCCTAAGGCCCACTTGACTTCACATTCCAGGATGTCTGGCTCTAGGTGAGTGATCACACCATCGTGATTATCTGGGTCATGAAGCTCTTTTTTGTACAGTTCTTCCGTGTATTCTTGCCACCTCTTCTTAACATCTTCTGCTTCTCTTAGGTCCAGACCATTTCTGTCCTTTATCGAGCCAGTCTTTGCATGAAATGTTCCCTTGGTATCTCTCATTTGCTTGAAGAGATCTCTAGTCTTTCCCATTCAGTTGTTTTCCTCTATTTCTTTGCATTGATCGCTGAGGAAGGCTTTCTTATCTCTCCTTGCTGTTCTTTGGAACTCTGCATTCAAATGGGAATATCTTTCCTTTTTTCCTTTGCTTTTCGCTTCTCTTCTTTTCACAGCTATTTGTAAGACCTCCTCAGACATTAGAGGGAGGCAAATAGCAGCTGAGGACTTGTAACCCAAACTAGGGGAACAGCCCAGGGTGGGTAACAGCAGACGGACAGCTCCAGTACATTGGGACCCTGAGCAGGAGTTTGTTAGACGTGATTTCAGGCCACAATCGAGCAGGAGTTTCTTAGACATGATTTCAGGCCACAGTCGGAGCAGTCAGACGTGTGGGAGGACACTGACCTGAGTTAGATTGACGTTCCTGCTGCAGCGAGGGAACCCCGACATCATCTGTCAATAAAGATCTGTTTTCATTAGGGAAGGTTTAGAATAGATATTCACAGTGAGTGTGCATTGCTCTTCCAGGAGAGAACCAGGGCTTCAGGGTCTTTCCCTCTCATAGCTTAAGCTTCGCCAGCACCTAGCTTTCAAGCCACCGCTCCCGCCCTGCACCGCGCCCACAGCGGGAAGCAGGCAGAGGGGGGTTTCTGGCAGCAGGAGCACTCGCTTCTGCTTCTGTCCTGGTGGCTTGGGATCAGCCCAGGTCAATGCAAGGCGGCAGGATGTGTAGGTGAGCGCGTGCCAGGGAGGAAAGGAGCAGGCCCTGGGACTAACTTCATATTTTCCTGGAACGGCAGTAGCGCCATCTGACTCTCCTGCTGGTTCTGAGTAGAGGAAACGTCAGAAAATAGAGCTGGAGAGATAGTCGAGCTTATCTTGGCCCGTTTTGGGTGCTATGCTGCAAAATTTGAAATCTGTTCCGGAGGGGCTATGAAGTAAGTCACTGGGGGAATTTTAATTCGGGAAATTCAGGAAGTTAATATTTGCATGCTGGTGGTATTTCTAAGAGGCAGAATAACACAGTTAAGATTTCTTTTCTGGAGGCGGATTGTCTTTTAACGCTTCCAGTTTCCCAAGAAAGTGACCTCTGACTCCTTAAGTTCCTATTTTCTTCTCTGTAAAATGGAGGTGATATTGATCCCTATGTGATAGAATTGAGAGAGAAAATAATACACTTGCAGAACTGAGTGTATTGAGTGCTGATGCTGATACTCGGTACACATTACTGCTGTGTTTGTCCCGGATGATTCTGTGCTGCCTGGAAGCGGCATCGGCATCGGAAGAGAGGCGGCAAGGAGGGAGGGAGGAAGCCGTTGGAGTAACTCAGGTGGACGCGAGTTCTTTACGCAGCGTGGTAGCGGTGAAAATTAAGAGGAATTTCACGTTCAGAAATATTAACTGCAAGGAGTAAACCTGATTAGAGGCAGACTGGAAGCGGGAGATAAGGAAGGAGGAGCCAGCGCGGTTCGTGAGGGCGGGTCCTGGGTGGTGCCCTCGCGGGGACAGGAGGCTCCGCGCCGGTCCAGGGGGCGGCGGGGTCTGCCCGGGGTTCCTGCGAGTCGTCTGCGTCCTGCCCGCGGGGCCTCTGCACTAGGGCCTTTGTGTGGAAGGAGGCCCCGTCCCGGGTCCTGCCTCCGGCGGGGCCTTCTGTGAGCCCGCTGGGAGTTGGCTCCACCTGTCCTACCCGCAGGCGAGGCCTCGGGGAGGCGGCGGGTCCAGGCTCCGCCCTTGGTGACTGCCGCTGTTGCCCCCTGCTCAGCGCTTTCATAGCCCTGGCGTCAGAGCTGGACCTGTGGGTCATCCTGTGCGTCGGCCCCTACGTCGGGAGCGACTTGGACCTCGGAGGCTTGCCCAGGTGAGCCGTGCTCGCGCCCCGCGCCTGCTCGGCAGCAAGTCGGAGCAGAGTCTCGCTTGGTTTCCCAGGGGTGCTTTTAGTGCGTGCCTCCCGCGCCTTCCGCTTCATGACCTAGAAAATGCACGTTAGAATACCGAGAACGATACGGTGTGTGTTTTTTATAAATCTCCATCTCATCCTTGTAGTGCAGAGGTGGAATCCTTCTTTTCCTTAATGAAAGCTACTGGCTAATCAGTATTATGTAGTCAGTATCTTTATAAGTTCTAACTTTTGTGATGATACTAATAATAGCACAAAATTGGATGGATTATCTCTTTTCAAAGAGGGTCTTTTTTCTTACCATTTTTAAATGGTAGTGAAATGTGCATAATATGAAATTTACCAGGTAAAAAGATGCAATTCTGTGGCAATCGAGTACATCAAAACGTTGAACAACCGTCACCACTGTCCTGTCCTGGAAGGCTTTCCGCTGCTCAAAGAGCAAGCCCCTGCCCAGCCACCCCCAGCCCCTGGCAACCGCTGCTTTCCTTTCAGTTTCTGTGGGTTTGCCCAGTCTGCATACTTCATATAAATGGAATTATACCTTATGTGACCCTCTGTGCCTGGTTTCTTTCTCTTGGCATAATTTTTTTTCCTGCTGTGCCATGCAGCTTATGGGATTTTAGTGACTGAGCCCAGCACAGAGCCCTAACCACTGGGCTGCCAGGGACGCCCCTCCCTTGGCATGATGTTGTCAGAGTCTGCACATGCTTTAACATGAACCAATTCCTCATTTTTTAAATGACCAAATAATATTCCATTAAAAAACATTTTTAAAAAAACTCTGAAACATTTTTCTAAAAAAATCTCATACCAGACTAAGGTTTGGTGAGCTTTTTTTTTTAAAAAAGGCCAGATGATCAATATTTTCAGCTTTCAGGGGGCACAGACAGTGTCTGTTGCAAAGTTCATCTCTGCTGCTGCCTCAGGAGCACAGCTGTGATGACATGTAAGGGAAGGGTGGGCCACGTGCCAATAAAACTTTATTGACAGGAACAGTCAGCAGCTCTGACCTGGCCTGTGGGCTGCAACTCAGAGACCCTGCCCTGGTTGCTTCCATGTCTCCAAGCCTCAGTTGCATCTGGGGGCAGGAGGTGGCGGTTGAGGTGCTGAGATGTGTGTGACCGAACACAGACGACTTTTTCTTAGAGATGGGTTAGCACTTCAGTGTGCTGCTTGTCTGGCCACCTGACCCTGGGCTGTTCACGTTCTCCAGCCTCAGACGCGTGAACGGCTCTGTCTGCTGTTTCCCACCCCAAGGCTGAGTCTCGCCTTCTCCCTCCTAGCTGGTTACTCAAGGATTCTCATATGAAGCTGAGAACAACTCACAAGGGCTTCACAGCGGCAGTGAATCGCTATTTTGATGACCTGATTCCCAAGATTAGAGGATTCCAGGTAAAACCTGATTCCCCATCTCTGTGCCCAAGGGAAGTACTTGCCTGAATGGCCTTCCTGGGCAGGGCTCAGCCTACTTTCTTTCACTCATAAGCAGGAAGCATGTATAGCAGCTAATTCCAGTTCCTTATTTAAGAAATGTGCTTCTGCTTTTATGCCTGTTCCTCACCTACTGTCTTACTGGGATGCCGCTTCTGGCAGGATGCTGGGAACCGCGCTCTGTATATTTCCATGTCTTCTGCATTTTTTGTTTGCTCTCCAACACCAGAAATGGGGATTTAATGACGGCCATCAGAATGTCTTAACTAACCTGCTAAAGATAGCTACGTGTCAGTCTTTCACAAGCGATAGATGACGCAGATGACCTTAGGTCAGTGATTTCGTAGCAACTGCAGTTTGGTTGTTTTTTAAATATCTCTCCCCCTGCAATAAAACCATGGTGGCACACACACTCATTGTTTCAGTAGAAATCGTGTGCCAGCATATTGCAGCAAGGTTTGGAAAATGCATGAAGGACTGTCTAAGTAGGTAGCAAGTGAGCAGAGGGAAGGAACAAAAGGTATCTGTTAGGTGTCACGGTTTCTGTTGGGCTTCCCTGGTGGCTGAGCGGTAGAGAATCCCCTCGCAATGCAGCAGCCGTGGGAGACTTGGATTTGACCCCTGGAGGAGGGCACAGCACCCCACTCCAGTCTCCCTGTCTGGAGAATCCCATGGACAGTCCGTGGCAGGCTACGGTCTGTGGGGTCGCAGAGAGTCGGACACGACTGAAGTGACTTGGCACGCAGGTATCAAGCTTCTCATTAGGCATTTGGTGTTTACGCAGCATATTTCATCCTCACAGCGATCACTGGAAAGCGATGTCACTGTAGGGGTAGCGACAGGCCTGGAAATGGCCAGGCAAGGCTTCAGGTGGGGTGGATCTTCTCGGGGCAGAGCTGGCTCCTGACTCTGAGCGTGCCCCGGGGTCAGCAGACGAGGTGACGTGGCTGCGGGGCCGGTCCGTGTGCAGCTGGGGACCGGAGACGCAGGGGCGGTCCTTTGCGGCCCTGGAGCTGTGCTGGCCAGGGTGGAAACCTTGGCCACCAGTGGCTATTTCACTTAAAATCTATTGAAACTAAATAAAGGATTTAGTTCTTTATTCACAGCAGACAGTTCAAGCTCTAGGTGGCCACCTGTGGATGGTCACTACCACATTGGACGGTGAGAACACAGAACTTTTTCATCATCAAAGAAAGTTCTAGTGTGAATTAGCACACTCTCTGCACCCCACATCAGGACATTCCCCATCTTGGAGCGCTTGCAAGACAAAATCAGTAATCAGAAGGTTGCCTGGTGAGCACAAAACCCGGCGCCGCCGAAGTTGGGGGTCTTACCCTTTGAGCCACCAGGGACGCCACCTAAAAAGTTTTTACTTACCTTTTGCTGTGCCACACAGCTTGTGAGGTCAGGGAACCAAGGGGTAGAAACTGGGCCACAGCAGGGAAAGCCTGGAGTCCTAACCAATAGGCTACCAGGCAATGCCCAGTACCGTGGCTTTCTTCCTGTGTGTGCCACTCCGTTGCTGAGACATGCCCGACTGTCTTGCAGTCCTGTGGAGCGTAGCCCACCAGGCGCCTCTCTTCATGGGCTCTTCCAGGCAAGAACATTAGGATGGGTTGCCATTTCCTACTGCAGGGGGTCT
Organism: Oryx dammah; assembly: GCF_014754425.2. Taxonomy (NCBI): domain Eukaryota; kingdom Metazoa; phylum Chordata; class Mammalia; order Artiodactyla; family Bovidae; genus Oryx; species Oryx dammah. Next base: position 80,280,239 of record NW_024070201.1, read on the forward strand.
TCCTGACCCAGGGATCAAATCCACGTCCCTTGCATTGGCAGGCAGACTCTTTACCACTGAGCCCCCTGGGAAGCACACAGGTTTGGGAAACTCTTTTAGGCTCTTTTCTGCCCACTCAGCTCTGGTGCAGCTGGTTGCGCTCTGCTTGCCGAGTCTGTCCCGGTTCAGCTCTCCCTGCCCAGGTCCTCCCGGGCCACAAGCACAGGCATTGGTGTGTAGACACTTCCACCCACTGGCACACCATCCTGGGAGCGATCTGGCTTTTCCCTTTCGTTGTTGCTGTGTCGTCTAATTCTGAGGGAGCAGTGCTCTTTTCCTTAGTCCTGCGTGCCAGGAGGAGACCTTCTGGCGGCCACATGTCTCCAAGGGCAGAGCTGAGTGTAGTGAAACTGGCTAGCACAATGGCAGGTGCAAGGGGCAGAGAGAAAACACGACTGCGGGGCTAGCAAGAGCTGCAAAGACAGGGCTGATGGAGCATGTGAACATCGCAGAAGGGAGTCGGCAGGGAAGGGGGAGGAGGAGATATTTGCATGAGGGTGGAACTGAGAGGGCAGAAGGCACGGATCCGACAGGATCCTGGGTCTGGGGAAGAGGTGGCAGGGGGAGAAGAGCTCAAGGAGGAGGCTGAGGGGTGACTGGTGAGTGCAGAACCCAGGAAGGGTGCTGCAGGAGGGAGGGCTTCCTGGAGGAGGAGGGACTGTTGGTGGAGAGAAATCAGACCAGGATGAAAAGGGATTGCATCCATTTAGCAAAGAGAAGGGCAAGGTGGAACGCAAAGGGCGGCCGTGAGACCACAGTAGAGGACAGGGTCTCGAGCGGTGGGCTGTCGCGGGGCGTGCAGAGCTGCTGCACCGTTTGCCCACAAAGGGAGACTGCGAGGGAGGGGAGGATGGGGCCCTGTGGCGGTGACAGGGCAAGTGAAGACGGGGGTGCAGGGGCGGAAGCAGAGCGGGTCCCGGAGGGGGCGTGCTGTAGGAGAGGGCCACGCCCCCGCTTCCCTGGCACCCTGGAGGAAGGCTGGGCGGAGGTCTAAGCCTCTGCTTAAGGTGTTGGACTAGGGGCGTCAGCGGGCGCTGCTCCCTGGGGGCGCTGGGGAAGGCAGGGTGCTGGAGGCTTTGACCCCACGAGGCGGCTGCTGACTCGGTGACGGAAACTGCCCCCACCGCCATGTCCCCGGGGCTGAGTTTAGGAGCAGGTTATTTTCTATGGCACTCTGAACGTGCGTGTGCAGTAGCAAACTGAGAAAGTCAGTCCAGCCTTTCCCCATCGGCTGACTCATCCTCAGACTCTCGTCTCCTTGACCCCCAGTTCCAAGAAGAGGGCCCCATTATTGCCGTGCAGATGGAGAATGAGTACGGTTCCTATAATCTGGATAAAAGATATATGCTGTACATTAAAAACGTAAGTGCCCCTTCATTTTCCTCCGTCTTTACATACTTTTCTCACTTTGCTGATTCATGGAGCCAACATTCTGAGCAGCTAGAGCTTGCAAGGTACCGTCCGGGATGCAGCAATTGTTAGCAGTGGATGAAGAACTTTCAAGTGTCAAAGTCTTACACTGAGTTCTCTGTAAATCTGCAGAGCTCATGAATCAATGCTGTGTCCACTTGGGGGCTTCCCTGTGTCTTTTTTTTTTTTTTTTCCAAAATATAGGACAGAGAAAAGTTATTTATTCTAAAGAGTTTGTAGCGTTGACTTCCGAACAGTCCAGAGTTTTAGTTTTTGAAAACCAAAGAGAAATCAGAGGACGCCTCGGTTGCAGCAAAAAGCAAAGTCGCACACTACTGTGCTGCTCTTCCACACATGGCTGAGGCCACGGACGTGCAGCTGGCGCCCCACGCTTTCCCCCAGACAGGGGCCTGGGCACCTGCATGCCTCTGAAGCACAGAGTGAGTCGCAATAATTTTTCCTTCTGTGGATATCACAGATCTTTTTCGGTTGGTGTTTGTATAGTACGGGGTTTTCCAACCTTTCATCTTTGATTTTTCTGTATCCACGTACTTCAGGTACATACTCTGCATGTAATTAGAAGAATTCGTTCTCCTTAATCCATTATGAAAATGCTTGTCTTTGGAGTGTGGTTGGTGTCCACTTCAGGTCGTTGCTGACGGTTGCATCCAAGTCCCTTTCGGCTGTTCTCATTGAACAGCTTACCAGCGATGGGGGTGGGGGTGGTGAGGCCTCCTTCCCTCCCCTCAGCTCATTCCGGTGCCCGACCCTCGCCTTCTCCTGGGTACGTGCGCACCCCCCAGGGCCATGGACCACTGTTCATCTTCCCGACTGTCCCACAGGCGCTGCTGGGCAGAGGGATCAAGACGATGCTCATGACGGCGGACACGGGCCAGGGCCTCCCGAAGGGACACACACCTGCCGGTATGCACGGCGGCTTTGCCCGCCTCCGCCGCCGCTGAGCCTGAGGGTCTGTCTGAGGCTCTGTTTCCCCATTTTCTGGGCCGGGCCGTGTCCAGGCGCCCGTGGCCCCGAGATGAGGACCCAGGGGCCCCCTCGCAGCCCCGGGTCTCCCTGCTGGCCTCCGGCCCCGGGGCGCAGCGGAGGCACCTCTGCCGCTGCCCCAGGCCAGGCCGGAATCCCCGGGAGAGAGCAGGGGTCCAGAGAAAGTCCTGCCCTAGACCCGCCCTGGGCGCGCGTGGGGCGAAGAGTCCGGGCATAACAGCCACGAGGAAACGTGCGGGAGAGTTACAGGGGGAAACACGGGTGGGCGCCCAGGCCGGAGCAAGGGCCACGCGAACGAGCTGGAGAGCGGCGCTGCGGGCTTCCCTCGCCGGCCTGGCCCGGGCCCTGCCCTCCGCCCGCGCTTCCCCGGCGCGGTGGCGGCGCCCACCTCGCGGTGGCAGAGACGGAGCGTCCCGCGCTGGGCCCGGGGGGCCCGGAGTGAGGCCCGAGGTCTCCGGCCGCCGCGCCCCGGGCTCGGCTTCCTCTGCGGGCGCTTTATCCGCGAGCACCGGGTGACTCCGCCCTGCTTGTCCTCCGGGTAACTCGCAGCGGAGGCTGAGCAGGGCTGCGGTGTGCCTGAGCGGTGCTGCTCGAGCCCGCGTGGACACGCGCGGCCACGTCGTCACCGGAGCCTGCGGGCAGCGCGCGGTGTCTGCGGGCGGCGGGCGGCGGCGCCCCGCCCGCGGCTGACCCCGTCTCGGCTCCCCTCCCCTCCACAGTGTTCGCCACCCTCCACATGAAGAGCATAAGGCAGGAGACCTACGAACGCCTCTCCTCGGTTCAGGTGAGGACAGCTCAGAGGCGCGGGGTGTCTTCCTTCCTCAGGTGAGGGCTTGGCTCACATGTTCAGGAACTTCTCAGCTCTGACTCGCTCAGGTAAAACTTGGATCGGCTACACGCTGGAGATGCCTGCTCTTGTGGTTTCAGGTGCAATTGCATCCAAGTGCCCACAGGGCCTGGCCCACAGCCCGGAGGAGGGTTCAGGATGGCACAGCGAGCACCGCAGCACTGAGTGTCCTCGCTAACGGCGGGGCTCCGCTCCCCCCTCAGTCCGGGCGCTATGCCCTCTCCACCCCCCTACCCCACACCCACCCCCCGCCAGTTTGGGAGCAACACTAGGAACCAGCTGGGGCCCCAGGTCATGGCTCCATAGCCTGAGCTTCTGGCTCTGCGAACAGCCTCTGGTTTCAGGATACCCTGCACACGAGAAGCCGTGACACTCGCTAGGGGTTTATACACCACTCATTGTTCTCCATTCCAGCTGCAGTTTGCTAAGCAGATGTCACTTTTTGCCATAGCAGTCTGCCTGATAATATGGGTAACATTCCACCTTTATTGAGATTTCCAAACCAAAGTGGACCTAAAGTCCGTTTGCAAAAGTTTTTACCTTTTGAATGAATAGCCTCATTCACATTTACCCGTGGTCCAATGAGAAAGACAAGAAACAAAAATAAACAGAACTCAGTAGGAAGTGCCGAAAAATAAACAGAACTCAGTAGGAAGTGCCGGTTCCAATAGAAGCATTAGGGGGAATCAGAGGCTACACAAATCTCTCCCACCAAAAGAAATCAGTGGCTGAATGCTTCACTCTGCGCCTGTCTGAGCTCTGCCGTATTAGAAGGAAGGGAGCACTCTCCTAATTTCCATCAAGACAAGACAGGGCCTGGAATTCTAAAAAAATAGTTAGCTCCCCGATTCTGTCCTTTTTCAGTCTAAGATACAACTAACATTTAGAGAAGAATGCAAAGATACAAAGTGCTGAGTATCCAGCCATTTAACAACTGGACCAACACCAAGGGCTGTTGGTCCCTGGTACAACGGAAATGGTATAAGCAGTACAGAGATTTGCAAGGACTGGGGTCAGTGCATCCTGAGAAAATATGGAGAGGGAATGTAACTCTTGGGGCAGAGCAGACACTCAGAATATGATGGTGGTGATGGTGATGGTGGTGGTGGTGGTGGAGGAACAATATGGGACAGTAAGTGTGGATTCAGGAGTTGAAAATGATCATCCTCACTATAATTAATAAAGTCCTAAAGCTGAGTCCATTTATCCATTAAACCAGCCAGTAAGTGTTTTCAGCACTTGCTCTGTGCCAGTTCTTCCCTGTGGTTGGGGCTTCCCTGGGGGCTCAGATGCTAAAGCGTCTGCCTGCAAAGCGGAAGATCCAGGTTCGATCCCTGGGTCGGGAAGTTCCCCTGGAGAAGGAAATGGCACCCCACTCCAGTACTCTTGCTGGAGAATCCCAGGGATGGAGGAGCCTGGTGGGCTACAGTCCATGGGGCCGCAAAGAGTTGGACATGGCCGAGCAACTCCACTTTCTTTCTTTCTGTGTGCCAGCTGGGCTTCCCAGGTGGCTTATGGTAAAGAATCTACCTGCCTCGGAGAAGCTGAGGGTTTGATCCCTGGGTCGGGAAGTTCCCCTGGAGAGGGAAATGGCCCCCCGCTCCAGTTTCTTGCCTGGAGACCCCTGGTGAGATCATAGCCTATGCAGTCAGAAAAGAGTCGGACATGACTCAGCGACTGAACAAGGGCAGCAGGTGGGCAGTTAGGCGTTTGTCTGTCAGGGTATTGTGGGCAAAGCAGGGAAGGAACCCTACAGAATCACCACTTTGGGAACTTGTATTTTAGTGGTAAGAGACAGGTGGTAAACAAGTCAACTATGGAGAAAGCTTGTAACACAAGCTGAGAAAACATTCTGTGATAATATTTATATATACAAGTTTTAGTTTACATACCCCCCCCCCCAGTTTTAATGTTTGTTTCTTACATTCCCATGTAAGAAGCTATTGGTCCTATCCTTATCTTGCCTGTGAGGAAACCATGATTCAGAAAGGTAGAATTCCGGCTTTGAGATCATCTGTGGTCAGCCATGTAACAGAATAACCCAGGTTCTAATGCAGTCCTTCTGCCTCCAGATTCCGTGCTCTTTCCCTGTTTTATACCATCTGCCCTCTGAACTCCTCCAGTGAGGAGAGGGTCAGGGCGGAAGAATGAGAACGTCCATCAGCGTGGTTTGGAAAGGCTGAGCCGCGCTCTTGCCAGGAACTCCACCCTGACACAGTGCTGTGCCACCAGAGGCAGCCCCCCGCTCAGCCTTTGCCAGCCCTGATGCCAAACTCCTGGACTCCTACCTGCACAGTGGGCTCTCGAACACCCAGCTCTGAAGGCTCACGGGGACTGTGCCCCTAAGACCTGCTAGGCTGTAGCAAAGAAGCAGCTCTTCAAAGCCGCCGTGGAAGTCCGTGTGGGGTTTGAGGGGGAGCAGAACCACCTCTGATGCAGGTGTTCAGGGCGGAACCAGTTATCGCCCTGAAGAGGGGTGTGCTGCCTGTTCACAGCGCCAGGCCTCACTGCAGCCGAGGTGTGCAAGCAGCCCCCGTGCATGAGGCGGGATGAACGGTGAAGAGAGTGTGATTCGTGTCTCGAGCTTTTAAAAACGAGGAAATCTCTCATTTGCGGCCGCATGGATGAGCCTGGACCGCGCCAGACAGTGAGAGATGCATAACGACCGTGGCGCCACTTCCAGGCGGCGTCCCGGCAGGAAGCTGCAGACTCCCACAGCGGCCGCAAAGTGGCTGCCGGCAGCCGCAGGGCGCCAGGGAAGCGGGCCGAAGCTGGGCCGAAGCTGGAGGAAGGGCACAAACACCGACAGGGCCAGCGAGGTCTCGGACGCACACCTGATGCCAGGGACAAACAGCACTGAATCGCTCAATCGAAGTTTGTTGAAAGAATGTGATATAGATGTTCCTACTGGAAAAAAAAAAAAGAGAAGGAATTGGGAGTGAATCTCACATTAAGGGAAGATTCATTTGGTGGCATCTTCAAAATTTTGGAGCATTTTCACGGAAAAGGGGAAATTCTTTCGGGTACTAGGGAACAGAATTAATTTCAGTGGGTACAGGAATAATAGAACCTTTATTGGCTGTATGTAGGGGTTGTACTTTCTCGCAATCTGAATTCTCCAGAAATGGAATATACTGCCTCGTGGTGAACTCGCCATCACCTGCAAAGGCAGGGTGTCTGCAGGGGTCAGTGCCCGCCCGAGGGTGGGGTGGCGGCCGGAGCGCTCTTCCCGTCGTGAGGGCCTGGAGTGTGGGGGTCCTGTGGGGCTGGGGGAGGAAGCTGCAGGGACTTGAGACGCACAGCTTCCATCTGTGTGCGTTTGCTCAGCCATGCCCAACTCGGCTCCTCTGTCCGTGGGGTTCTCCAGGCAAGAACACTGGAGTGGGTTGCCATGCCCTCCTCCAATGGGTCCTCCTGACCCAGGGATCGAACCCATGACTTTTGTGTCTCCAGCACTGGCAGGTGGGTTCTTTTCCTCTAGCGCCACCTGGGAAGCTTGACTCAGACTTAAAGGAGTGAGCACATTATCTTTGGAATTCAGTAGAATATTTTTAAAATGTTGAAGTACAGGATGCCAGGCAGAAATGAATGAAAAGGTCACGTGATTTTGTGCTGCACAAGGTTGGCAGTGGTTTTGTTAGTTTACTTATTTTTGTCTTACTTTCTTTGAAACATTTATCAGCTTAGGCAGGAATGTGAATGCTGCGGGTGGCTGGGGGCAAGGGTCCCCACGCTGAGAGCAGACATTCCAAGGCTGCATTAACTTTCAGAGCTGGAAGGAGCAGCATTGACTTTACCTGTGGAGTGTGTGAGCCTGAATGCGGAGCTCGTAGGTCCTGAAGGCCTGGGACGGAGGAGGGCCTCAGGCCGGCTCAGGCTGGGACGCTGGAAGGCCTCAGAATGGCTCGGGATGGGGTGCTGGAAGGCCTCAGGCCTCGGGATGGCTCAGGGCTGGGGCGATGGAGGGCCTCGGGATGGCTCAGATTGAGACAGTGGAGGGCCTTGGGCCTCGGGATGGCTCGGGATGGCTTGGGCTGGGACGCTGGAGGGCCTCGGGGTGGCTCGGGCCTCGGGCTGGCTTGGGCTGGCTCGGGCTGGGATGATTGAGGGCCTCGGGCCTCAGGGTGGCTTGGGCTGGGGCGGTGGAGGGCCTCGGGCTGGCCCGGGCTGGGCCGAGGGTGAAGCAGGAGCCGGGGATTGTGTGGGATTCTGTGGGCTTGCATTGTTGGCAGTTGGTTCTCGACATCTTCAGTGCCTTCTCTGGGTCGGGTGCTTCCCTACGAGACCTCTCCTGGGGTGGGTCCGGGGGATGAAGAGATTTCTCCAAAGCCGGAACAGTGAGACCATGAGAGGCAGGCCAGGCTGGCCGTGCGCTGTGAGAGCAGTCAGGGGCCGTGAGGATGTGCGCGGGTGAGGCGGCCCGGGTGACGGCCGGCTCGAATGCGTGCACTCTCTGCCTCTGCAGGGCCCTGGCCCGGTCATGATGATGGTGTACACCGCCAGGTCTCTGGACGGATGGGGCTCTTTTCGAAACACTCTGGACTTGCACAGTGAGTCGCATGTTGCCCCTGTTTGTCTCTGAGGGGGGGTGTTGGCACGACTCCAGGGCACTGGCCTGCCTCCTGCCCGCTGATTAGGGTCCCTGAGGCTGACGGGGCGAGCGGCCCCGTGGGCAGCACCAGTGTCTGTGTCTTTGTGTGTCTCTGTGTGTGTGTCTGTGTGTCTGTCTCTGTGTGTCTGTGTGTCTGTCTCTGTGTATCTCTGTGTGTGCCTGTGTGTCTGTCTGTCTCTGTGTGTCTGTCTCTGTGTGTGCCTGTGTGTCTGTCTCTGTGTGTCTCTGTGTGTCTGTCTGTCTCTGTGTCTGTGTGTCTGTCTGTGTGCCTGTGTGTGTGCCTGTGTGTCTCTTTGTCTCTGTGTGTCTGTCTGTGTGTCTCTGTGTGTGTCTGTGTGTCTGTCTGTGTGTCTGTGTAT
>NW_024070201.1:80288520-80294140 GCF_014754425.2 Oryx dammah
TCTGTGTGTGCCTGTGTGTCTGTCTCTTTGTCTCTGTGTGTCTGTCTCTTTGTCTGTGTCTGTGTGTGTCAGTGGCTGTGTCTGAGCCACACGGGAGGGTCGCCCCACGTGTCACTGTGACCTGGTGATTATTCTGTCTGGAGTGACGTTGTCTGTTGGACTGAAGCTCTAAAGTCAAGAGAGCCAGCTGTTCTGGGGGGCAGTTCAGGGACAGCTACTGGGGCTCCACCCAGGAGCGGGGCTCTGGGCCCCAGATCCTCTGCCAGCCCCGCCTTCCGGAGGAGCCCCAGGCGGGAGGTGGTTGGAGGGTCGATGCCCCTGGGGCAGTGACTTCAGACCATCATGGACAGGCCGCTCCGCGCTTCAGAGGCACGAGCTGGACACCTGGAGACAGACGCTGGGGAGATCAGACCCACGGGGCCCTGATGGCACCACGGGGCGCCCCCTCTCATCCCTGCGGCCCCCTTCCTCCCCCTCCCGCTAACACCTGCGGTCCTGTTGCACGGAGGCTCCGCTCCCCTCTCCCCGCCTCTCCCCTCCCCCGCCCCTCCCCCCTTCCCCTCCCCCCGCCCCCACGTGCGGTCCTGAGGTCACCGGGCTCCGCGCCCCCTCCCCGCCCCCTGCAGTGCTGATGGCGAATGTCCGGGAGATGCTGCAGCTCCGGTTCTCCCTCAACTTCTACATGTTCCACGGCGGCACGAACTTCGGCTTCATGGGCGGGGCCGCGTTCCCCGGCCATCGCCTCCCTATGGTCACCAGCTACGGCAAGTCCCGGTCGGTCCGCGCCGTCTGCCCGCGGCTGCCCCGCCTCCGCAGTCGCGGGTAGAGTCCTTTGCAAGCAGAGAAGCTGGTAGCTTAGCTCTGTCCGTCCACTGTGCAGCCTTTGTGAAAATCTTAGTTTTAATTGGCGGATGGCTGCGTTCCAGCGCTGTGTTGGTTTCCGCCATCCATCAGCCTGAATCAGCCACAGGTATCCTTACATCCCAGCCACCCTCCAGGTGGGCACACAGTGCTGCCTGAGCGCCTGAGCTCCCGGTGCGAGACGCCCCTTCCCACGAGCCACGATCTACCCAAGGTCGTGCGTCACGCGGCTCTCAGCCCGCCCGCCCTCCCCGCCTGGACGTCCGCCCTCCCCGCCTGGACGTCTGCGCGGCCGTTCTCTGCGTCTGCTTCTGTTCCTCCTGCGGCTAGGCTCGTCGGTACCATTTCTCTAGGCTCCACGTGTGTGCGTTAACACATGAGATCTATTTTTCTCCTTCTGACTTCTCTCTATAACAGGCTCTAGGTTCCGCCTTAGCTCATCTGACTGAGACTCACTCCACAAGCCTTTGCTCTCCGGGACTCTCTGTGAAGCCCATTCCCTTGATTCCCTGTCCCGGGTGTTGGGTGTTGATGACTAGGCCTCCCCCAGTCTGCGACTCTGCTCAGAGACCAAGCAGGCAGCGAGGGTGAGAGAGGGGAAGGGGTCTGGTTGGAAACCAGCGGGCCCGGCACTGGGCTCCAGCCTTGGCGCCTGACACCCCCAGGGCTGCCATCTGTCCCTCCTGGGGGAGAGCATGGGGAGCCGGCATCGGGCACCTTCCTGCCTCAAGGTCTTCCTCCCAGAGCTGCTGCATGAAGGGCCCTTTGACTCAGCACCAAGTGCCAAAGTCCCTCCCAAAGTTGGGCCTTTTTAGGGAAGGTGACAAATTTGCTTCTATTTCTCAGACTATGGGGCGCTGCTGACAGAGGATGGAGACTATACACCTGAGTATCTCGTATTTCAAGAGTTTTTTCGCCCTGACGCAGGTACCCGCCCCGCCCTCCAGAGGGCTCTGGGCTGTGGAGGGGGGGCGGTGCAGACGTGGTCCTTGGGGGAGTCCAGCTTGCCCCAGCGTGTTTTATCCTCAGGGCCTGGGGACTCGGGCTGCATGAGACACGGTCCCCCCAGCCCTGCCGTCGGTGGAAACCGGAGGGTCCAGGCCCTCCCCAGAGCCACAAGCTGCGCGTGTCTGGGTGGAAGTGGGGAGAGGGGGCAGAATCTGAGCACGCATGTTCCCCCGCTGGCTTTCAGGAGATTGTGACCAGCAGGGCGCCCGGGGCAGGCCTCTGGGTGCAGGAGGCCTCCCTCCCTTCAGTCCCTGTCCCCGTAGACCGTCCGTGGTGGTGGGCAGGCTGGCCGGGGGCAGCAGAGGGTGCTGCACCCTTGGACGGGTCTGGGGAAGGAGCCAGCCTCCTGCTTGTGGTTTGCAGAGATTCCCAGCTCCCAGCATCGAGACAGCAGGCCTAAGGACACGTACGCTCCCCTGGCTGCAGGTCACTTCATATCCCTGTGGGACACCCTGATTCACCAGGACGTGAGTCCCCTGCGCATGGACGTGAGCTCAGGACTCGGCGGGGGAGGGAATGAACACGGGGGACAGGAAGCAGTCTCTGCGGTTTCAGTCCCTTCTCCTTCTGCAGCTCAGGTTAGGACACCTAGGTTATCTCAGAGTCGCTCAGCTGTGTCCAGCTCTTTGCGACCCCGTGGACTGTCGCCAGTCTGGCTCCTCTGTCTGTGGGATTTTCCAGGCAAGAGTAGTGGAGTGGGGTGCCATTTCCTCCTGCAGGAAATCTGCCTGACCCAGAGATGGAACCTCCTGAGTCTCCCATACTACGGGCGGGTTCTTTACTGCTGAGCCACCTGAGAACCCAATACCATCCCCTCCCTTGGGGACCCCCCTCCCCGCCCCTCTTGGTTACCGCCAAGCACCAAGCGGCTGCTGCAGACTCGTCATTGCAGGGCGCTCACTTGTCCCCGTGCTCCCTGAGCTTCCTGACCTGTGATGAGGCTACCGCTCAGCCTGCGTCTCTGCAGGAGCCTGTGAGTTCCACGGGGCCACTCTCCATGGAACAGCTGTCCGTGAACGAAGGGAGCGGCCAGTCCGCTGGGTATATACTTTACGAGACCGTCATCACCAGAGGAGGCGTCCTAAACTCAGATGGCCATGTGAAGGATCGGGGCCAGGTAGGGGGCAGGGGTGGGCGGAGTGTGCCCTTCTCTGCTGGCGAGACCCCGCCCTGTGGCTGAACGTCTGAACAGCAGGCGGGCCTCTTCCTGACGTGTGGGAAACTGCCCTTGTTTCTTACCTCTGGTCCCTTCGGTGAAACGCTTGGTGTTCACATGTCAGCCACTGCTCCCGCGGGTCTAAGGCACTGGGTGTCCCGGGGGGGGTGGTGGTGCCTGCCAAAGCCTGAGTGCACGTGATGCTGCCCTTGGAGGAGACCCAGGAGAGGCTGCGTACGCCCCCCTGTGCCTCGGGCAGAGGCCCCAGACGTTTCCTTGGTGCGTCGTGGTCGGATCTGCGCCTTTAGTTCTTCAAACACTCATCTAAGCTACCTGTTAACAACGAGGAAGCCGCAGAGAGGTGCAGTGACCTTGCCCAGAAAATGGGCGCTGGGGCCCCTCCTGCCCGCCCTGCGCAGGGGCTGTTGGAGGCCCCTCCCACCCCTCGTGGTCCCGTCATCCCAGGACCCGTGTCCCCTTGCACTCATCGTGATCTCCTAGCCACAGGCTCATTCCCTGCTGTTTGCTGAATGCGTGTCTTCACTTGGATGTACACTCATGTGACTTCTCAGACTCAACACATCCAAACCCGCTGTGAGCTCCTTAGAGGAGCCACAGCCGCAGCCCCGCACCCAACCCGTGGCCACCCCACCCAGGCCGGGCCTCCCTCTCGCCTTGTCTGCCGGGTCCCTGGCGGAGCTGCGTCACTTGGCTGCTCTTTGCAAACCCGGGCCATCGCGCACAGCCTTGGAATTCTGCGGCATGGCCATCAGACCCCGTTCCTGACCTTCCTGTCTCAGAGGGCTCACTGCGTCCCCATCTCGTGGGGCCCCCCGAGTTCCTTCCCCAGGGCAAGTCCCGTCCCGACTGCCTCCACTCGCAGGCCCTCCCCGCCGCTCTCCCTCGTGGTCCTGGGTCTGAGAACAGCTCCCCCGCCCGTGAGCGCAGGGTGGGCTCTGCCCTCCTCAACCCGGGGCCGGGACCGTGTGTGCGTCGCGGCTGCCACCGCTGCAGGGGGTCTCGAGTCGCTCAGCGGCCACTCAAGCGGCGGCTGTCGAGCCTGTAGCTCTCGTCCTGGGGCCCTAGTACGCGTCAACTGTGACTCTTTGTTCTGCGTACCACTGACATGTTGGATACTCGTGGATTTTGATTTTTACAGCCTCCTAGTCAGATTCCTTTAGGATGACCTAACTCAGACCCTCTGTGGTGCCCTCTGCGTGCCCTTCTCTGTCCTGTGGGGCTCGAGCAGCCTTGCGGGGGCGTCGGGGGTGGACAGAGCGTGGTGCGCAGTGGGGAGGGTGGGGACACAGTCTCGGCGTCTCTGCCCCGGAGCCCCCGCTGGCCCTTCGTCGGCACGTGCTTCGTGGTGTCCGTCGTGCCGCCCACCGCCGTCCACCCCCTCCCCAGTCCCCATGGCCCCCGCGGGCGCTCAGGGCTCCCCCCACACCCCTGGGCCCAGCCACCTTCAGAGTGCCTGTGGACCGGCATCAGTGTGTCGCCTTCCCAGAGGCAGACTTAGTCCTCCCCTGGGACCCTGGCGCCTCACCCCTTCCTGCCTTACCCACACCCCACAGACTTCCCCGCTCTCTTCGGCAGGTGTTTTTGGATGACAAGTATATAGGAGTCCTGGATGACGGGCATCAAAAGCTGACTCTTCCCAATGACGTACATACCCCACGGTTCCAGCCCCCAGGGCCCTGGGCTCACCCCTCGCAGAGGCCCCGCAGGGCTAAGCTGTGTGCTCCTCCCGGGGTGGCAGGATGGTCCCGCCCTGGGTGTTTGCTGCTCAGAAAGCCTTGGGTTGAGCACCAGCCTCAGGAGAGTCTCCAGTAGTGTTCAGTGACTCTTCATTTCTCGACGGCCCAGTATGGGAGGAGGGTGGACGAGGAGCTGCAGGGTTTGCCTGGCCCAGAGCTGACAGCCCTCTGACTGCCCCCAGTTTCCGAGATCGTCCCAGTCTTGGGGGGGGGGCCCAGTGGTCTCCAGAAGAGGCCTGAGCAGCCCCCTCCAGCTGGTGTGTGTTGGACAGCGTTACAGGGAGTTCCTGACGCTGCGGATCCTGGTGGAGAACCAAGGCCGGCTTGCCTCCGGGACCAGCATGAACCAGGAGAGGAAAGGTGGGCTCAGGACCACGGGGTGTCAGGACGGGAGTAGGCTTCAAGGGGAGGAGGGCCATGTCCTACTCCAGGCTCCCCCGAAGGTGCTCTCCCAGCACTGAGGACGTGCACTGCCCTGCCTCTTCTGGGAGGAGGCTGCAGAAACACCCTCAGAGAGCAGAGTGGGCCGAGTGCTGCCCTGGGAGCGCTGATGGTCCCTCCCTGGGGCCCATGCCTGTGTCCTGGCCTCCTCCAGCCTCCCCATCCTCCCCTGGGCTCTTCCATCCTCCTCGGCCTCCTCCGTCCTCTCCGTCCTCCCTGGCCTCCCCGTCCTCCCTGGCCTCTCCATCCTCTCCGTCCTCCCCATCCCCCCCCGGCCTCCTCCATCCTCCCCGTCCTCCCCACCCTCCCTGGCCTCGTCTGTCCTCCCCATCCTCCCTGGCCTCCTCCATCCTCCCCAGCCTCCTCTGTCCTCCCCATCCCCCCCGGCCTCCTCCAT
>NW_024070201.1:80294540-80295717 GCF_014754425.2 Oryx dammah
CCTCCCCTTCCTCCCCACCCTCCCGGGCCTCGTCTGTCCTCCTCCATCCTCCCCGGCCTCCCCATCCCCCTCCATCCTCCCCATCCCCCCTGGCCTCCTCTCCATCCTCTCCGTCCTCCCCATCCTCCCTGGCCTCCTCCGTCCTCCCCGGCCTCCTCCACCCTCCTTCAGGGGTCCGGGGCACTTCTCTGCAGCTTCCCTGCCTCAGTGTCCTCTCTCCCTCTTCGGCAGGTCTTACTGGGAACATCTATCTAAACGGTTCTCCGCTGAGAAAATTTAAAATCTACAGCCTGGAGATGCAGAATAAATTCATACAGAGGTGGGTGCCCGACCACTGGCTCCAGGTGCCTGACTGCAGATGGGGAGACCAGAGGCCAGCCAGCCAGACCTGTTTGTGTTCACACACGAGGCAGAGACCCAGAGCACTGAAGGAAGTGACCCCACGTCTCCTGGTTGTCCAGGACAGAGTGGTCACTGCCCCCACTCCGCAGCCCTGCTCTGCTGTTTCATTGCTGCGTTGTGGGCCCCAAATGGGCCACGGGAGGGGACACTGGGCTCAGCAGGGAGGAGACAGCCCTCCGAAGGCTCAGCGGACATGCTGTCAAGGAGCATGTAACCTGTCCACTGGGCTGACTCTCCCTAGGAAACTTCCCAACATCTGGAAGCCCAGCTTTCTCCACACTGAGGGCCCTGCATTCTTCCTTGCCCTCCTGAGAGTCGGCAGTCAACCCAAGGACACCTTCATGAGCCTGCAGGTGAGTGGTGTTCTTCCCGGCTGTGTCCCCAGCCAAGCTTGCGTCCCAGGAGACCCCCGCCACCGCACGGCCGTCTGGCGGGCTGCCCCTTCCCGGCGTTGACTCAGGATGGGGGGAGGCCAAAGAAACGTGCCCGAGCTGCCTGCTGCCCTGTGTCCTGCGGGGAGTGGCAGTGGGGACGTGGTGGGGACACAGCAGCACCTGTTCCCTGAGCGGGGGCCCAGGGCCTCCCTCCTGGGGGCCCAGAGCGGGGGCCAGGGCTGGGCCGCAGCGCAGCCTCAGGTCACTGCCCCCGAGGGCCACAGCTGGGCCTGCGCGCTGAGTGCGTCTGTGTCTGTGCGTCTGTGTGTGTCTGTGTGTCTGTGTGTGTCTGTGTGTGTGTGTCTGTGTGTGTGTGTGTCTGTGTATGTCTGTGTGTGTCT
>NW_024070201.1:80295727-80328563 GCF_014754425.2 Oryx dammah
GTGTGTGTGTGTCTGTGTATGTCTGTGTGTGTCTGTGTGTGTCTGTGTCTGTGTCTGTGTGTGTCTGTGTGTCTGTGTGTGTCTTGCAACTCTGCTTCAATGTCTTCCAGGGCTGGACGAAAGGAGTGGTCTTCATCAACGGACAGAACCTGGGGCGCTACTGGAACCTCGGGCCCCAGGAAACACTTTACGTCCCGGGACCCTGGCTCAAGCCCGGGTTAAATGAGGTGACCTCCTGCTCTGCACCTCTCCCCACCCCAGGCCGTGCTCGCCTCACCCCGCCTGGCCCAGGCCGAGCGTGTGTCTCAGGGGCACCCCTGCCTCTCCGCAGATCGTCGTGTTTGAGGAGTTCAAGTCCACCCTGCTGATCTACTTCACCAACGCCTCCCAGCTGGGTAAGCGGCTTCCTCCCCGTAAGTGGCTCCGGCAGCCTGCAGCCTCCCGAGGCGTCTGCGCGCGCTTCCCGGTCCCGGTCTCGCACTACCCGCCCCAGCACCACCCCTGCCGGCCTCTCCGAGGTTCTCACGGCCGCGTCTGCTGTGTCTCCTGCTGCCGTGGCCCCTGGGCGCTGCCGTGGCCCCTGGGCCCTTCCTGGCCGACACCGGGCAGGGGATGGACGCCCGAGCTGACCCCGCCGGCCTCGGGGCTTCGGGGGGAGTGGGGCCCGGACCCCAGGGCGGAGCGGCCCCCTCCTGGGGGCCTGTGAGGTGGGCTGCTTCCTCCACCCGCTCCCCCAGGGCAGGGTGGGGCTAAGGGAGACCACGCCCCCCCCAGGGTACTGAGCTAAGTCACACCGCCTGCTCCTCCTCCTCAGGGTACTGAGAGCTAAGTCACACCGCCCGACCTTCCTCTGACGCAATGGAGGCGTGGCTGAGCTGAGCCGTCTCAGAGCCCTGAGTGCCTGCCAGTCCTCCAGACCCGCCTAGGTGCCGGGACCACCCCAGAGGCTCCGTGAAGCCGAATCGTGCCCCGGGTCTGCCGTCTTCTTCCCCACCAGCCGGCCCGTTCCTCCTTTGGCATAAGTCAGCTTCCCTGTTACAGCAGCACAATGAACACAGCTAACTGACCCTCTGTCGTGCTTCTGAAATAAAAGCTGTTGACCCCTGAGGACAGTGGTGAAGAGATGCTTGGCGCACTTGACCCCACAAATGTGAATCTGGAACGAAAGGTGTCTTCCCGAGAAATCAAATAGAATATGAACACCAAGTGAGGGACTGGCAGGCAGTTCATACATGTTTTTTATTTTCAGTGTTAACAAAGCTTTTCCTTTGACTCCCCAAGTCTCATTCCGTACATCATTGCTTTTCCACACTCCTGTGGAAACCTCGTTTGCTGGAGACTCAAGACTCCAAGTGGCCTGGCCCCGAGCCCCTCCCCCACCCCTCCCCCAGCGCCCCCCCTCCCCTCCCCCTCCCCCAGCCCACTCCACGCCCCTCCCCTGGCCCCTGACTTCCAGCACTGGTGGATTCCTCTCCTGCTCCGGGTTCCCCTGGGGCGCACGCCCTGCTCTGAGCCACAGTGGGGAGCACCAGGGCCGTCTCCACAGTTGGGTGGGGCAGCCTGGTGCCCCGGCAGGGCAGGCCCGCAGATTCCAGCGCAGATGGGCCCTGCGGAAAGGGGGTCCGCACGAGGTGCATGGGCACCGTGCGGCGGGCGGCTGAGGAGCTCCGAGCCCTGGACTGAGTGGCCGCGGTCGGGCCAGGTCAGGGGCTACACTCGAGGCCCCAGTCGACCAGTCAGGGTCGCAAGTGCTCGGCCTGCACCCTCCGTGTCCAGACAACGGCCCGGTGTGGACCAGGCGGTCGGGGGCACTGCCCTTATCGCCCACGCTCTCGGGAAGTGCAGGCGTGTGACCCCCGCGAGACGGTCAGACGTGCTGTTCCCGCCATGGGCCCCCCAAGGTGTGCAGCACAGACCCCCAGAGGGCCCGGGTGGGCACTGGGCCACACCCCCAGAATGCGGGCGCCTTCCAGGTCCTCGGGCGTTGCTGGACCGAGGCTGTCCCCCCACCCACCCAGCCCTCCGCGTGCACAACCTCAGCCCGCACAGCACCCCCTCCCGGCCTCGTGGCTGAGGGGTGGGCTCCCTGTGCCCCCCAGGTTGTCAGGCTGCATGCTTGGTGTCTGCTCACCGGGTGCCAGGAGAACCCCACCCCTGGGGTGACAGCTGGCGTGGACACCGCCATCGGCATCAGGCCCGCTTCCCTCGTCACGGACCTTTCCGGGCACAGTGGCCGCGCTCCGGCCGGCCGAGACCTCTCCCCAAGCCTGGGACCTGCAGGAAGAGGCCTCCGGGGCCCTTCAGTGCTGTTTTCCACCCATAACCACGGGCAGTACCTTACACGGAAAACCGGCAACTTGTGAACAAAACACGCGCGGCCGTCCTCTGCCCGTGTGAGTCATAGGGTCGGCGGGCGGCTCTCTTTGATTGTTGGGTCTTTGGGATCCCTCTCAGCGTTAGGCGTGGTGGAGTCACTGCAGTGACCGGAACGGAGTGGCGTCCAACATTCCCACCTAGATTGTGCCAAAAACCTCGGCAAGGGGACTCGGCGCTGCTTGTATCTCAGGGGCCCTGGTCTCCGGGCTTCCGGGGCAGGCCGGGAGGCGGGCCCTGGCAGGGGAATGTGGCCTCCGCCGGCCCACGCGCAGGTCCCTGCGTCTCCAGGGCGCATTCACGCGGGGCTACCCGCTCCCACCCCTGCCAGAAGAGCCCGGGGGCAGGGGAGACCCCTCTGCACCTCGAGAAGCTCAGCCGGTTTCTAGCAGTGGGAGCCCTGGCTCCCCACTTTGAAACGAGTTTCCCTACTCGGGTGCAGACTGCAGATGGACTCAGGCTCGTTTCCGCGGCCCGCCTGGGGGAAGACAACGCTCATCAGCTTGAGGGCGGGCCGGGGGCTGCTGTCCTTCGGGGAGGCCCGGGTCTCCACCCCGGCCCATGACTGCCCTGGTGGGTACACACGATGACCGCGGGCTCCCTGCCTCCCAAAGCCCCCACCGGTGGCTCGGCCGCGGTCCCCAGTGCGCCCACGGCCTCGGGAGAGCCGACCCCTGGGTGGCCGCCTGCCGATGCTAAAGAGACCGTGGAACTGGGCTGAGAGCACGTGGTGTTCTGGGGACAGGGCTGGTGGCTCCGTTTGTCCCCCAACCGTCGGAACACCGCCCTCTGAAATCACATTCATGGCTGTTCTCGGGAGTGAGCAGACGCCGCTCTGCACAGAGCAGCAGAGGGCGGGGGAAGACTCGTCCGGGACCCGGGGCAGACTCGTTGGGGACTCGGGGCAGACTCGTCGGGAACTCGGGGCAGACCGCTGGCCTCTGGGAGTTGGCCGTGTCTGGATTCTGTCTCGGCCGTGTGCAAAGGGTCCCTCAGCTCAAAGCAAGGCGTTTCCTCATGTTATGCTGTTCCTGAAACCCGTGGAAAGGAAGAGGCAACTGGGACCTTCTGGGAAGGAGCGATGACGTCCAACAACAGGCCCGGGCATGTCCAGAGCCAGCAAAGTATCTGTTGCTGCTGCCCGTGAAGGCAGGGGCTCTTCGCCACAGGTGTGCGGCAGGTCACCCGAGGAGCCGACAGGACACACAGCCGTCCCCGCTTTCACGGTAACTCGGACTTTTCTCACCAGCATGCCGGATGTAAACACCAAAGCCCAAGAGCCATCTCGGGCCCTACGGCACAGTCGGCCTTGGGATCATCTGGGGTGTTTTGACAGGCATGCAGCATCATGGAGGTGTGAAGTTTTTAAAAATTGTAAATATCCGTTGCTTAATTCATTTAAAAACAATAAACCCCCTATCAGCCAGCTAGCTAGACAGATGCCAACTCTCAGCGGACTCCTGCAACCAGCAGCCTTGGAAGTCATCCAGAAGAGAGTAGACTGACCTCACAGAATGACTATTTCCGGCCACCTCAGGGCCTGTTGGGGCTTCCCTGGTGCTCAGATGGTCAAGAACCTGCCTGCAGTGCAGGAGACCCAAGTTCGATCCCTGGGTCGGGAAGATCCCCTGGAGAAGGAAATGGCAACCCACTCCTGTATTCTTTCCGGGAGAATCCCATGGACGGAGGAGTCTGGCAGGCTACAGTCCGTGGGGTCCCAAAGAGTCAGACACGACTCAGCAATTAACTTTCCCACTTCAGGGCCTGTTGCACTCTGGCCGTGCACTCCTCTGCTCATTGCCCCCTGCGTTCAGCTGTGAAGACTTTGTCTTTTTTCTGAGAGACGATGGAAAACAGGTTGCCTCATAGTGAGGAAAGTCCTGAGTATCTGATCCAGCATTCTCATCCTGATAAAGGTCCTCTTGTAATGAAATCTCAGTGTTAGGAGAGAAATTCCAAAGAGTTCCATCCTGACATGAAAATGATGCCTCCTGCTATGAGCTTTCCTGGGCTGCAAAGACCAGCATCACTTCACACACAGCGGGCTTTCTCCCCACTCTCAGATTATTAATACCTTTGCCTAAGATATCACTGGGTCTTCACTGGGGGCTCAGTGGTAAAGAACCCATCTGCCAACGCAGGAGACCTGAGTTCAGTCCCTGGGTCGGGAAGAACCCCTGAAGAAGGAAATGGTGACCCACTCCAGTATTCTGGCCTGGAGAATCCCATGGACAGAGGATCCTGGAGGGCTATGGTCCGTGGAGCCATAAAGAGTTGGACACGACTGAGCACCTCAGCACACACATGCGGTAAATTACTGGGCTGGGGTCCTGCCCGTGAGACTCAGCACCTGAAAAGATGCCTGGTTCACAGGCAAAAGAGCTCAAGCGGAGGTGGGCGGGCCCACTGGGGCATCGCGGCTGTGCCGCCAGCCTTCACAGGGGGCTGACCCCCCAGGCTGCTCCTGCCAAAGAGTGCAGACTGGCACACTTACCCAGCCCAGTGGACCGGCACCTGCATCTCACCCGCCACCCGGGACTGGACGCTGCAGGCCGTGGCTGGTGCTTTGGCAGAGCCAGACACCTGGAGCGCCCTGGACACTGACTGCCCTGGGCAGCCCCCGGCCACCCTTGCTGGAGGTGCCTTGGAATAACAGCATAGCGACCGTGGAGCTCACTGCTGGAAACAGGCAGGCGGGTGGTGCGCACACACGCAGGTAGGTAGGCTGGTGCAGCCCCAGGGGGGACATCAGTCTCAGGCCGTTGAGCAAACGAAGACAGAGGATGGAAGGTGGGAGGGGGGCGACGCGGACTGAGAAACGCGCCCTCCTCCAGTACGTCTGGGCCAGACAGCCCCAGGCAGCCTCCACCAGCGTCCCAGGCAGTGACCCATCACGAGAACTCCTCCTCACGTCCATGCGTCCCAGACCAGACGCCTGATTCTCGGCGGGATCACCGTCCTGCACATCAGTCAGGCAGGTGGGGAGCGCTGGCACGGCTGGTGAGCCCCGGGGCCTGGCAGTGCCCTGACCCAGGGGACTGGGTGGCCCGGAGGCTCTGGCCGCCTCGCCTCGGAGGGCTGAGCACAGACGGCCTCCGCACGAACGGTCGGTTCAGCTCAGCTGAGAGCCAGCCGAGCTTTTCCTGAGACGGTCACTTCTTCAAACAGGGAACCTCCGTACGTGGACGCAGAGCTGCTTCCGACCTGGGGCCCTGTAAGTACATGGGTCCTGCCAGGTTGGGCCGGGCGCACTCTGACCCCCTGGCCGAAGCCCCGGGGCGGTCAGAGTCTGGGGGTTGTGTAAACTGGCTACTTTCCTCCTGTGAGTTTGTTACCTTTAACCCCTACTGTGCATCAGTACCCAGTGGCCCACGTGGTGTGTGCTACCGCCCTCTACAGGGCGCTGGGGGGTAAAGCACAACAGCACAGCCACGTGTAGAGGGCGCGCGCGAGGACTCACTCACGGGGCTGGACGTGCACACGCGGGTTTCCACCTGCGGAAGCTCAAAGCTGGAAGGTGCGTCGGTCGGGGACTTACTGTCTAATACAGAGAGTCAGTGCAGGAACCCCCTGCGGGCCAGCGCGACAGGGAGGGCACGACCCCGGGCCCAAGGGCCCCCCCAGAGGCTGTGACCCGGCCCGTCACCCCTTCCGACCCCCGGCCCGGGGCTCCGCCCTTTCTCACGGCTCTCTCCTTTGCTAGAGGCCCAGGCCCTCCCCGCGCCAGTTCCAAGCGGCCTCCCCTTGAGTGTGATCCATGCGCTTCCGTCTGCCAGGGGTCTCGATCTCTGGGCCGCTGGGCATTGCTTCCCCTTGCTTTTGAGTTTATTTCTCTGCTTAGCTGCTGAACGTGGAGTCTGTCCTCGACTATTCCCACTGCTTGGCTCAGGGGGCAAGATTGGAGGATCTATTTGGCCTCTTGAAACTAGAGCCATGGACGTTCCAGGAACAAAGCTAACACTTACACGCATACAATCCCTTATCCGTAATCTCTACGCCCATAAAACACTAAAGCCTGAAGTGTCTTCTAAAATTATTTGGCAGCAAAGCTGGACCAGTGTGAGTGAACTGGGAAGCAAAACCTCTCCGGCATTGACCTGACACACTGTAATCATTTTTATTCCGCTTAATTCCGCTCCACCTTTTTTTTTTTAAGAGCCATCTTGTATTTCGCTTTTGGCTGTGCTAGGCCTTTGCTGCTGCCCACGGGCTTCCTCTGGTTGCAGGGAGCAGTGTCTGCCCCTAGCTGTGGGCCCTGGCTTCTCTTGTTGTGAAGCACGGGCTCCAGGGTGCTTGGGCTCCAGAGCGTGGGCTTGTTGTTCTAAGCGTGTGGTGTCTTCCTGGACCGCAGGCAGGTTCTCAGCCACACTTCCCTGGTTGACCCCTGTTTACGCCTGTTTACCCCTCTTACTCTGAAGGTCAGATGTTTCCGAGCAGAGGTGGTGCTGTATTTTCCACGAGTGACACCAACTTGCTCTGTTAGAGTGCCCTATAACAGAGGGCTATAAGGAAACCACTTCAAACTGATAAACAATGTATACAAACCCACCTACACTTAGCATTACACTTAGTGGTAAACAACTGCTTGCTACCCGAAACCTGGAAACAGGTAAGGACGGTTCTCACCACTCTTATTCAAGATAGTACTGGGAACTCCAGTTACCACAATAGGATAAGAAAAATTAATAAAAGACATTGGAGCGATTGGAAAGAAAAAAAACCCTGTATTTTCAGATAACGTGACTTTCTGTTTCAAAAGATTTTTTCCCTCAATTTTCAGCTCTGCTTCTTCTATCCCAGATTCTTCTATTTATTTAATTATTATTATTATCTTTTGGCCATGTGTCTTGTGGGATCTTAGTTCCCTGACCAGGGATCGTACCCGGGCCCTCGGCAGTGAAAGCACTGGGTCCTGACCACTGGGCCACCAGGGAATTCCCAACATAACCGCTTCTTTAGAAAGTCCCATGGAACTGGGTTTCAAAACAACTGTGTAGAATTAATGAGAGAGAATACCAAGGTCACAGAATACCAGATCCACACAAGACGCCCGGCTGCATTTCTCTATGCTAACCATGAACTTGTTGAGACTGAACTTGAAAATACCATGCCATTTAAAATAGCTCAAAAGAGGGGCTTCCCTGGGGGCTCAGTGCTAAAGAATCCACCTGCCAGTGCAGAGGATACGGGTTCAGGCCCAGGTCAAGGAAGATCCCACATGCCCTGAAGCAACTATACCCGGGAGCCCCGAGTCCTGAAGCCCGAAGGCCCCAGAGCCCATGCGCCCCAACAAGAGAACCACGGCAATGAGAAGTCTGCACACTGCGGCCGGAGAGCAGTCCCATCGCGCTGCAAATAGAGGAGAGTCTGTGCAGCAACAAAGGGCCAGCACCACCAAAAATAAATAAGTGATTTTAAAATAGCTCAAAAGAAAGTGAAACACCGAGGTATACAACTAAAAACTATGCGTTGAAAAAACAGAGAATTCTGATCAAAAACGTGAAAGTTGCTTAGTCGTGTCCAACTGTTTTTGACCCCATGGACTATACATACAGTCCATGGGATTCTCCAGGCCAGAATACTGGAATCTTCCCAACCCAGGGATCGAACTCAGGTCTCCCGCATTGCGGGTGGATTCCTTACCATCTGAGCTATGAGGGAAGCCCCCCAAAGTGATAGCAGACCGAAATGAATTCAGAAACACAGAATGTTCACAGATTTGAAGACCCAACACAGTGAGGATGCTAAATCTTCCTAATGGAGGGGAAAGTCTAACGCAGTTCCCATCAAAATGTCAGCATGGCTTTTGGTAGAAATAGACAAGCTTTTTCTAAATTGTATATGGAAAGGCACAGGCCCTAGAATAGTTTTAACAATCTTGATAAAAAAGAATACAGTTTTGTGGCTGTAAAACCAGATTTATAAAACAAGGTATATTCAAATAAATGGAACATTGCGCTTCTGTGTTTAAGGAGTGGAAAGTCAAGGCAGCCCCTAGCATCCAAGAATGAGAGAAAGAGGGACATTGTACAAAATTCTCAGGGATGCCGGGCCTCAGGGATGGACATGTACCTGTGAAGAGCAAGAGGAGAGAAACAAACACCCACACGCTCCCGGAAAACTCGAGTCTTAATTTCGATCTGGTGCCACGGGCCCTGCTCTTTCCAATGGCAGAGGAAAAGCAAAGGGCTTCAGGGAGAAAAGGCCAGAGGACTGTCTGATTTTCCAGTCTCTGAAGAGAGTTTTCATCCTGGGACTTCAGATCGAGGTGTTCCAGACAGGGCTCAGCGTGTTCAAATCTCTACCCGCACCTGCGTTTCTGGTCCCAGGAGACATCCCCACTGACTACCCCTCTCGCCTGGGCTGCCAGCACAGGAGCCGTCCGCCTCCTCTCTCTGAGGCACCTGCTTCATCAGTCAATTACCAGAAGTTCCCCATTTCACCTCGAAATTCTCCTAAAATCCCTCTGTGTCCTCGCAGAGCAGAGCGTAGGGACCAGGAGAACGGCTCGGATGCTCCTCCTGGGATCCCCGGCTCCTCGATGACCTGTTTCTCACCTCGCCTCCGCCTTGCACCAGGCAGTCCCCGCAGAACGGATACCCGGCTTGACGGTCCGCCTGCAACCTCTGGCAGGAGACGCCGCGGCGCCCCTGGTGCCCAGCAAGGAGGCCTCCGCGGTGGCCGCGCCTTCGCTGCGGACACGGGACGGACCCTCCGTCCACCGGCGTCCCTCCGTACCCCACCCCGTGACTCTCTCCGTCTCCTGCGGCAGGAGGGGGAGACGGCTCCCCCAGGGGCGCACGTCCGGCGCCCTCACGCCCGGTGGCCTCCTTGCTGAGCGTCTCCGTAGTGGACGTTGGGCCACGGGGCGCGCTGACCGCCCGCCCTGCGCTTCCGCCCTCGGGCTCTCCTCGCGCCCTTCGGGCCCGGGAACTCAAGCTAACCCTCCGGTTCCTTCCCGCAGCTGGGAAGCGTCTGCGCGCAGAGGCCTCCGACCCGCTGCTCCCTCCGCTTCGTCCCGGCGTCGGGGGACCAGGACGCCTCCCCTCGCGGGGATGGGCTCCCCGCCGCGCTCCAGGTGAAGGACCCCCGTCCCCGCAGCCCGTGGGCCTTCCAGGCGCGGGCTCCCTGAGGCCCCCTCGCCTCTCCCCGTCCTCGCCCCGGAGCCTCCGAGGCCTCCGGCCGTCTGTCGCGGTCAGCCTGGGGCCCTCGCCCGGGGCGGGCGGCCTCGCGGTCCCCAGGCCTGCCCGGGGCGGCAGTCCCCCAGCGCAGCTTCTGCCCCGGCCCAAGCCCGCCTCGGCCCAGCACCCCGGGAAGAAGGGCGGCCCCGTCCCCTCCTCCGCGTCCCCGGGACCCCGCCCGGTGGCCCTCCTGCCCTGCTCGTGGCCGCAGGCCTCTAGGAGGCAAAGTCCACGGGCAGCCCTCGGCGCAGAGCGAGGCGGGCGGCGAGGCAGCCCCGGCGGCCCCGGTTCAGCACGGGGCCCGCTCCCGCCGCCCGGCCGCCCGGGGCCGCTCCCGGCTCCCTCCGGCGCCTCCCTCGCCTGCCGGGGTCACGGGCGGCTTCCCTGTCCTTTCAGCCCCCGTCTCTCCTGGAGGAGGGTCCTGTGCACCCTGTTCCTGCCATTTGCCTCGTCGGGTTTCGCTCCTCCGGCGGAACACAGAAATAACTTCATATTCGAACACAGACAGCTGCATCCCAGCCCGCGCAGGTCTGCCTGAGCAGGGCCCCTTCTCTGTTCCGGGCTGAGACTGCGGCCTGAGCCCAGCGCCTTCTCTCCGGGCGGGGCCGAAGCCTCGCTCCGCCCGCCCCCACCTCTTCCTCTGGGCCCCCGACAGGTTTGACTGGTCGCAGCTGACGCCCCGCGAGCTGCAGAACCGCTCGCGGGGGATTCAGACTGAGGAGCGAGCCGGGCGCAACCCCTACTTCACGCTGGAGGGCCACGAGTTCCTCATCCTCGGGGGCTCCATACACTACTTCCGAGTGCCACGGGCCTCCTGGAGAGACCGGCTGCTCAAGCTGCGGGCCTGCGGCTTCAACACCGTCGCCACGTGAGCGCGGCGCGGGGCCTCGGATGCGGGGGCCCGGAGCCTGCGATGCCGGGTCCCGCGCGTGCCGTTCACGGCTCCTGCCGCTCAGCCGTGTGCTTAGGTGGCCGTGGTCCGTCCGCGGGTGGGGTCACGCGGGGCAGGGAAGAGGCAGGCTTCGCTCAGGAGCCTTCGCAGTAGGAGGGCCCCGGGCCCTTTAGGAGAGCTGCTTTATGACAGACGCTCAACGTAGACTTCTAGGTAAAGGCTTGTTGGTTTTGAACACCAAAACCATTTTGCTTCGGGGTCTGGCTGATTAACAACGTTGTGACAGTTTCCGTGAAGGGACTCGGCCATACATATCCGTGTGCCCATTCTCCCCCAAACTCTCCTCCCATCCAGGCTGCCGCGTGACAGTCGGCAGAGTTCCCTGTGCTGTACAGCGGGTCCCGGTTGGTTATCCATTTTAAATACAGCAGCCTGTACCTGACCTTCCCGAAGTCCTTAACGATCCCTTCCCCTCTAAATGTACGTTGTTTTAACAATAGTTTTTACGTCTGGGAAACGAGCATTTAGAGGAATGAGTGGGCTGCTCAGTCGCTCCCTCGTGTCCGGCCCTTGCGGCCCCGTGGACTGTAGCCCACCAGGCTCCTCTGTCCGTGGCATTCTCCGGGCAAGAATCCTGGAGTGGGTTGCCATTTCCTTCTCCAGGGGATCTTCCCAACCCAGGGAAGTTTGCCTCTTAAGGTCGCCTATTAGAAAAAGGCCTGTCATAGTGCCGGCACATATACGTACCCAATGGTGGAGTCATAAAGAAAAGCAAGCCCGGTTCAGCCAGCGTGGTGTTTAACTTGACTGTGTGTCGAGGGGTGACGTGGTTAAGGTGTACTGACAACGGTGGGATTTCTAAGCATCTTCGGGGCCTTACGTGGTCCTGACAACTGTGGATATACGGTCCCTGCCCTGAGGGCTCTGCCAGCCGGGTTCCAGGGTCAGTTCTGCCCAGTGACCTGCCACAGCCCTCGGGGAGTGAGGCCGCCTCCGAGGCAGTGGAGCAGAGGTTCCTGCCTGCAGGCCCCTGGTTGGTGGAGAAAAAGCCACGTCCCAAGTAAAAGCCATGTTTGAAAGAGGAACAGTGGTGGTCCCTTCATCAGGGACCGTTTCCACAAATGTCTTGAGGCTGAGAAAAGCAGGAGCTGATGATGACGGGGGGGACGGTGAGTCCAGAGGGAAAGTCTGTGGACGTGGCCGGGACGGCCGCTCGGGAGCTCCGGGAACACGCGCCAGGGTCTGGCCAGCAGGGAGGCCCTCCCGTGGAGCGACCCGCCCCCCAGAACCCGGGCCCGTGTTCCCTGCCCTGGGAAGAGGGGCCCGGGGTGGGGATCGGCGGCGGCGGCCTTGGAGGGACTGCTGGAGGGTCAGGCAGGCCTCAGGCCCCACGGCCCCTCGGGACTGGACTCGGCTTGGGCAGCTGGGTTACCTGCCTGGAGCTTGGCACCCCTCCCTGTGAGGTTTTCTTATCAAGTCCAAGTGCCCTTGGCAGGGTCTTTCATCATTTTATGAGGCAGAGTTTCTGGTTTTCTTATCTCTTCAAAGTGACAGTACCCTAAATTTATTTCCTATATTATGTTCTTAAGCATCATTACCCTCGACCTAAAATCTTCTAATTGTTGGAACAGGGACTAACTGACTGAGTTATTGTAGGTTATTTAGGTCAGCGATCCCTAAATAGCTATTCAACTTTATTTTTACTTATTTAATTAAAAATATCTTTTCTTGGCCGTGCTCTGCAGCGTGTGGGACCTTAGTGCCCCAGCCAGACCTGACCCTGTGCTCCCTGCCTCAGAAGCCCAGAGTCTTAACCACTGGCCCCAGTGCTAAACTTTATTTTTCTGCTTCTTGATGAGACGTATGTCACCAGCAATTTGAAAGGTCTGTTGTTTTCATGGTCAGGCTTTGTGGTTTTGTTTGGTAAGGTCAAGAAAAAGTGAGGGCAGTCCCGAGAATCTAGGACTTGCCATACGTAGAGGAAAGAGCAGAAAGGTGGTAGCAGACACCCGGGGCGGGGGGGGTAATTTAACACCTACATCAGTCCCTGCATTCGTTACATTCATTCCAAAAGATTTCCATCCGCTTGCCTTCCCGGGTTAAGCCTCCACTAGTCGTTTCGACTGATGCTTATGCCGCACTGAAGTGTGGATGTCCCCGGGACCACTGGATGTCCCCATACCACTGACTCCCAGCTGGACCCAGAGCAGAAGCCCTTTGCACCCGAGTGTCCCCACCGCCCCCTTGTGGCAGAGCTAAGCATCACACTCACTGAGGGCCAGGGCTGGTCAGCACCAACCTGACCAGCACCGAGGACTGGAGGCTGGGAGCCGTAAATTGGTAACCGGCTCATCTCGTGTGCAGAGACTTTAACCACAAAGTCTTACTGAGTTCTGCTGAGGTCTTTCTGCATGTACTGAAGGGATGATACGGTTTTTCTTCACTCTTCTGCTAAAGCAGTAGTAACAGTTGCTCAGTCCTGTGCGACTCTATGGGACCGCCCCAGGCTCCTCTGTCCACAGGCTTCTCCAGGCAAGACTACTGGAGTGGGTTGCCATTCGCTTCCCCAGGGACTTTCCCGGCCCAGGGATCAAACCCAGGTCTCTGAAGTGCAGCCAGACGCTTCAGTGCCTGAGCCGCCAGGAAAGTGCGTTGAAGCAGTAAATCACACCGAAAAGCTTATTTCCTGATACTTCGCCATCCATGGCTCTGGGATGAATTCCGCTTGGTTATGAGACGCGCAGCTGTGGGCACCCACACGCAGAATGCTGAACTGGATTGCTAGAGGTTATTGCAGAGATGCACCTTTATGATGATGACTAAGCTTGACTTAAAATTTTATTTCTGAGTGTCTTGCTCAGTTTTGAAATCAATCTTACACTACACTTGTGAGCTGACTTTATTTCTTTTTTTATTCACTGAAAATATTTTGCAAAAGAAGTATTTTTACCTTGAATGTTTCTTAAAGTTCCCTTGTAAAACTCTGGCTACTATCTTTTGTGGTTGTGTGGTAAAGGTTTTAGGGACAGTATAACCCTCTTGAATAGTTATTATTTAATTCATGTCTCTGAAGGGCTTCCCTCAGAGCTCAGCTGGTAAAGAATCCGCCTGCAGTGCTGGAGACCCCAGTTCGATTCCTGGGTCGGGAAGATCCCCTGGAGAAGGGATAGGCTACCCACTCCAGTATTCTTGGGCTTCCCTTGTGGCTCAGCTGGGAAAGAGTCTGCAATGCGGGAGACCTGGGTTTGATCCCTGGTTTGGGAAGATCCCCTGGAGAAGGGAACAGCTCCCCACTCCTGTATTCTGGCCTGGAGAATTCTGTGGATGAGAGCAGAGGTGGTGACAGAGTGGGCCAGCGCTGAGCGACTTTCGCTTTTCTCCTCTAAAATGTTTCCTATTTTATGCTCTACTCTTTTTGCCTTTCCTTTAGTCATCAGATTGACTGGGACTTTAAAAATTCTTTCTTGGAAGTCCCAGAGTTTTGGGGACTTTTTTTCCCTGAATCTTGTGTAGACTTTAAGTCTTTTCAAAGAACTAGCTTGTAGATTTATTGATCTTCTCTATATAAACTTCCAATTTAGTTGCATTTGCCTTGGGATCACAGACTAAGAGATGGGGACTTTTGGCGCTGGTTGAGATTTACGCACCTCGCGTTTGCCTGTTAACTGCGTGTTCTGCACAGTCAGCCACTGCGCTCTCCATGTATTCATTAGATTCAGTCTTTCAACTGTCTTGTTCAAATCTATGTTCTTACCTTTTTTTTTTTTTTGCTGTTGTTGTCTTTGTCTTGTAGAGAAGTATCTTAACTCTCCACTGTGGCTGTGGATGGACCCTTTCCCCCTCTGGTTCAGTAACCTTCTCCCTGAAGCTGTGTATTCAGAGGCTGCAACGCCGTGATTATCACATCTTCTGGAGGCTTCATTCCTTTTATTCCTACTTGAAGCCTCTCAACCTCTATTTGTGTGGGGTTTTCTTTGCCTTAAAATCCATTTGCTTGCTTTTTAAGAGTGCTAGACTAATTCTTACTCATGTATATCTTTTTCCATATTTCTGTTTCAACTTTTTTTAGAAGTTTTCTTTAAAGTAAATCACTTGTAAGCCTCATTTAGCAAAACTTTTTCATTCTGTTCTCTCAATGTCTAGGTATAAACTTTTCCAGGCATATTTAGTCTTGAGCAAACCAATTTTTCATTCCTTCTCACAACAGGGGATCGTGAAATACAGTCAGTTCTGCCGCCACTTCAGTTCAGTCCGGTCCTTGGAGGACCTTCTCCGTGGAGGACCCCTCTTTTGCCGTTAGCCCCACCCACCGTAGAGCCACCGAGCATACGCCTCACAAACTGCAGGGCAGTTGTGTGAGTGGAAGTCGCTCAGTCTGTCCGACTCTTTGTCACCCCATGGGCTGTACAGTCCGTGGAATTCTCCAGGCCAGAAGACTGGCGTGGGGAGCTCCCTTCTCCAGGGCACCTTCCCAACCCAGAGATGGAACCCAGGTCTCCCACACTGCAGGCGATTCCTCACCAGCTGAGCCACCAGGGAAGCCCAATTACACCAGGGAAATTCAATTATACAGAACAATTACACCAAAGAAATTCTCACACTGTTAAGAAAATTCTAGGGCCCACAACAGATTTCCCAACCTGGGGATCTGGCAAAGGGACTGAGACTCCCCAGGGAATTTGACTTTGGAGGCCAGTGGGATTTGATTACCGGACTTCCACAGGAGAGGGACACAGACTCTCAGAGGGCACGAACAAAACCTTGTGCCCACCAGGACCCGGGAGAAAGGAGCAGCGACCCCACAGGAGACTGAGCCAGACTTGCCTGTGAGTGTCCAGGAGGCTCCGGCCTCAGGCCAAACAATAGGGAAGGAACACAGCCCCGCCCGTCAGCAGAAAATTGGACAAAACATTCACTGAGCACGGCCCCGCCCATCAGAGCAAGACCGTTTTCCCCTCAGTCAGCCTTTCCCATCAGGAAACTTCCATGAGCTTCCTCTTATTCTCACCAGTCAGAGGGCAGAGAGAATGAAAACCACAATCACAGAAAACTCACCAAAATGATCACATGGACCACAGCCTTGTCAAACTCAATGAAACCGTGAGCCATGCCAGGTAGGGCCACCCAGGTCAGCTTGGTAAAGATGGAGTTCAGTTCAGTCGCTCAGTCCTGTCCGCCTCTTTGTGACCCCATGGACTGCAGCACGCCAGGCTTCCCTGTCCATCACCAACTCCTGGAGTCTACCCAAACTCATGTCCATCCTGGCAGTGATGCCATCCAATCATCTCATCCTCTGTCTTCCCCTTCTCCTCCTGCCTTCAATCATTACCAGCATAGAGTCTTTTCAAATGAGTCAGCTCTTCGAATCAGGTGGCCAAAGTATTGGAGTTTCAGCCTCAGCATCAGTCCTTCCAATGAATACTCAGGACTGATCTCCTTTAGGATTGACTGGTTGGATCTCCTTGCAGTCCAAGGGATTCTCAAGAGTCTTCTCCAACACCACAGTTCAAAAGCATCAATTCTTCGGCGCTCAGCTTTCTTTATAGTCCAACTCTCACATCCATAATGACCACTGGAAAAACCATGGCTTTGACTAGATGGACCTTTGTTGGCAGAGTGATGTCTCTGCTTTTGAATATGCTGTCTAGGTTGGTCATAACTTTTCTTCCAAGGAGCAAGCGCCTTTTAATTTCATGTTTGTAGTCAACATCTGTGATGATTTTGGAGCCTCCAAAAATAAAGTCTGACACTGTTCCATTATTTCCCCATCTATTTCCCATGAAGTGATGGGACTGGATGCCATAATCTTAGTTTTCTGAATGTTGAGCTTTAAGCCAACTTTTTCACTCTCCTCTTTCACTTTCATCAAGAAGCTCTTTAGTTCTGCTTCACTTTCTGCCATAAGGGTGGTGTCATCTGCATATCTGAGCTTATTGATATTTCTCCTGGCAATCTTGATTCCAGTTTGTGCTTCCTCCAGCCCAGCATTTCTCATGATGTACTCTGCATATAAGTTAAACAAGCAGGATGACAATATACAGCCTTGACGTACTCCTTTTCTGTTGTTCCATGTCCAGTTCTAACTGTTGCTTCCTGACCTGCATACAGATTTCTCAGGAGGCAGGTCAGGTGGTCTGGTATTCCCATCTCTCTAAGAATTTTCCACAGTTTGTTGTGATCTACACAATCAAAGACTTTGGCATAGTCAACAGAGCAGAAGTACATGTTTTTCTGGAACTCTCTTGCTTTTTCGATGATCCAGTGTATGTTGGCAATTTGATCTCTGGTTCCTCTGCCTTTTCTTAATCCAGCTTGAACATCTGGAAGTTCACAGTTCCCCTAATACTGAAGCTTCACTTGGAGAATTTTGAGCATTACTTTGCTTATGTGTGAGATGAATGCAATTGTGCGGTAGTGTGAGCATTCTTTGGCATTGCCTTTCTTTGGGATTGGAATGAAACCTGACCTTTTCCAGTCCCGTGAGCACTGCTGAGTTTTCCAAATTTGCTGGCATATTGAGTACAGCACTTTCACAGCATCATCTTTCAGGATTTGAAATAGCTGAACTGGGATTCCATCACCTCCACTAGCTTTGTTCATAGGGATGCTTCCTAAGGCCCACTTGACTTCACATTCCAGGATGTCTGGCTCTAGGCAACTGATCACACCATCATGATTATCCGGGTCGTGAAGATCTTTTTTGTACAGTTCTGTGTCTTCTTGCCACCTCTTCTTAATCTCTTCTGCTTCTGTTAGGTCCAGACCATTTCTGTCCTTTATTGAGCCCATCTTTGCATGAAATGTTCCCTTGGTATCTCTAATTTTCTTGAAGAGATCTCTAGTCTTTCCCATTCTGTTCTTTTCCTCTGTCTCTTTGCATTGATTGCTGAGGAAGGCTGTCTTATCTCTCCTTGCTATTCTTTGGAACTCTGCATTCAAATGGGAATATCTTTCCTTTTCTCCTTTGCTTTTTGCTTCTCTTCTTTTCTCAGCTATTTGTAAGGCCTCCCCAGAGAGCCATTTTGCTTTTTTGCATTTCTTTTCCATGGGGATGGTCTTGATCCCTGTCTCCTATACAACATCACGAACCTCATTCCATAGTTTATCAGGCACTCTGTCTATCAGATCTAGGCCCTTAAATCTATTTCTCACTTCCACTGTATAATCATAAGGGATTTGATTTAGGTCATACCTGAATGGTCTAGCGGTTTTCCCTACTTTCTTAAATTTAAGTCTGCATTTGGTAATAAGGAGTTCATGATCTGAGCCACAGTCAGCTTCTGGTCTTGTTTTTGTCGACTGTATAGAGCTTCTCCATCCTTGGCTGCAAAGAATATAATCAATCTGAGTTCGGTGTTGACCATCTGGTGATGTCCATGTGTAGAGTCTTCTCTTGTGTTGTTGGAAGAGGGTGTTTGCTATGACCAGTGCATTCTCTTGGCAGAATTCTATTAGTCTTTGCCCTGCTTCATTCTGCATTCCAAGGCGAAATTTGCCTTTTACTCCAGGTGTTTCTTGACTTCCTACTTTTGCATTCCAGTCAGCTATAATGAAAAGGACATCTTTTTTGGGTGTTAGTTAAAAGATCTTGTAGGTCTTCATAAAACCATTCAACTTGTTTCTTCAGCATTACTGGTTGGGGCATAGACTTGGATAACTGTGATATTGAATGGTTTGCCTTGGAGACAAACAGAGATCATTCTGTCGTTTTTGAGATTGCATCCAAGTACTGCATTTCAGACTCTTTTGTTGACCATGATGGCTACTCCATTTCTTCTGAGGGATTCCTGCCCGCAGTAGTAGATATAATGGTCATCTGAGTTAAATCCACCCATTCCAGTCCATTTTAGTTCGCTGATTCCTAGAATGTCGACGTTCACCCTTGCCATCTCCTGTTTGACCACTTCCAATTTGCCTTGATTCATGGACCTGACATTCCAGGTTCCTATGCAATATTGCTCTTTACAGCATCGGACCTTGCTTCTATCACCAGTCACATCCACAGCTGGGTATTGTTTTTGCTTTGGCTCCATCCCTTCATTCTTTCTGGAGTTATTTCTCCACTAATCTCCAGTAGCATATTGGGCACCTACCGACCTGGGAAGTTCATCTTTCAGTGTCCTATCTTTTTGCCTTTTCATGCTGTTCATGGGGTTCTCAAGGTAAGAATACTGAAGTGGCTTGCCATTCCCTTCTCCAGTGGACCACATTCTGTCAGACCTCTCCACCATGACCCACCGTCCTGGGTGGCCCCACACGGCATGGCTTAGTTTCATTGAGTTAGACAAGGCTGTGGTCCGTGTGATCAGATTGGCTAGTTTTCTGTGAGTATGGTTTCAGTGTGTCTGCCCTCTGATGCCCTCTTGCAACACCTACCGTCTTACTTGGGTTTCTTTTACCTTGGACGAGGGGTGTCTCCTCATGGCCGCCCCTCCTGACCTTGAATGTGGAGCAGCTCCTCTCAGCCCTCCTGCACCTCATAGAAATCCCACAGCTGTTGTTATTTTGATTAATTTTTAGCAATATTTGGGAGGTATATATAGACACTTATGGTTTTTACCTTTTCTTTGAATTTCTAATGGATATGACAAAGGATAGGATGGTGAGTGGGAAAATTTATGCATAAATTAAAGGAACTTAGAACCTAGGATCATTGGCAGCTTAGAACACAAGTGGATAACAGAGAAAGGAGCTACTGGAAATAACCACTGTGTGGGTGTGACAAGGCTGAAGTGCTAGTGGGAACTTCAGCTTTTTCCACAGTAGAGCTCTCTCAGGGCTCGGGAGTGGCCTGGCATTTGGAGGAAAGAAAGAAAAGCATGCTGTTTGTACTTCCCTCTTCCCTGCCACAGCTACGTCCCGTGGAACCTCCACGAGCCGGAGAGAGGCACATTCGACTTCTCCGGGAACCTGGATCTGGAGTAGGTTCTGTGACCCGGCTGGATGGGGCCGGGGGTCTGAGGGGTGGGGCCCCACGGGGCATCCGGGCAGAGGGGGCTGTGGGGGGACCCTGTGCCGGCCCCTGCCCTCCATCACGACCCTGCCACCCCCAGGCCGGGCCTGCCCCCGAGCCCAGCCCCACAGCCGTTCCCAGGTGCCCAGCTCGCAGGGTGATCCTGCTGGGCTGGGGGCCTTGGGTCGGGCCCTTGGTCAGGACTCCATGCCCTGGGCGAAGTGCTTCCTTCTGCTCGTGCCCCAGAGCAGCCGCGCCGACATCCCAGGCTGGTCACCCCGGGGCATCTCTGCTCTGTGAGGTGTCCTGCCCTCAGCGTCCCCAGCCCCCCAGGGAGGGCTGGGCTGTCAAGGGGAAGGGGCGCTGGGCGAGGGGCCCCTGGGCTCCAAGCCCTGAGAGTTGGTGACCCCGGCCCCCCAGGGCCTTCATCCTGCTGGCGGAGGAGGTGGGGCTGTGGGTGATCCTGCGTCCAGGCCCCTACATCTGCAGCGAGATGGACCTCGGGGGCCTGCCCAGGTGAGCGGGGCCGGGGGCACCCCTACGTCTGCAGCGAGGTGGGCCTCGGGGGCCTGCCCGGGTGAGCGGGGCCGGGGGCGCCCCTACGTCTGCAGTGAGATGGGCCTCGGGGGCCTGCCCGGGTGAGCGGGGCCGGCCAGGAGCCGTGGCCTTGGTGGAGCTCTGCTGACCCTTGGGTCCGGTCCGAGGACAATGGCGCCTGTTTCGGGTCTCGCTGTCATCACAGCAAGGCAGGTGCCGATGCTCTTCCGTTATCCCTGGAGCTCGTGGGCTCCCCGTGGGTCCACACTCCCCCTGGTGGACAGTCCGCCTCCTGGTCAGTGGAGGCTTTGCCCTCTGGGACGGGAATGTCTGCAGTCCGGCTGAGGAGCAGGACTCACACCCTGCAGGTGACCTGGGGCTGCTTCGGTCCTGCTGCCGGCTCCTAACAGAGAGCTAACTCTGTCCCTAAGCCTGTGCTCTGCTCACAGCGCAGGCTTTTCATGAACTGACAAAGGCAGGAGAGTGTTCACAGAGCCTCACAACGCCTGTCCTGCAGCCCCTCCTGGGACGGGCCCAAAAGCCCCCGGGCACTGGACATGAGGGTGGACCCGGGACCCTGCCCCGCCTGCTGAGCCTGCCACCCCACACCCCAGCTGGTTACTGCAGGACCCCACGTCGCAGCTGAGGACCACCAACCACAGCTTTGTGAAGGCCGTGAACAAGTACTTTGACCACCTGATCCCCAGGGTGGCTCCGCTCCAGGTGAAGCGAGACAGCTGCACCCCGCGACCCTCTGCTGCAGGACCACAGCCGTCCCGGCTTGTGTCCACAGAGAAGGGAGCTGACCGCCCGCGCGGGAACTCCAGACCCCGCCCCGCGGCGCCTCTTCCAGAGCCAGCGTCCCGGATCCAGCTCAGGAGTTGGGCACGTGGGTGGCCGGGGGTCGCCCGGCAGAGCTGCAGGGCTGGAGGAGGGCGGCTGCCACTCTGCCCACAGTGGGCTGGGCTTCAGGGAGCAGGGACTTAGAGTGGACAGCAGTGGGTGAGATCACCGTCAACCTTGAAGAAGGTGTGCTCGCACGTCCAGGGGCCCGTCGATGGCTCAGCAGCTGACGGGGTGCTCTGAGGAGTGGGTGCAAGGGAGAAACCGGCCGTGAGGGCGGCCAGGCCGCTCAGGGGCTGGAGCCCCTGGAGGGGCCTTGCGGGCTGAGCCAGTGGCCCCTCCAGCTCCCTGGGTGGTTTCCATGGTGATGGGAGTCAGCGGGTCTGGCGGGGGAGGATGGGGCGCGGGAGGGGAGGGGCCAGCACGCAACCCCACCTCCCGAGCTGGTGGACGGCGTGGGGGGTGGGGGGCGGACGGCGGGCAGCGGGTTTGGGGCCCGTGAGTGAGCGGCTCCCGGACCAAGCTTGTGGGTCTCACCCGCCGGCCTGCCGTCCTGTCCCAGTACCACCGGGGAGGCCCCATCATCGCGGTGCAGGTAGAGAACGAGTACGGCTTCTTCTACAAGGACAAGGCCTACATGCCCTACCTGCTGCAGGTGAGCTTTCTGCCGCCCTCCGGCCGGGCGCCCAACCCCGGGCCGCGGGGCCTCGGCCCAGCATCCCTGTGAATCCGCCCTCGGCCAGGGCGGCCAGGGCGGCCAGGGCGGTGCTGGCATGGGGTGAATGTGCGGCTGCTTCCCTGCTGCCTCATGGTTCCGTCCAAGCCGGGATGGGGGGTGGGTGCGCTACGGCCCGTGATGTGGGCACCCTCTCTTCCACCGTCTTTGCCGTCTAGGGGGCGTCTCAGGTTGGGGGGCACCCGCTGTCCTAGCACTCTTCCCCGGGGTGAGGCCCCCAGCCCCCAGCCCGCAGGAAGCAACCAGGGCGTGAGTGTAAGGCGGGGGGTCCCACGTGTCTTGGCCACCTCGGGCGGGTGCAGTGGGGGGGGGAGCCCCTGCAGCCGCTGTCGCCCCAGCCCCCCATGTCCGTCTCATTCAGCAAGATTCTGATTCCTCAATCTGTAGACTGTGGCCGTAGGCTCACTGTGGGCCCCAGGCTGGCTAGGTCAGCGCAGGACTCACAGACGCGGTCCTCGGCCCCGGGGTCCTTGGCCCAGGCGTCTGTCTGCTGCGTGTTCTCTGAGTGCATGTGGCTTCCAGATGGGACCCCCCTGGGACCCCCCCCACCTCCCCGGGAGCGTGGGCGACCCTGAGTCCAGACAGGACCCGGGTTGGCGACGCTCACCTCTCTGGCCCGCGGTCCCGCAGTTCCCAAGGCTTGCCTGTCCGTGTCTCATCTACACGCCTGCCTAGTGGTCGCTCACTCCCTGTCTCACTTCCTCTCCGCCCCTCCCGCTGTCAGCCATCCGTCCATCATCTGTCGGCGTCTGCTGTCTTTCTGCCTGTAGGTCAGCTATCTATACATCTATCACTTACCTGTTATCTGTCTACCTGTATGTCGTCTGTCTACACATCTATCATTTATCTGTTATCTATCGGTCCATCTCTGTGTGTCTCATCCATGTATCTATCTCTCCACATCTGTCTCTCCCCCGACGTAGGAACCCCCATTCCCTTGTGGACTCAGCTCTGACCTCTTCATTTGAGCCACGGCCACAGGGTACCAGGGCTCACTCCCGCCGTGTGCTCACCCCTGGGAAGATGGCAGGCTGGCCAGAGCTTCCAGCCCCCAGCTGCGGAGTGGCCCTGTGCAGAGTGCCGATGCGGGCCTTCCTGTCTAGCGCCCTCGCTGCTGCCTGAGCCCCAGCGTACCTGCCTCCTACTTGCCTTGTATTTTTCCCTCTTTCAAGGAAAACAAGGGGGTGATTTCATCCTGCCCAACTCTCTCCACAGGCCCTGCAGCAGAGGGGCGTTGGAGGGCTGCTCCTGACCGCAGACGACACAGAGGAAGTGACGAGAGGGCACATAAAGGGAGGTAGGAAGTCAGACTTGTTTTAGGGGAGAGGCGAGGCTGCTGTGGCAAGACCGCTGACTCCCGGAGAAGCCTCAGCAGGGCCAAGCGCACACCCACGCCTGCCCCAAGTGGCCGGATGTCAGGCGGGTGTGACGTCCTCCCGGCGAGGACTCGGGGTTGGGGTGGCCCCGGGCATGATGTCGCCTGGTGAGATCTTGGGGTCAGGGTTGGACCCGGGCCTGATGTCGCCCTGGTGAGAACTCGAGGTCAGGGGTGGACCTGGGCATGATGTCGCCTGGTGAGGTCTTGGGGTCAGGGGTGGACCTGGGCGTGATGTTGCCCTGGTGAGGACTCGGGCTTGGGGGTGGCATGCCTGCGGGCAGGCTCCCGGGTCCTCACTCCTGACGTCTCCCTGGAGCCTCTTCCTCACACCTTTCCCTCTTTCCCAGTTTTTCTGTGGCTTAGAGTCTGGGCTGGAGCTGGAGACACTCAGAGTCAAGCATCACCCGGCCTAGGAACTGTTTGGTGGCAGGAGGCGGTGCTGAGTGGGGCCCAGCCTCCAGAGCCAGCTGGGACCCCGGCTGCGGTCACTGTGGGCACGCAGCGCCCCCGGGCAGCAGGTGGTAGGGGATGTCACTCAGCAGTGGAGGACAGAATCAAAAGGCTCCAGCCGCAGGGGCAGTGACCAGGGCAGCATGTGTCCAGGGCCCCTTCTCGGTGGGATGCCTGCTCTGTTACTGCTGACTGTGGAGAGCGTGCTGACCGTGGAGTGTGCTGACCGTGGACGCAGTGCTGACCGTGGACGCGGTGCTGACCGTGGAGTGTGCTGACCGTGGAGAGCGTGCTGACCGTGGAGTGTGCTGGCTGTGGACCCTGTGCTGGCCATGGACGCTGTGCTGGCCGTGGAGTGTGCTGACCGTGGAGAGCGTGCTGACCGTGGATGCGGTGCTGACCGTGGATGCTGTTCTGACCGTGGAGTGTGCTGACCGTGGAGAGCGTGCTGACGGTGGACGCGGTGCTCCCCACGGGTCTGGGGGGCCCAGGTCCACATGAGTCATGTGGCCGTGGTCTAGCCCACTTCTCCGCGCTCAGCAGGGCTGCTTTGAGCTGCCCTTCTTCCCTCATGTTGTCCCCGAAGTGCCAGGGATGTGAGGGCATGAATAGGGGCCCTTCCCACCTGCAAAGGGAGGAGCCGCTGCTGCCCCTTCCTCCGAGGGCGCCCCCCACCCACGGCAGCGGTGGCGAGCCCCAGCAGCATCCCCGCCCTGTCTGTCTCTGCAGTGCTGGCCAGCATCAACATGAAGGCGTTCAAGGTGGACTCGTTCAAGCATCTGTACAAGCTGCAGGTAGGTGGCGGCCGCGGGCCTGGGCAGAGCTGCTCGAGGACAGGCCTTGGGCCCAGCTTCCGGACCGGTGCCGCTTGTCTCGGGCAGTGCCGGAGTGCCTCCCAGGAGGCCCCAAGGGACAGAGCGGGGTGAACGTGGGTGCCTGGCGCGGGGCCGTGGCCTAGAAGTCTCCCCAGAGGCACGCTGGGCAGCTCTGCCCCTTGGCCCCGTGAGCTGCGCCGTGGACGGACACGGCGCCAGGCCGGCACCCTCTCTCCCGGCTCAGTGGGGCCCGGTGCTCGGGGTCAGCTCTGCTTCGCCAGAACTCCGCAGGCTCCTTGTGCCTGCAGGCCCACCCTGCCCGTGCCCCGTTCCAGGTGCAAACGCCCCTGTTGTGCGCACAGCCCTCCCCTCAGCCTCCACCCTCCTTCACAGTCCTTTTCTTAAGATGTTTTGACGTGCACCATTTCTAAAGTCTTTATTGAATTTGTCACAATATTGCTTCCGTTTTCTGTTTCGGCTTTTTGGCTGAGAGACATGTGGCCCCTAGTTCCCTGACCAGGGATCCACGCACACCGCCTGCTTCAGGGAGCCAGGCGCCGACCACTGGCCCGCCAGGGGAGCCCCCTCGATTTCAGCCCCTTTGCTCACTGGTTGCTGTGCCTCCGGCCTCTTTGGAAGCAGGGAGCTGTGCTGAGGGCAGCGCCTCCCTTGCTGCTGTTTTCCTCTCGCTCCTTTAAAAGCAGTTTTATTGAAGAACCAACGTTTTATACACCGTTGGATCCACCCATGGAAAGCGTATGATTAGAATGGGCGCGTTTTGCAACCGGCGCCTGCCTAGAAGGCCTCCTCCTGCAGCTAGCTCCCCTCCCTCCGCCCCAGGCAGCAGTCCATCGGCCTTTTCTGGACGGTTCATCAAAATGGGGCCTCTGGTATCCAGTCTCTCGCGCTGCCTGACGACTCTGAGGCCCACGTGTTGTGGCCTCCGTTGCCACCGCGCCCTTCCCGACGGCGGCGCCGCGTCCCTCCCATGGGCGGCCGCGTCCCTCCTGCCGGTGGAGCTCCCGCGCACGTACCTCAGGGCCCCGCCTCGCTGGCACCGACAGGTCGCTTGCGTTTTGAATGCTGACCCACGCTTGCATTCTCAGGCCGAATCCCTCTTGGTTGTGGAGTAGTCTCATTTTATATACTGCCAGTTTCAGCTCGCTCAGATTTTGTTGAGGACTTTTGCTTCCGTGTTCGTGAGGAATGCTGACGCTTGGTTTTCTTTTCTTGAAATGCCTTTATTCGATTTTGGAATTAGGGTCATGCTGACCTCATAAAATGCTCTCCTTTTCTATCTTCTGGAAGAGATTGTGTAGAAATGTTAGTATATCTCACTCACCGTTTGGTAAAATTCACCATTGAGTGCATCTGGACTTGAAGTTTTCTTGTTTAGAAGGCTTTTTATTAGAAATTCAATTTTTCTAATGGATACAGCGTGGTTCAGGTTACTGCTTCTTCAGTGAGTTTATGTCTTTATTCTATCCCTTTTCACCTATGCTTTGAATTCATGACCGTAGAGTGTTTGTAACAATCCATTAATATCCTTTGAATGCCTTTGTTGTAATGATGACCTTTCTTCCACTCCTGTTATTGACTATTTCATGTATTCTTTTTAAAAAGATCTTGGTCAGTATGACTTGAAGCTTATCACTTTTGTTGATGTTTTCAGAGAACCAGATTTTGGCTTTTTTCCCTATTATGCTTCTGTTTTCTGCTTATTTCTGCTGTAATCTCTAACACTTCCAATGTTAAATGGACTTTAGCCTGCTTCCTTAATGGATAGAATTTGCTCTACTTTTACTAGTTTTTTTTTTTTTTTTCTGGTTGAAGCTTAGGTTACTGACTTGAGACTTTCTGTTTTTCTGACACAAGCTTTCAGTGCTATGAATTTTCCTGTGTCCACTGGTTTTGCTCCATCCCACTAATTTTTAAATGCTGTATGTTTTTTTTTTTAAATTTTCAAGGGATGTTTTTAAAAATGTTCAGAGCGTTAATTTTTTCATTGAATTGAATCACTAAATTTTTGTTTCTTTACTCCATGTATCCGTTGGAAACATGTTGTTTAATTTCTCAGTGTTTGGGGATTTTCTAGATATCATTCTGTTGGTGATTCCTATTTTAACACTGTGAAAATCCGAGAACTCACCTGGTGTGGCCTCCGCTCTCTGTGCGGTCTGCGTTGCGGCTTACGCCGCGGTCATGCTTGGTGCCTGGTCCGTGAGCGAGCGTGGTGCTGCTCTGCGTCTGCTTGTGCGTTTCCATCAGGTCAGGCTGGTGGGCGTCACTACTGGTAAGCTCTGCCCTTACTGGTGATCAGAGCTCAGGCCATCGATT
The DNA here is from genome assembly GCF_014754425.2 of Oryx dammah. Lineage (NCBI taxonomy): Eukaryota > Metazoa > Chordata > Mammalia > Artiodactyla > Bovidae > Oryx > Oryx dammah. Next base: position 80,322,223 of record NW_024070201.1, read on the forward strand.
GAGAGGAGAGAACTGACGGCTCTGGGTTTGCGTGTGGTCTGTGCTGCTTTCAGCCCGTCCTCACCAGGCCACGGGTCCCCACCGTCCTTGTTAGGAGCGCAAGACGCCCTCAGCACCAGCCATCAGGCCATTACTCCCTTTGCTTAGCTCTTTGGCTTATTCTTTTCTGACTTCCTGCGACAGGCAGTTAGCCCCCACCCCCGGTTCTGCGTTTCTCTTTGTCCCTCTGTCTTAATACACGTGGGGTGTGTTTTGGGGCCTGTGGGGAACAGGAGACGCTGCTGTGGGCGGTTGCAGAGGTGCACTGGGTGCAGGGGGGCAGAGGGGCAGGGAGCGTCCACGCCCAGCAGGGACGCGTGCAGAGAGGGAGCCCCCCGAATGCTGACTTGTCATCTACAGCTCTTCTGACCTCCCTTCTCCCTGGCGTCACACTTAGCATTGGATTTGGTTTGTTCCTAGAGACACAAGCCCATTTTGATCATGGAATTCTGGGTCGGCTGGTTTGATACCTGGGGAATCGATCACAGGGTGATGGGCGTGAGCGGTGAGTCTGCCGTGGCGTCTGCCCTGCGAGGGCCGCTCACCTTGCCCCGCTCCTCGGTCAGCTCTCGGACCCGCACCTGCTGTGGAGGGCCGCAGCCCAGCCTGAGGGTGGGGGCCTGAGCCACTGGCTCCACGCCCCGGAGGCTCGCCGCTCCGTGGACGGACAGGTGGTCGGGTAGACGCTCAGTGAAGAGTCCCCCACCCCTGACCAAGCAGGTGCGGGGACAGAAGAGGCAGGGCCGGCTGCTGGGGGGTCCCGCACGGTCTCTGAGGGAGGGACGCATCTCCTGACAGTCACAGTGGCCTCTGCAGCTGAGGGGCCAGGAGGCGAGAGTGACTGGAGATCCTGGAGCCGAAGCAGCAAGGATCTCAGGCCCAGCTCTGTGGCCCCGCCGAGGCGGCCCCTGAAACCTCCTCTTCCCCGGAGCCCTGTTGTCAGGAGGAAGTGTGGATCCGGGTAAACCGCCCAGAGCAGTGCCTGGAGGAGGCTGTTAATAGAAGTGTTTTTCTACTAAGGATATTTACAAAAGCAAGCTCACTTGTACTGGAAATAAAGACAACAATCGAAAGATAGTGGGAAACTGAGAAAGGCCTGCTTTGAACTGCAAAATAGGAAGGAAACAAAAATAACTCCAGACTGCACCAGTGAGCAACGGTCACGCATCTGTCAGGCACTGTGTGTGTCTCTCCCTATTAGTTAATTCTCAGCCACTGTGATGGGGGAGGGATGAGGACCTCTGTTCCGCAGGCAAGGGAGCCGAGGCTCTGAGAGAGAAAGTGGGCTGAGCATGGCCAGACGGACAGCAAGGCGCCCAGCCAGTGCTGAGCCACACCTGGCGACCCTCCGGCCAGGCTGCCTCCTTTAGGGCTGGCGTGGAGATGGCCGTGGGTCACAAACGAGAGTGCGGCGGCCACTGGCCCCAGAGGCACCCTCCGAGCAGGTGGTTCACAAGAATAGACAAATTATTTGTATAATTTCAAAACATTGAATGAACATGAGATCCTTAAGTGATGCAGAGGCTCTCAGGCTGCTATTTAATAGATGAGGCTCAGAGTGAAATTCTCTGGGAGAAGTAACTTTTGGAAAAGCTCTTAGTATTGGAGGAGGGAATGGCAGGCCACTCCAGTATTCTTGCCTGGATAATTGCATGGACAGGGGAGACTGGGGGGGCTATAGCCCATGGGATTGCAGAGAGTCGGACACAGCTGAGCGACTAACGCTTACTTAGTGTGGACAAGCCTACTTTCCTAGGGTAGCTGTGGGCAATTCCGCCTGCTGTCTGGGTAGAATCTCCGTGCACGCTGAGGGACACACGTTTGGGCTGACTGTGGGGCAGGGCCAGAGGAGCGGCTTTCCCAGAGATTCTGTCGTCTCTGACGGCGCGACCTCCGCTACTTCTCGTCCTCCTCCTCTGCAGAGGTTGAAAGGAGCGTGTCCGAATTTATCAGATTTGGGATCTCCTTCAACGTGTACATGTTCCACGGGGGGACCAACTTTGGCTTCATGAACGGGGCCACGAGTTTCGAGAAGCACAGAGGTGTTACCACGAGCTACGGCAAGTGATCGCCGGGAGGGGCCGCCCTGAGCCTGGGGGCCCTGCGGCTTGACCGAGGAGGCCCCTCAAGCACCACGGGGTTCTTGACCCCTAATCTACGCTGAGCACCGAGAGTTCCCTCCTCTCTGTCTTCCTTCCCTCTGAGATGCGCACAGTCCAGAGAGCAGGCTGACCTCGCCGCAGAAGGGCCACCGTGACCTCTCACTCTGCCCTGCCCGTCCTGACCACGGGCCCCTGACCTGGGTTCCTCGGTAGAACCCAGGGTGGTGCTGTGTGGGCCCCGGAGGCCTCCTGGGCGGCCGGGCTGGGGGCAGATGAGTGTCTGTGAAAGGAAGCAGGGCAGGCCTGGTGGCTGTGGCCTCGGACCCGGGCATGGCTGCAGGGATGGTCAGAGTGGTCTGGGCCAGGAAGTCAGCTCCCACCTCCTTCAGGGGCCCCGGCCCAGCGAAGGCGGCTGGTCGGGGGCCCTGCCCAGAGAAGGCGGCTGGTCGGGGGCCCAGCCCAGCGAAGGCGGCTGGTCGGGGGCCCTGCCCAGAGAAGGCGGCTGGTCGGGGGCCCGGCCCAGCGAAGGCGGCTTGTCGGGGGCCCTGCCCAGAGAAGGCGGCTTGTCGGGGGCCCTGCCCAGCGAAGGCGGCCGGTCGGGGGGCCCTGCCCAGAGAAGGCGGCCGGTCGGGGGCCCTGCCCAGCGAAGGCGGCCGGTCGGGGGCCCAGCCCAGCGAAGGCGGCCGGTCGGGGGCCCTGCCCAGCGAAGGTGGCCGGTGGGGGGGCCCTGCCCAGAGAAGGCGGCTGGTCGGGGGCCCTGCCCAGCGAAGGTGGCCGGTGGGGGGGCCCTGCCCAGCGAAGGCGGCCGGTCGGGGGCCCTGCCCAGCGAAGGCGGCTGGTGTCTTGCAGACTATGACGCAGTGCTGACAGAAGCTGGAGATTACACCGCCAAGTACTTCATGTTCCGGAGCCTCTTTGAATCCATCCTGGGTACTCAACTGCCATTTTGTTGGGGGGCTGGCCGTCCTCGGGAAGTTGTGGGAGGGGGTAGGAGATGGAGGGATTCCCTGTGGGCAGAAACTTAAAAGGCGCTTGTGAGGGCAGGGGCCGCCTTCGTTCAAACCCTGGTTCTCCCACGTGAGAGCCGTGTTGTTTTTAAGCCCTTTAAGTGACAGCATCTTCTCTAAACGTGGAGAGAGTGGTGCTTGTCCGCTAGAAGTTGGAACGACTGTTGACAAAGCTCTGTGCATGAGACGCCCTCATGAACTCCTGAGAGTCACGCTGTGAACTCTATCTGTGGAGATCACGCTAGGGGGACGCCTCCCACATGCCAGGGAGCCAGGCAGGGGCAGCGTCAGGCAGAGACCTCCTGCCCTGTGCTCCCCGGGGACCTGATCTCCCAGCGTCTCTCGAGGAACCCCACTGGGCTGGGACCCCCCCCCTCCGCCCCCGTCTCCCACGGCCCCGGGGTGCGCTTTCGAGATCCCGGGGAGGGTGGGGTGGCGTGGGGAGGGAGGGGACGCTTCCCTCTGCCCGTTTCCTTTGCAGTCAGGCCCCTGCCCCCTGTTCCGAGTCCCACTCGCAAGGTGGTGTACCCCTCCTTGAAGCTATCTCACTACCTGCCGCTGTGGGAGGCCCTGCCTTACCTGCAGAGGGTGAGCACCCTGGGCTCCGGGGACTGAGGGTGGCTGCTGGGGCCACGGGGGCTGGGGCCGGGCCGAGGCCGCAGAGCAGGGAGGCCTGGGGCTTTCTGTGGAAGCAGGGACATGCTTCCACGTTTTGTCCACATTTGGCACCAGCGGGCAGAGCGAGGGTGCCTCCTGGGAAGACCGTGAATGGGTGTGAACTGAAGAGCGGGGGGCCTGGGGGGGAATGGGACCGCAGAGACCCCTGCTTGCAGGCCCCGCCCTGAGCGTGGCCGAGCCAGCAGCCCGTGCAGCTGGGCTCTGCCTTCTCTCCAGCACCGCCGCGTCCGATGGCGGGGCCCCCCTGCTCCCCTCAAGACTAGGGTCCGTGTCCCCGCAGAAGAGGAGGAGAGCCTTGCTTGGAAGATGCCAGCTCTTTTATTTGTGTTTTATTTTGCAACCGTTGCTTTGGCTGTGCCAGGTCTTACTCGCGGCTCTTCGTGTTACTCGCCGTGTGGGAGCTAGTTCCCTGACCAGAGGCTGAAGCCAGGCCCCCCACATGAGGAGCACAGCGTCTGAGCCCCTGGAGCCCCAGGGACGGGCCTGGGAGGTGTTTCCTCTTGAGATTACAGGGTTTCGCCTGTGCTGAGCCTCCTGCCACTAGTGAGCCGTGCCGCGCACGCTGCGGATGTGAAGCTCCCTGGCAGTCGAGCTGGGACACGGTCGTTGATGCTGCTGGTTCTCAGGATTAGAGCGGGGGCCCCTCGGCCCGCCCCCAGGCTCCCGGTCCGTGGTCACTAGGGCACAGGCGTTGTCACACGGCATCTCATCAGAGGGCTCTCGGGGACCGTTAGGAGGCGTAGCCAGGCTTGCCCAGGGTCTTAGCGAGAAGGGCCTGGTTCTCACCCTGGCTCCCTGCCCACCTCTCAGCCAGTCACCTCTAATGTTCCGATTAACATGGAGAACCTGCCCATCAACAACGGCAACGGCCAGTCCTTCGGGTTCGTGCTTTATGAGATGACCGTCTGCTCCGGGGGCCGGCTCCATGCCAACGCGCAAGATGAGGCTCAGGTGGGGCTGGGCATCTGGCTGCAGGCAGGACATCAGCCAGGCTCCGCTGTGGGGGCTGCCGTGGGCCCCTTTGCTGTTTGATATGCTTTTAAGCACCTCTGTGTGTGAGGCTTGATTGGGGTGGAAAAGGCCCACTTACCTGTCACGCTGTAAGTCTCCTGGGGCCTCCGCTTCTGGCCGCCCATGGACAGCAGGCTGGTGCCTCCCTTCCTGGAGACTGCCCCAAGCCCGATCTCCCTGCCCCCTTCCTCTGGGTGGGCCTGCCCGTCCGATGCCAGCTCTTCTTTTGCAGGTGTTTTTGAATGAGACGAGTTTAGGGATTCTTACCGATGTTCATCGGGACCTAGACATTCCTCCAATCACGGTATGTAACTCGAAAGTCAAGCTGCTGCCCTAGACCCGGGCCTCCAGCGGCAGACCCTCCCACCTCCCCATCTGCCGTGGGGCGATGGGCCCCTCAGGGTCCTGGCAGAAGGGCTAGGGCTGCGAGCCTCCATGCATGCCCCTGGCCCTGCTGTGCCCTGGGCTTCAGCTCCTGCACTTGGGTGAGGGTGGACGCTTCCTGCCAAGCCCCTGGCTGGCACTTTCACACTGCCACTGAGCCCCAGGCCTCTGCGAGGGCGGGCCAGGCAGGACCCTTGGAGCAGAGCACTCGGGGTCCTTGGGGGGCCCTCGGCTTTTCCCCTTCGCTTGTCTTCCCTCTGGGACTCTGAGAAGACTGGGCTCCAGAGGAAAGCCTTCCGTGGCCATGTATCCCCATGAGCTGGTCTGTCCCAAGCAGGAATGTCAGCTTCTAAGGATCCTGGTGGAGAATCAAGGACGAGTCAATTTTTCATGGAAAATTCAAAACCAGCGGAAAGGTGGGCTCTGGTAACAGCCGTGTCCTCCCTGCCTCATGACTTGGACCCGAAGGTTGAGGGTGGGGTTGGAGGAAAGTCTGAGCTCCAGGAGAGGCGGGCCCCTGGGTGTGGGGACCAGCGGCGCCCGGCCCTGCCCTCCATCCTGTTGACTCCCACTGCTGGGCGGGGGCGTCCTGGCTCTCTGCAGCGGGACCCTGCCCCTCTGGGGAATTCCAGGAGAAGTTCAGGGCCTGGGTGGGAAGCTTTCCCTGTGGCTTGGAGACCCTCAGTCACGCAGGTCAGACCAGTCCGTGCCTCCTCGGGCCGAGTCCCGGTCACTGATGACTCCGGACTGTGAGTCTGTGCTTGGACACCGGAGAGTATCCCGGCCATCTTACCTGTGCTGTCTCCCTGCTGCAGGATTGATCGGACCTGTTACTCTGGATAAAATTCCCCTGAACTGGTTCACCATCTATTCTCTGGAACTGAAAATGCGATTCTTCAAGAAGTACGTTCCTTCTAACCCTAACCCTAACCCTGACCCTGACCCAGGCCTTGACCCTGATTCTAAACCCTAACCCTAACCCTGACCCTGACCTTAAACCCTAACTCTAACTCTAACCCTAACCCTGACCCTGACCTTGGCCCTAACCCTAACCCTAACCCTGACCTTGGCCCTAACCCTAACCCTAACCCTGATCCTGACCCTGACCCTAAACCCTAAC
>NW_024070201.1:80328573-80351586 GCF_014754425.2 Oryx dammah
TAACCCTAACCCTAACCCTGATCCTGACCCTGACCCTAAACCCTAACCCTGACCCTGACCTTGGCCATAACCCTAACCCTGATTCTGACCCTGACCCTGGCCCTAAACCAGATTCTGACAGTAACTCTGACCCTGGCCTTGACCCTGACCCTGACTCTGTCCTTAAACCCTAACTCTAACCCTAACCCTAACCCTGACCCAGGCCTTGACCCTGATCCTAAACCCTGACCCTGACCTTAAACCCTAACTCTAACTCTAACCCTAACCCTGACCCTGACCCTAAACCCTAACCCTGACCCTGACCCTGACCCTGGCTCTCGGTCTGGCCCAACCTTGGAGACCAGGGAGCTCGAGGTCTCCAACTCCTGCCTTTGCAGATGAGGGGCCAAGATTCATGGCCCCAGAGTGAGGTGCTCAGGGTTATCGAGGATCCTGGTTCCAGCAGAGCCCCTAACACAGAACCCATGTCCTGCGGGAGAGGCCCGGGGTCAGCATGTCCTGTGGGGGGTCCAGGAGTCAGCCCGTCCTGTGGGGGAAGTCAAGGGTCAGCTCATCCTGTGCGGGAGGTCAGGGGTCAGCCTGTCCTGTGGGGGGACCAGGAGTAAGCCCGTCCTGTGGGAAGGTCAGGGGTCAGCCCATCCTGTGGGGAGGTCAGGGCTCAGCCCATCCTGTAGAGAAGGCTCAGGGTCAGCCCGTCCTGTAGGGGGGCCCGGGGTCAGCTTGTCCTGTAGCGAAGACCCAGGATCAGCTCGTCCTGTGGGGAGGTCAGGGGTCAGCCCATCCTGTGGGGAGGTCAGGGGTCAGCCTGTCCTGTGGGGGCCTGGGGTTAGTGTGGGCCTTGGCACTGGGAAAGGCTTTCCTGCCCCTCATGTGTGGCCCCCAGGCTCCGCTCTGCACCCTGGAGGCCTCTCAGGGGCCCCTCCTTGAGCCCTGCCTTCTACCTGGGCACGCTGATGGCTGGCTCCTCTCCGCAGGACACCTTCCTCCAGCTGCCTGTGAGTGGTGCCCCTCCACGCACGCCTGTCCTTGCGGAGTCTGGAAGGGAGGCCCCCGCGTTCTTTCCCTTCCTCACTTCAACCCAGGTTTCCAGCAGGTTTCAGCCCTCCTAGTGTTTCGTTGTTTAAGAAAGAATACATCAAAGCACAGTGGAAAAGTTCAAAAATAATAATGCATAGACAGCAAAGGGTGTGGGTCTCTCCTCACCCACCCCCCAACTCCTCTCTACTCCCCAGACTTGGGCACAGCCCACGGTTTCACGTGTGGCTTCATGAGCAGCTGTGCCTGGACACATACATGTCACCGGTTTACACTAATGGGATTGCTCCATAAAGTGTATTCTCCAGCTTCCCTCCTTTCCTAGGATATTATTTTCTACCTAATATGTCTTCTGTTTGTAAATACCTGCAGAATGCACAAAATACGCATGTACAGGTCAACAAATTATCACCACAGTAAATTATCACCACAGTGACACCATAAATCACCACTGAGACAGACAATGGCCCACTGTCAACGCCCCTCCCCCCCAGGGCCCAGTGCACAGCACAGACTAGCTAGTGAGGTTCCCTGACACCCAGTGTTTCCGGATGAAACCTGGGTGTGTGAGAGGCATGAAAGCTCCGCTCCGCTTCTCGCCTCCTCCTCCGGGGTGAGCCGGCACCTCTCGTTCCCACTGTTTCCCTCTCTTCCCCCGGGTGTTGGTCCTCGAATTATCCTTGCATCACAGGCAGATGTTTAAAGCCACATAGCTTTTACGGTTCTCGTCAACAGTGGTAGTCACCCCTAGTCCCTCGTCCTTCTTTCTGGAAGGAGAAGCCCTGCTGTTTGAAAACAGCACCGCCTGTCACAGGTCGGGAGTCTCGGGCTGCCCCCCAGGAGCCTTGGGCTGTGCCCCTTGGACTCCCCTCTGCGCTCCATGCCCGGGAGCCTCGCCTGCGGCTCACTGCAGGTGCCACGCAGGGACTCTGTTCTGGGGTCTGCAGCCTGCTTCCCTTGCAGGGCTGGAATCATGGGTGTGTGTTCATCAACGGACGTAACCTTGGGCGCTACTGGCATATTGGGCCTCAGGAAGTGCTTTACCTGCCTGGCTCCTGGCTCCAGCCCGGCGCCAATGAGGTGGGTGGCCCCAGCCTCCCTTTATGGCTCAGACTTGCCCTCACCGCGGCCTGCTCACCCTGCGTGGGGCTCACCCTTGCTTCCGCCGCCCTGCCTGTCCTTCCAGATTGTCCTGTTCGAGAAGGAGAAGAGAGGCTCAGGCGTCTTCAGCACAGACGTCCGCAGGTGGGCAGGGCCGGGTCCCAACAGCCTTCTGCACTGCCCGAGTCCATCTCCAGGCACACTTTCAGGCCAAAGATTATATCCAGAATATCACAGAGCATTGCCTACAGTAGCAGGAATTGAAAGTATCCCAAAAGTCAACAGGGAAATCATTATGTTTATTATAGTAATTTCACATGATGCTGATTTCAGCCTTTAGAAAGTCTCCAAAATCTTCAGCAATGGATTTGCCAGTTAGATGCTCAGCCTTCAGCATGCTTTAGTCTCTGCTCTAAAATGCTTTTGGGGCAGATACAAATAAATGCATTTTATTTCTGCCTTTCCATACTCAGCTGGGAGAAAGGGAACTGTCTTTGGCTGAAGAAAAAGTGAAGAGAGAGCGTGTTGTATGTTCTGTCTGCAGACTCCCGGTGTGTGTGTGTGTGTGCGTGTGCATGTGTGTGTACGTGCGTGTGTGTGCATTTGTGTGTGTGCACATGCATGTGTGTGCGCGTGCATTTGTGAATGTGTGTGTGTATTTGTGTGTTGTGAATGTGTGCGTGTGTGTGCGCATGTGTGTGTGCGTGTGTGTGTGTAGTTGCAGGGGTGCAGGGGCAGTGAGCGATGTCTTCAGGCTTTTCCCTCCAGTCTGTGTGTCTCCCTGGTGGTCTGCTGGATCATCCAGTCAGAGAAGGAACAACAGTGTGATTGTTGGTTGCGACACACGTGTGACAACAGGGCCTGGCATGGAGCATCTGTCTTCTGACTCCTGAGCCGTCTGTGTGCAGTCAGAGCTCTTACTGGTTGAGGACAGACTGGTGATGGGAGCCCCACGGTCACGAATCCTGCAAGCAGCTCTCTCAGGTGGCAGCCCTGGGAGGCAGCCCCTTACAGCCCCCCCTCCATGTCTGAGGGGGCTGATTCCAGGCCCCCGACGGTGCTCAAGCCCCTTACAGAACACAGTGAGCAGACCATCTGCGTCCAACCCACACACAGCCTTCTCTGTACCGCACTTTAAATCCTCTCTAGATTACCTGTAGTTCCTAACGCAATGTAAATGCTAAGTAAATAGTTACTGGCCCGTGGTAAAGTTAACTTTTGCTCTTGGGAATTTTCTGGAATTGTTTTCCCGAGTAGGTTTCGATTCTCGGTTGGCTGAACCATGGATGTGTTACCTGTGGATGTGGAGAACCAACTGTGCTCATAATCAAATTACAGCGCCTGGCCTGAACGCCAAGCAGCGCACCAAAACCCGACTTACCGATTCGTTCTGTTGTGTAGAGGCTTCAAGAAGTTTAGCAAGTAATCTGGTGTCCAGAGGGCAGAAGGAGCCATCCTGCTTGGCAGGAGGACAAAGTGAGGCTGCCTTCTGCTCCACTATTGGGAACGGCTGGCTCGACGAAGGAGAATTCCAGCATGAACCACACAGCTCCTCCAAGGACCTTATTCTCTGGGGCTTTAGACTCAAACCCATGGAGTCTGTGCAGAAAACCAGAAATCAGAACCATCAGATCACAAGAAAGTATGCCTCAGATATGATGTATACATCATTGCTAAACATGAGACCTATGCCCAGAAGGAAAAACTAAGGCTCAAGGAGACGTGTCTTTTCTTGGATGACTATTGTGTCTTTGATTTGCTCTTCTTCTGCTTTCCTGTCTCTGCTCTAATTATTTCCTATTGTTTTAAATTGTATATCTAAATGAGATGATGGAGGTTTACTAAACTTATTGTGATCATCGTTTTGAAAGGTTGTTGTTGAATTACGACGCCGGGATTCTTGGCCCCCGGAGGAGAAGAATTCAATCCGGGGCCAGAGACGAGGCTTGATCGCTCAGAGCTTTTGTGTAATAAAGTTTTATTAAAGTATAAAGGAGATAGAGAAAACTTCTGACATAGGCATCAGAAGGGGGCAGGAGTACCCCCCTGCTAGTCTTCAGCTGGATGTTATATAGTCACCAGCAGTCTGTTAATGAAAGAAAGGAATGTCTCAGAACTCAGAAGGGCACCAGGCCCCTCACCCATCAGATGTGTTTTGGGATAATCTTGGCTCCAGATGGTTCATCTTGGGCCATAAAAGGGTTAACTTGAATCTTGAGGAAGGGCAGTGCACCACACAGATAGTGTCGCTTACACAGATTAGAGGAACAAGATCAGAGTCTAACATACGGGTTTATCAAGTAGGTTCTGAGGCAAAAGGCAGAACCGACTTGAAGACAGAGTTTGGGGTAAATGCACAGTACATTAGCATAGCTTAAGATAAACATTTCCATAAGAAAAAGGCATTGGTTAACTTCAGGTAAAACCAGGTGTCATGGCAACACAGAATTTTAAGAGAAACCTCCTTTTAAATTTGTATAGAGAAGGAAAAAATATCGTAGTTTGTTTCCTCCTGCCGCTTAAGAGAGAGAAAATGTCCGACACTTGCAGCCTGTTTCCCCCGTTTCCCCGTTTGGGGGCCCCTGGCCCTCCTGCCTGTTACCCTCTCAGTTTCACGGCCTGTGTGAGTCAGATCATCATGGTGCACACCTCGAGTGTATGCCATGCTGATGTCGACTCTGTCTCAATAGAACTCGGAGGAAGGTGTAAGGGCCCATTTCCTTCCAGAACCCCAGTGGTGCCGGAATGGAGGCAGATAAGTCTCATCCACCAGTGTGTTCTCAGCACCCAACACAGAGCGCCAGCCCAGCAAGGCGTCAGGAGCAGTCTAACCACATGTCTGCCAGGTGTAAAGGATGTGAAGTGTTTCAGGGGAGGGACGCAAGTGAGGGTCACTCCGTCTTGGTGCTTTCTGAGAATCGCAAATAACCTGTTATACGCATGCCATGTCAAGACAGCTAGCCCCTCAGGCCGTGCTCCTTCCGCGGCTCAGGCAACGAGCCCTTTCGCCGTTTGCATTCCGCAGCAGCTCAGGCAAAGAGCCCATTCGCCGCTTGCACACCCTCCTCTGTCGCTACTGTTATCTGAAGAGTGTGGTGGAATGGCACCACAGTAAGAAGCATAGCTAGAGTCATTATTGTCTAACACACTGTTGAACTTCAAGAAAACTTTTTGTACAGATATCTGAGATACAAAATATATATTTTGTAACATCGCTGACTGGTATGTAGCAAAATATAAACTCAGGGAAAAGGTTTCCTGTATTTATAGTTTTTTTCGTAGAAGGAACCTGGCGTCTGAGAGTCACAATCTGGGCAGGTGTAAAGGTCCCTCGGCAGTTGAAAACCGACTGGGAAGAAACTCAAAGATCCGACCAGTGAGTTGCTAAGGGGAATCAACCCTGAGCGTTCACTGGAAGGACTGACGCTGAAGCTGAAACTCCAGGCCTTTGGCCACCTGATGCGGAGAACTGACTCATTGGAAAAGACCCTGATGCTGGGAAAGATTGAGGGCAGGAGGAGAAGGGGATGACAGAGGATGAGACGGTTGGATGGCATCACCGACACAATGGACATGGGTTTGGGTGGACTCCGGGAGTTGGTGATGGACAGGGAGGCCTGGCGTGCTACAGTTCATGGGGTCGCAGAGAGTCGGACACGACTGAGCGCCTGAACAACAAGGACAAAGCTCAAAGCTGTAAGAAACTGTCTTAAAGGACCGCGAGAACCATGTCCTTCTGAAGCTGGTCCAGTGGGAGGAGGTGTGCCTGCTGCTTGCTCGCCACTTGCGTCTCCCTGTGTTTATTTTTTCTGGATCAAACGCGATTCCTGATAAAGGCACCTGCACGTCATCCAGGAGCTCGTCCCCCTCATCAAAGTTCCTCAATGGCAAGAATTCCAGTGAAGAGCTTGTCTCCCAAGACACATGGCTAAAATGAAATCAAATACTTAAATCCAGTTTATGAAAAGCTTGTGTAATGTTAGGGACAGTAAACACAAACAATTCAACCATGATTAAAAACTGTGATTAAAACAATCCTTAAAAATATACCTTAATTCTTACCAATATCTTAAAATTTAAAATTTTATGAATATCTAATATCTATATAATTTACATTTAAAATTATCTTTTAGATATATCTATTTCATATATCTCTTGGTTCAAAAGGACTTCATGGTCTTCCCACACTTACAAAGCTGCTGCACTCGCAACATTCCTGTTAGCTGTCAGCTTCTTTCCTAATGTGCTTAAGGATATGAAAAGGGAACGGACAGTTGCTCAGTTGTGTCCTACCCTTTGCGACCCCATGGACTGTAACCTACCAGGTTCCTCCATTTCCAGGCAAGAGTGCTGGAGTGGGTTGCCATTTCCTTCTCCAGGGGATCTTCCCGACCCAGGGAACGCACCTGGGTCTCCTGCATTGCAAGCAGATGGTTTTACCCTCTGAGCCACAGTCCAGGAGGATAAAAGCGTATGAAAGTTCCTAATAATTGTTTTTGTGGATGATATTGATAGTTTTCATAGTAGTCTTTAACCATTGCTTTATTTTACTTCAACTTAATGCAGTTTTAATGTTTCACTTTGTGGCGTCTCCCACACATACACACACACACACACACACATACGTCACTTTGTGGCGTCTCCCAGACACACGCCTACATTTGAAAGCGCATGTTCAGATATTCAGGACAGGCTCCGAGGGCGTGGCTGGTGCTCACGCTGACAGCTCACACAGCCCGTATCTGCAATCACTGAGTCACCAGGCAGGCGTGCTGCCGTGCGTGGCCCTGTCTGCTCACCCCGGAGCCCGCTTCCACGGCCCAGCCCACCCACGACGCCCCCCGGGACGTGGCGGCCGAGATGCACCGCGTCCGTTCTGCTTCGCTGCCTTCCGTCTCTTTGATCACGATCCCATGTCCGTGTCCAGCGCTGTGATTCCCTTCTCCCACCCGAGATGGAGATGAGGACTGGGCAGTGGCCTCGGCTCAGGGCTGCGAGCCGCAGCCACTTTCCGATTTCTCTCTCCCTCTTGCCAGCAAATACCCTGGAGGGAGGCTCGTCTGCTTCCCCCCGAGGCCCCTTCTCCTCCCTAGCCCGTTCCGCTGCCCCAGGCCCTCCACAGTGGCCAGAGTCCTCAGTGGACCAAACCCTCTGCGGGCCAAACCAGCCGGCCTGAGCTGGGCTTCTGGGCTTCTGGGCCTCTGGACAGGCTGACCCTCCCAGTCTCCTCCATCCCAGGGACAGCAACCCCGGTTGCTCCTCTTTCTCAGGCCCAGCGGGACGGAGTCATTCTCGAATCCTTATTTTTCTCGCCCCACAAACGATCCAGGAATCAGAGTCCTCCCCGTGCCAGGTGGCCACTTGTCTTAGCACACGGATGTCTGCAGCAGCCTCCGGTCGGTCCCCTTTCTTGTATTGCCGCCCACTCCTGGCATCCAGATGACCTTTGGAAACACAGTGGACGCCACGCCCAGAGCCTGCCCTGGCTCCCTGATTCCCTGAGTCAGAGCTCTGCTCTGGAAGGCCTGCCTGTTGGTGTCCTGGTTCCGCTGGCCTCCTCCCTGCAGGCCTGGACCCCTGGGCATTGCCCCCAGGGGCCCTCTCTGCTTGGCTGGCCACACCTCAGCCCTGAAAGCAGGTGACCACTCAGGGCTTTGCTCGGCGACGCCCTCTTGGTGGGGTCTCCTCTGTACGTAGCGCCCCCGACACCCGCTTCTCTCGTCCACTTCCTTTATGCTGTGGAATTCACTGCCTTGGAGACAGGCTGGGACATGGGCGTTTTGTGGTGTTTGTACCTGGACCAGCATCTGGAGCGACAGATACAAAGGAACTGTGGGTACAGGACGAACCATGGCCGCGGGCGGTTGGAGTAGACCGTCCCCGACATACAGAAAGGCCACAATCCAGCTGCTGCTTCCGAGGTGCCGGGCGCGAAAGCGGGGCCCCTGGACACAGCACCGCCAAGGGGGGAGCACCTGCTCCCCACGCCCAGGCCCACCCTGGACCAGCCCCCAGGGAGCTGCCCCCTGTTCCTGCAGCAGGGGCCCGGTGGGCTCCCCTGACCCCTCCTCTGGCCTCTGGCCCATTCCCGCGGATTAAAGAGCCCAGGGTTGGAGTCGCCTTGAACACGCGGGGCTGATTTGTTTGTGCGTTTTTGCTGTTCTGCTTCCTCAGCCGGGCAGACTTCTCCGAGAGAGGGGCCACTGAAGCCTCCCCAGCACCCGAAACCATGCTCCGCACACAGCGAACCCAAACGCTGTTGATCCCATCTGGATGAACGGACGCTGTTGAGCCAGACCTTGCTTTTCCGTCGCCCAGAGGCTGAGCTGCAAAGTGGCCTTTGGGAACCGCCCAGGCCAGCTGGAGCCCGTGCAGCCCCGGCAAACACACAGGCCCCCAGCACCCCAGATGTGCCTTTCTGGGTAGGCCTTGACTGACCGTCCCAACTTGGACCCATTTTCCTTTCTCGCTTTCCAAGGATGAGGATTTTCTTCTTCTTCTTTTTTTACTTATTTTTTAATCGAAGGCTTATTGCTTTACAGAATTGTGCTGGTTTCTGCCAAACAGCAGCATGAATCAGCCACAGGTATATACGTGCGCCTCACGGACAGCGGTTTTCCGTGTTCTTTTCGTCCAGGGCTGAGATGATGCTCACTTACTCCCAGGAGACCCCGCGCTCCCCACGCTCACGGTTTCTTGGCTCCAGACTCTGGCAGCTTGACATGGAAACTGGGCTCCTTGTCCTCTCCTCGCTTCTCGTGCACCCCTGTCTCCGCTGGGGGCAGCGGCAGAGTCCTGGGAGGGGAGGAGGTCAGCAGGACCCCGTTCTTTAAGGAACACTTGCTTTGTTCTGTTCTCTGCACACCCGGCATGGGGAAGTTGGCCTGTGCAGGTTACCATTGCGGGTATTAGGTACGATCTGCCTGCACGCCACTGTTTACAGCCCCATGGGCTGGGTCACTGAACTGTAGCCTCCCTGCCCAGTGATGTGAGAATTTCATGCTCTGCTCAGGGTCAAGAGCAATCAAGCATTCTGCAAAGGAGTATGTCGAAGGCACCTCTTGCTACTCTTTTAAAAACCCGAAGTCTTGGCTCCTTAGCAAACACGTCTGGAGTAACAGCATCTCTGTAGTACAGTCCTGGTATCACTAAATCCTGAGGAAGTAAATGTGTTCTTAATCCAGGAGTAGGGCGTGTCTATAGGTCTGTAGTTCTCAGCAGGTTAAGGGGTAAGGATTTCTTCTGTAGCACTGAGTTATTCACATTTTCTCCTGCCGGGGGCCAGCGTGAGGAACTCTGCCCATGGCAAGGGTCATGAGGAAGGAGGCTTGGCATACGCAAAGGCGTGATCAAGCCTCAGGAAACCCCCTGTTCCCGAGCATCTACCCCCAAACCAGAGTCTGTTTTATGCTCTCACCTACATCTCTGACTTTACGGGGGGCTCTCCCCCATCACCATTTCTGTCGGAGAAGGAGTTAACTTGCAGCTCCAAGGCAATAAAAATTCCTGGGCGTGACAAGAGTGTTTCAGCTTATGTTTCAGCTTAACCTCCTCTGAAGGTTATCCAGCCCGCCTGTATAGGTTCGTCCGGCCACGTGTGATTGTTTACAGCCTCCCAACCTGAGAGGCACGAGATGTTTTAGACTTACTAATGGCAAATTCCTTTGGGAAGTTGGAAATTATTAGTATAGTGGGTTGGTTAGGAATTGTATTGGTGAAGGGTTTTTCATTTGTTGTGCCAGTAATTGCTGCTAATTCCCTGCCCTGGGTGTGACAAGGGTGTCTCAGGTCAAACCTCTCTGCTGACAGACTAGCTTGTGTGACAGGATTATCCACACTCCTGCCACTATGCACATGACTGTTTACTACCTCTCAACCAGAAACAGCACAGAGAGCTTGGAGTATTTTGAGAGTCTTAATTAGCATACGGCTTTTCTCATTGTTGAATCAATGATTGCTGCCAGGCCTCCATATCCTTAGGCACCTGGGAATATATTAATCAATGTGTTTGGAATATAGAAAAGGAAATATAGTAGTTTTAAGGTTAGCAATACTAGACGTTTTGAGTTAATGAATTTTCTCTTTTGTAATAGATCACTGTACTTTGTTATAAATCACTGTGTCCTTGCTATGTAAAAATGTAACTTTATCACTATCTTAAGACTAAATATATCTTAAGGGGAACACTGGGGAAAGGATTTTCATTTGTTGGGCTGATGTTTGCTGCTAAATCTCCACATTCCCTGTCCTTATAATGAATAAAACTAACATATAGGAGAAATAAGTATTAACCTTTAAGATTAATCATGTTAACCTTGGGTTAAATAAATTCCTTTCTTGATTGTAACTCACTACACCCTCACCCTATAGGAATGCAACTTTATTTGGAAGGTGGTGCCTGGTTTAAGAAAAAACACCCTTGAAAAAAATAAGTTTTTTGGTTATCAGAAAGAAAGGGTCGTAAAATGTCAGCAGGTCTCATGGCCATAAGATGATGTAAAACCCCTAAGACCTTTTTTTTATACATTTATGTGAAGCACCTGATTTTGATAAAGGTCAGGACTGCTGACCCCCGCGTGACTCTGTGTTCATCCCTATGTGTAACAAAAGGTATATAAGCAAACTTAAAAAATAAGAAAATGGGATCAGTTTCCGGAAAGACTAACTCCCCCATGTCGCTTCTTTCTTGCTCCCCGTTTTTCTGGCCAATTTCCCATCTGGAGCGTGGGTACCCACCAAGCCTGCTAATTTTGCCTGGGCTTCTAAGATCGGACGGGGGGCCTCAGTGCCTCCTCTCCTTCGGGAGAACGGGAAGACGCCTGCGGCCTACGTAGGTGCTGATTGGTATTCCATGTGAACCAAGTTATTCAGCCTCTTTTTCTCTGCTAATTTTCTCATCCCTCTCTATCTGTAATTAAATAAGTTATTTCCAAGGACGCCGACTCTGACCCCACCTTCGAATCACCCTGGATCCACCGGGGCTGGACCCCGGCATTCTCCCATAAATAAAAACAAAGGACACAGGGCTGGGCTAAGGATTTCATGGTTTTTATAGCCCATGTTGACAAGTTTAATATCTGGGAAAAAAAAAAGGAGAATCTGGTACTGTTTAAATAGCTTAAGGATACCCTGGTGTTTAGTGGACTGTGCTATTTATTCATTTATTACTTTTGCAATAATTTGTGTGAATCCTAGCTCACTTAAACAATATATTTGTTTATTTGGCTTGGCCAAATTTTAGTTGCTGCTTGTGGGATCTAGCTCCCCGACCAGGGATCAGACCTGGGCCCCTTTTACCGAGAGCATGGATTTCTCGCCACTGGACCAGCAAGGAAGTCCCAAGGACTGTGCTATTTGCTGCTCAGCAGCATCACCAGGAACCAGGGCAGGTGGGGGTGTGTGTCTGGGACCTCACCTGTGACACCTTCCCCATGTGTCTCCAGGGCCGTCTCTCATTCCAATTATACCAACACGCTTTTATCACAGTCTTAACACCTATCAGGCAATTTTATGTCTTAAAAAAAGTGGATAGAAGATACTGGCTTTGGGGAGTGCACTCAGGGTGCGAGACTGTGCCCTGGAGACTCGAGGGTGGCTCCGGCCCTGGGTCAGCCCCAGCCACGCCCTCCCACTGCACCAGGTCTGGCGGCTTCCCGTGTGTTCGCTCCTTTCTGTCTCTCCTGGGTTTAACTTTCTCTAGCTGACAAATATTTGCTTAATGCTGGGAAAAAACTCTTCAAAGTAAGCGCGGCTTGTCTTTGTTCCAGAAGGGAAACCTCACTGTGCTCCTAGCAGCTTTTAGAGTCCAGAGTGTGTGCAAGTGCAGCGCACAGCTTCAGAACATGTGGTGGTGTGCGTGCGCCCGCGTGTGTGTGTGTTTTCTAGAAACTGATGCTGTGAAAAACATCAGCCTCCCTAGACACGTTTCATATTTTCTTTCAGTAAACTCTGAATTTTGTTCTTGGGATGAGTGGGGTTTGTGATTGCTAGAAAGCATAAATTTGCCCAAATATCATACAACTTCCTTTCTGACATAATTCTGTGCCAAAATAAGACTTTTAATCACCTTTTCCTAAAATGTAAAGTTTATCTGGACTTTTTAAAAATTAAACAGTTGAAAGTGGTAGGAGTGAGGACCAGAACAAGACTTGTGCACCCGAAGGCGGAGGGTGTTCCGGTTGGCCCCTCGCACCCGTCCCCCTGCGATTCAAACGTGTGACAGACGCCTCTGTCTAAAGAGAATCTACAGTGTCGTAGCTTCTCACATGATCAGTTCAGTTGCTCAGTCTTGTCTGACTCTTTGTGACCCCATGAACCGCAGCACTCCGGGCCTCCCTGTCCATCACCAACTCCCAGAGTTCACTCAAACTCATGTCCATCGACTCGGTGATGCCATCCAACCATCTCATCCTCTGTCGTCCCCTTCTCCTCCCACCTTCAATCTTTCCCAGCATCAGGGTCTTTTCCAATGAGTCAGTTCTTCACACCAGGTGGCCAAAGTATTGGAGTTTCAGCTTCAGCATCAGTCCTTCCAACAAATATTCAGGATGATTTCCATTAGGATGGACTGGTTGGATCTCCTTGCATGCAGGTCAAGGGACTCTCAAGAGACTTCTCCAACACCACAGTTCAAAGCATCAATTCTTCGGCACTCAGTTTTCTTTATAGTCCAACTCTCACATCCATACATGCTGCTGCTACTGCTAAGTCACTTCAGTCGTGTCCGATTCTGTGCGACCCCATAGACAGCAGCCCACCAGGGCTCCACTGTCCCTGGGATTCTCCAGGCAAGAACACTGGAGTGGGTTTGCCATTACCTTCTCCAATGCATGAAAGTGAAAAGTGAAAGTGAAGTCGCTCAGTTGTATCTGACTCTTAGCGACCCCATGGGCTGCAGCCTACCAGGCTCCTCCATCCATGGGATTTTCCAGGCAAGAGTACTGGAGTGGGGTGCCATTGCCGAAAAACCATAGCCTTGACTAGATGGACCTTTGTTAGCAAAATAATGTCTCTGCTTTTTAACATGCTGTCTAAGTTGGTAATAACTTTCCTTCCAAGGAGTAAGCAGCTTTAATTTCATGGCTGCAATCACCATCTGCAGTGATTTTGGAGCCCCTCCCCAAATAAAGTTAGCCAGTGTTTCCCCATCTATTTCCCATGAAGTGGTGGGACCAGATGCCATGATCTTAGTTTTCTGAATGTTGAGCTTTAAGCCAACTTTTTCACTCTCCTCTTTCACTTTCATCAAGAGGCTCTTTAGTTCTTCACGTTCTGCCATAAGGGTGGTGTCATCTGCATATCTGAGGTTATTGATATTTTTCCCGGCAATCTTGATTCCAGCTTGTGCTTCCTCCAGCTCAGCGTTTCTCATGATGTACTCTGCATAGAAGTTAAATAAGCAGGGTGACAATATACAGCCTTGACATACTTCTTTTCCTATTTGGAACGAGTCTGTTGTTCCAAGTCCAGTTCTAACTGTTGCTTCCTGACCTGCATACAGGTTTCTCAAGAGGCAGGTCAGGTGGTCTGGTATTCCCATCTCTTTCAGAATTTTCCACAGTTTATTGTGATCCACAGTCAAAGGCTTTGGCATAGTCAATAAAGCAGAAATAGATGTTTTTCTGGAACTCTCTTGCTTTTTCGATGATCCAGCAGAAAGTGAAAGAGGAGAAATAAAAAGTTGGCTTAAAACTCAACATTCGGGAAACAAAGATCATGGCATCTGGTCCCGTCTCTTCATGGCAAATAGATGGGGAAACAATGGAAACAGTGAGAGACTTTATTTTGGGGGGCTCCAAAATCACTGCAGATGGTGACTGAAGCCATGAAATTAAAAGACATTAAAATTAAAGAAATTAAATAAATAAAAGACAATTAAATTAAAGAAATTAAAAGAAATTAAAATTGCTCCTTGGAAGAAACCTAGACGGCATATTAAAAAGCAGAGACATTACTTTGCTAACAAAGGTCCGTCTAGTCAAGGCTATGGTTTTTCCAGTAGTCATGTATGGATGTGAGATTTGGACTATAAAGAAAGCTGACCGCTGGAGAATGATGCTTTGAACTGTGGTGTTGGGAAAGACTCTTGAGAGTCCCTTGACCAGCATGCAAGGAGATCCAAACAGTCCATCCTAAAGGAAATCAGTCCTGAATATTCGTTGGAAGGACGGATGCTGAAGCTGAAACTCCAATACTTTGGCCACCTGATGTGAAGAACTGACTCACTGGAAAAGACCCTGATGCTGGGAAAGATTGAAGGTGGGAGGAGAAGGGGACGACAGAGGATGAGGTGGTTGGATGGCATCACTGAGTCGATGGACATGAGTTTGAGTGAACTCTGGGAGTTGGTGATGGACAGGGAGGCCCGGAGTGCTGCGGTTCATGGGGTCCCCACGACTGAGGGACTAAATTTTCACTTTCAAGAGGCTCTTTAGTTCTTTGTTTTCTGCCTTAAGGGTGGTGTCATCTGCATATCTGAGGTTATTGATACTTCTCCCTGTAATCTTGATTCCAGCTTGTGCTTCCTCCAGCCCAGCATTTCGCATGATGTACTCTGCATATGAGTTAAATAAGCAGGGCTACAATATGCAGCCGTGAGGTACTCCTTTCCCAATTTGGGCTTCCCTGGTGGCTCAGCTGGTGAAGAATCCGCCTGCAATGCAGGAGACCTGGGTTCGATCCCTGGGTTGGGAAGGTCCCCTGGAGAAGGGAGCGGCTACTCACTCCAGTATTCTTGCTTGGAGAATTCCACGGACTGTATTGTCCACGGGGTCACAAACAGTCGGACACGACTGAGCGACTTTCACTTTCACATGATAAGTCACTATTTAAAAAACTTTTCAGCATTTGAACTGCTTTAAAATACTGCTTCGGCTCTGGAAGCGCCTTTCGCACCTGCTCACCCGTTCACCCGCGCCGGGGGTGACTTTACCCGCGTGTTCAAGTGCGCAGCGCGCCCAGGCGGTGAGCTGCCGTTTGCACATCTCCAGCGGCAAAGTGTCTTTGCCACTGAGAGCGCCTCTCAGGGCCAGGCCCCCGGGAGGGGATGGGGCGCGGGGCGCCGGGGCGGAGGACCGGAAACCGCCGGACGCCCGCGCCGCCCCGCGAGGCCCCGCCCCTCCCCCGAGGCCGCGGGGGGCGGGGCCTCGGGGGCGGGGCCTCAGGCTGCAGCCAGTGAGCACCGGCGGGCCGGGAGCGGCGGCCCGTTGCCCCGGCGACCGGCGCGCGGCCCCGCCCCCGCCGAGCCTCCGGGTCGGGTTCGGACTCCGGCGCGGGTGGGTCAGGCGCAGCAGACGCGCGATGCCCAAGTGGGGTCCGCGGCGGAGGCCCGGCCTCCTGCTCGGCGCGCTGCTGCTGGTCGTGTGCCTCCCGGTGCTCCGCAGGTGAGCTGACGCCGCGTCCCGCGCACCTGTGCCCGAGCCCGGCTGGAGCCCCCGAGGGCAGTCCCCACGGGGCGGCCCCCCGGCCCCGTCCGACCGGAGCGCCGGCGCCCGGCCCCTCTGCGCCCCCGGCACCCAGGCGCTGCACTCCCGGCCCCGGCGTCTGCGCCCAGCCGGGGTTCCCCACCCTTCTGCGCAGGGGGTCCGCGCAGAACTGGCCATCAGACCCCTCTCCGAGGTGCCCAGCGTGCGCGCCCCGAGTCCTCCTGCCGAGCTCCAGGTCCCCTGCTTTTCTCCGAGGTCCCCACATTTCCTGCCAAACCAGCTGCGAGGCTTCTCTGTTCGGCTGAGGTCAGAACGCCAGCTCCGTGCCGTCCATTTGCGCGGCCCAGCGCGGTCCCCAGGTCTCTGTCCCGCGGGTCCTCCAAGCTCCTTGGTCTGGGTGTGGTTGCTCCGCTCTCGGGACGGGTCTTCCCCTCGCCCACCAGCACCAGCTCCAGCTCAGCCCTTCCCACTCCCCATTCCCTTATAACACGTTATCTGGGGGTGCGTTTGTGGATAGAATGCTTTACCCACCACCTGTGCGCGTGCCTGGCCTACAATTTTCCTACCGACTCTGTTTATGGGATTTTACAGCTGTGACCGTATCTCTCAGGTCGATGCCTGGAGCTTTCCATATTCAAAACGTCCGGGGTGTGGGAAGTCAGGCAGGGGCGCTGGTGCTGAAGCTGAAGGCTGAGCCGTGGACCCACAGCAGGCTCGCCACCCTCGTCTATTGCTTCTTTCTGTGTCCTCGTCACTTTGCTGGGCTTCCTCTGGGAGACAGCGATGTTCGGGAGGGAGAGAACTCTTTCCCTTTGCGTCTTTCCAAGTCTGAGGTGCCACCTTTGTTTCGGAGACAGCGAGGGTGTCAGGATTGTTTGGGAGAAGGAAATGCTTTTCTGGGGCTCGGAAAACTTCAAGGCATCTCATTTCCCCAGCTGCTCCCAAGACTTTCCATCCTGTTTGTGATCTCTCCCCTTCCTCTGAGGACTGGTCCTGGCCCTTGGAGGCACAGGGCTGACGCAAACTCCAGAGCGATCCCTCCAGGCAGAGGCGGCAGGAGCCTCCGGCACACACCCAGGTATCCAGGAGACCACACCCCAGGGAGAAAGGCCCGCCGCTGGGATGCTGGAGGTCAGAGAGGCAGCGGCCCTCGTGGGGGGCCCAGACAGGTCACGGGGACGGGGGTGGCTGTGAGGGGTTTGAGATAGGCCAGTCGGTGCCCCTGACAGTTCCCAGGAGGAGGCGCGAGAAGGGGGCAGGTGCTTGTTGGGGTCTGGAGGGAGAGGAGGTAAAGAAGCCGGGCTCTCGAGGGCGAGGGAACATGTGCCCCTCTGGCGGCAGGAAGGGTAGGGTCCGTGGAGCAGCTGGGGACGAAGGGCGGTGGCTCCTGCCCTGGCAGTGGTGTGGCGCATTTAGGAAGGACACGGCTTTCTTCTGCGCCTTCTTTCTCTGCAGGCGGGACAGAGGCCGGAGAAGCTCAGGCTGGGTCAGGGCTGCCTCTTAGGTCCTCCGGAACACGTGTCTCCTGGCATCTTCCGGGCTGTGTCTCGCGGGTACCTTCCGCCTAGGTCTGTCCGTCCCACTTGGGCTGGACACCGAGGCCTGTGTCTGGAGGCCAGAGCCAGCTGCCTCCCCTGCCTGACGCCACGGTGGCCAGGCCGTCAGCCGAGTGGGGCCCCTCCCTGCTGTTGTTGGGAACGTGGGCGCGGCCCCCACAGCAGAGGTTATGCAGGGACGGGCAGCAGAGCAGGGCTCCAGGTCAGAGGCGGGTGTGGTGGGGGGCCTGCTTGGCTGCAGCCTTTTTTTTTCCCCATAAACTTTTACCTGGATTGGCTCATGGTCAGTCACTGCTGTTTGCTGACGTCATATCCAAGAAATAAGAGGACCGAGATGACCTTTAAGGAAGATTTCAGCCTTTGGTTTTTCAGCTTGAACGTTGGTCTTAAACCAGTCACCTTGATGGCAGTATAATCGCCATGTAAGCAGGTGCGCGTGTGGCAGGCGTGTCTGCTGGGTTCTCACACATGCGCCATCCGTGGAGCGGCCGCCGCAGCTCCGACATAGCGGGTGTCCACCAGCCCCGGAAGCTCACTGGTGCCCCTGCACCCCGTGCTCGCATCTCCCCAAGAACGCTCACAGGTTGCGTTTGGCCTCAGACACCAGCTGGCACCCTCTCAACCTTACAGAGGTGTAACCCTCTGCCTTGGCTGACTTTCTCCGCTTGGCGTGTTACTTGGGGTCCAGGGTGTGCGTGCTGGGTGAACCTCGGCTCCAAACCTTCCCGTCTCCACAAGCACAAGAATGCCTACCTGGTATGACGAGGGTGTGGTTCCCGTTCAGGACTTTCCCTCAGCATCTACGCCTCACTGAGCAGCTCCCCGGGAGCTCTGTGTCTCTCTAAGCTAGAGGTCAGCTGCAGAGTCGGCAGGGCCAGACCCGCGGCGGGCTGCCTGCATCGCCTCCCAAGGGAGGTCATCTTTGCTGCTCCCTGCCCTGACGGGGTCTGGGTTCTCGAAGCTAGCTCCTCCCCTGGGAGGGAGAGGAGAAGGACCTCTCGGGAGCCCCGGGGACACTGGTCGCAGCCTCAGAACCAGGCCGCTCTCTATGGTCCCCTCCTCTGAGGGCGTGAGTGCCGGACCATGTCCTTCTGGACATCTGTGAGGTCATGGGTTTTATGGGCTTCGTCTGTTCTGGACGCTGCTCTCTGTGGGGCCCGAGTAATTGCCGTTGGAACACTCCAGCTCTCGTGTTCTGGCAGCAAAGCTCTCAGCCTGTGGGAGTGTCGCCCCGACACACGTGGGGAGGGGCCCAGGTGTCTGAGACCCTGTGCCGGAGGAGAGGGTGGGTGCTGAGGGTCTGTGATCAGGGGACTGGGGTCTCAGCAGGTGTGTGGATGCTGAGGGTCCGTGATCGGGGGACCGGGGTCTCAGCAGGTGCGTGGATGCTGAGGGTCCGTGATCGGGGGACCGGGGTCTCAGCAGGTGTGTGGGTGCTGAGGGTCTGTGATCAGGGGCCTGGGGTCTCAGCAAGTGCATGGACGCTGAGGGTCTGTGATCAGGGGCCTGGGGTGCCCCAGAGACCAGGCCTGAGGCTTCTGGACCCTTGGACCCCAAAATATAAGGACTCTGGCCGAGGAGTGCTCTCCTCTTGGAAGGAGCTGGGGAAGTAAACAGGCTTCTTTCCATGACGCGACCCTAGGCCGGTCGTGTGGCCTGGAATACTCTTCTGGTGCAGCAGCAGGAGACGCCGGGGCTCAGAGACCCTCTCGGGACACGTGGGGCCTGAGGGCACCAGGCCCCTGTCCAGCCCCCAGCAGCGGGGGCTCGTTGCCTGCTCGCCACTCACTTTTTTTTTTCGCCACTCACTTTTATGTTTGCTTAAATCGATTGGTCTGGCTCAAAGGCCAAGTTGAGAGCCCCCCTCGTGTGATGCCTCTCCTGGACAAAAGGGCAGTGGGTTCCTAGAGGCTCGTGGTGAGAGAGTGGGCTCTTCCTGACGGGGTCCGCGGGAGACCCTTGGTTAGTGCCCCTGCTCCCACCCCCGCCTCCCACGACGGCTGGTGCGGCTGTTCCTCTCAGGAGCACCTTGTGTTGTTCTTACAAAGGTTACTTTGTGACTAGGTCATCTAGGAAGAAGGATGAAGTCTTCAAATAAAGTAAAGGGGAAAATGAGGTCCCCGGGCTCCCACCTCCCTGCCCAGAGGCAGCCCCCATCACGGTGATGCTCAGGGGTGTCCCGTGTGTACAGAGACGGCTGTAGGCGGCACTGTCTGTCCAGTTATTTAAACTGCCCCCTCCTGAAAGACATCCACAGCTGCCAACTAGGCTGCAGTGAACATCTGTTGGAGATGCTTCTGTACTAGAATCTCTGACTATATGAGGCGCTCATTTTAAGTCTTGATCGACATTTACAGTAAGTAAATAGCAGATTCTCTTTCTGTTGGATCAGCCCGAGCTCTGTGGTCGGAGGGGCAAATTGGGCTGCTCTGTGTGTCGAGTCTGTGTCCTCTTAACCCAGCTCTCGTCTGTCTCAGGAGGTAAGTCCCATGGGGTGGACTTTGAAAGCAATTTATTTAGGTTGCACTGTTCGGTGCAATCCTTTTCTTCTGATTCCTCGAGTCTCTGAGATCAGACTCTTGTCATGGGGGCACCTGGACGCCCCTTCTTGGCACTTCCTCTGATGATGCTGCAGTGGGAACATTCCCCGCAGTGAGAGCACGGTGTCCCGTGGCGTCCAATCACTTCGTGATGCCGAGTGTGCCTGAATCCGAATGAGCAGTGTAACTGCACGATGGGGCCTTGGGGTCTCCTCAAGTAGATGCTTGTTCACATACGAACTCCTGCGGGCTTTAGACAGGGCTGCCGGCCTGGCCTGCGGGGCCTGGGTGCTCAGCCATCCCCTGCCCACCAGGTCCTTCCCATGGGGATGGGCAGGGGTGCCAGGAGCGGTGGGCACAGGCCTGCGGATGCTGCCCGATGGATGGAAGGCCCAGGCCTCTGCAAACAGTTAACGCCTCTCCCAGCAAAGCAGGAGCCAAGGCCTGGCACACACGGCCAAGGAGCGCATCCACGAAGCCGGGCCAGACCTGGGGCAGAGCGGCAGCTCTGGGGCTCACGGGTTGATGCAGGAGCCACTCTTCCAGGGTGGGGTGTCAGAGGCGCTGGCCAGGAACGGGGAGCGGGTGGATCCCTCCCCAGGCCCCCAGCACCCCGTGACTGAGGGAGGCGTGCACAGAGCTGAAGCCTGGTGAGACCCCAAGGCCCCAGGTGGGCGGTTCTGGAGACGGGGTGGCTGATGAAGCTGAGCCTCAGGAGTGTGTGGCCACGTCCGTCTTCAGAGTGATGAGGAGAAGCATGTATTTCAGTCCCGAGGGTGAGGTGTCTCCATCATGTCCGTCTGGGTGACAGATTCAGGCACAGCCACGTGGACCGGTGGTGTGTTTTCACGGTCAGCATCTTTAGAGCGAAGCCCTGGATGCAGACTCCGTGGAGCCTCACTGAGCGGGCACCGGTGTGTGTTATGTGAGGAGGAGGACTCCCTCCCGCCTGGGACAGCCGCCTGCCCGATGGACGGAAGGCCCAGGCTTCCCACTCCCGCTCTGGGGGTGGGAGGGCCGTTCCCGCAGGCTCCCAGCTCACGTGCAGCTTGTCCGCTTGTCAGCCCGATGCAGGGTGAGCCTCTCTGGCCCTGCCGGCTGCAGGCCCCAGCACTGACCGTGGCGTCTTTTCTAAGCCTGGGCCTGGGGCGCCGGCCCGTCCAGGTCTGGACGTGCGTACGGAGGAGAGGGCGAGGAGGCGGCCGTGCCCGCGGGCAGCCTGCCAGCCCCGCTCAGCCCCAGGCTGGTGCAGTGTCTGCCCCACCCACGGGGACCCACTCAGCCTCTGTCGGGATATTTCAGACCGATCCCCACCACCTCGTTCAAGGAGGTGGTGGGATTGGCCATCTCCCTCTCTGAGAGCCGGGAGCACTTTGGGGCTCATCTCACAGGAGGAGCTGGTCGGCCGGGCACTGCACACCTGTCCATTTCCCTGACGCCTCCGCTCGGCCGGCACGTGTGACCACATTCAGGGGCGGGTAGCCTGCGCCCTGTCTCAGGCCCTCGAGCTGCAGCGAGGCGAGGCTCAGGCAGGCCCCTGCCCCAGCCCACCCCACCCCGGGGAGGCCTGCCAGGGGTCCTGACGCCGTGTCCTCTGCCAGGAGCCCCTCTGTAGCCGTCAGTCAAGGCCCAGGCAAGCCGCCCAGGTCATTCCGGGACCAAAAGCCTGCTCGTCCTACGACAGAGAGGCGACCGGAATTCAGAAGAGAGTGTAGGTGGAGCTCCTGCTGGAAGGAAGGCAGCAGCCCTGGTCTCCGTGGAACGTGTCATTAGCGTACGTCCCTGGTGGTCCGATGGCTGAGACTCTGCCCTCAGTGCAGGGGGCCCAGGTTCTAGCCCTGGTCAGGGAACTGGATCCCGCTTGTGGCAACTGAATGTTCTGCGTGCCACGTTGAAAACTGAAGATCCCATGTGCCACTGTGAAGCCCCAGAGCAGCCAAATAAATACATTTTTTAAAAAAAGTTTCATCAGGAATGAACTGCGCATGGGAAAGCAGCAGGAAGCAGGGGCTCCCTGGGGCTGGTGGGCTCCGAGCTCACAGGCCTCCGTCAGAAGGCCCTGCACAGGCCCTGGAGCCTTGCTCGGTCATGGCTTGTCAGCCGCGCGGCCAGAGGTGGTTATTAGTCACAAGCAGCAGCGCTGAGGACCGTCGTCTATATTAATAACCGTTTACGTTGCTGTTTATGGGGCTCTGACACGCATCACCTCGTTCTCTCACAGTGGACTCCTTGGAGGAACCCAGCGTTTATTTTCGTAGTTTTCCTGGTGCAGCCATCCCTACTCTTAGTGCACTGAGGACTTGTTAGTTACCTACCGGAAAGTCTTCCTTGGAGAAACCCAGCGTTTGTCACCCTGGTTTTCCTTGTGGAGCCATCCCCGTTATTAGTGTATTGAGGACTCGTTAGTTACCTACCAGAAAGTCCTCCAAGCAGCTAGTTCTCCAGTGTTTGGCCTTCGATAGCAGCTGCAGCTTTGCTGTTTTCAGTGTTAATTTTACCCCTCTTAATGAGCACCAAGAGGAAGGTTTTTTAATCTACAGAATCATAGGATCTAGAGAGATGGGTAAGGAGAAGCCCCATCCTGGAGGAGGCTCTGCAGACGTGTATCAGAGGACAAGCTGCAGGCTGCTCTCAGATCTACCCTGGGCAATGGGCACAGTGCAGACTCGGGCTCAGTAGGTCCCAGTAGGGCCTGCGTGTCTGCGTTTCTCACGAGCTCCAGGTGTAGGACCTGCAGGGGAAGGGCACTCCTGGGGACAGAGGTGCCCAATGACTTGTCGTCCACTGGGGCACAGACCACGGAGTGTGTGTTTCTGCCGGGACTGTGTTGGGACGAGGAGTCACAGAGCCATCTCCACCCCACCCACACCCCTGCACTGCTGAGGGGGAGGCCCCCACAGCTTCTGGGGAGAGGGGGTGTGAGCAGAAGGTACGGCAGGGGCTTGGGGAGCTCCCAGGAGCTTTCCTGTTGGAGTTCTGGTCAGTGGTCAGGGATTGCTCCCTGGTGGAATATTGCTAATTGCTCAGTGGGGTGTCTGTGTGTGTGTGTGTGTATTTGTGCATTCACCGCTGGGCGGTCAGTGATCCATGTATCTGTGTATGTGTGTCTGTTTGTGCATTCAATGCTGATGGTCAGTGGTCAGAGTTCCTACGTGTCTCTGTGTGTGTGTGTCTCTGTGTGTGTGTGTCTCTGTGTGTGTGTGTGTGCACTGCTGATGGTCAGTGATCAGTGTGCCCGTGTGTGTGTCTGTGTATGTGTGTGTGTTTGTGCATGTGTGCACCTCTGGACAGTCAGTGGTCAGAGTGCCTATGTGTCTCTGTGTGTGTGTGTCTCTGTGTGTGTGTGTGTACCACTGG
>NW_024070201.1:80351596-80357001 GCF_014754425.2 Oryx dammah
CCTATGTGTCTGTGTGTGTGTCTCTGTGTGTGTGTGTGTCTCTGTGTGTGTGTGTGTCTCTGTGTGTGCACACCTCTGGACGGTCAGTGATCAGTGTGTCTGTTGTGAAGCAGAGAATCTGCACGCAGCTCTGCGCGTCCTCACCTGGATGAGTGCGGGGCGGTCGGGTGAAGCTGAAGGCCACGGAAGCATGTGCACGACGAGGCGTGAAGGCAGGCAGAGCATGTTCTCTGGGGAGGGTGTGGTCAGCATGCGGGGAGACCGCGCTCAGCCATGGGTGAGCTGGAGGCCTCCCACGAGCAGCAGGAGCTGGCGTGGAGCCAGGCTGGGGCGGGGGGTGGCCTGGTGTGGCCAGGGAGCTCGCAGGCCTCCTTGTGCCGTGCCAGGGCTCACGCTCCGGGGCGGGTGGGCAGGGTCCTGCCAGGCCCGGGTGGAGACTGTGTCCAGGTTTGAGGCCCTGCTGCCTGCCATCACGGAGTCACTGAGCCCCGAGCAGCGTAGACTGCGCGTGGACGGGTGGTGGGTCGTCAGTAAAATTATGGATGTTGAAATGTCGAGTTCAATGCAACTGTTTTATGCCCCTGAGTGGTCTTCTTTTGATTTTTTCCAACCATTTACAAATGCGAAAACCGTTCTCAGCTGGCAGACTGCACGCAGGCACAAGGTGGAGGGGGTGGAGTCTGGCGTTTGCAGACCCTTGGCTTCGGACAGCAGCCCAGGGGACAGTGCTTTCACCATGAAATTGACAACTGAAATAAGATGGCTTGGCACAACGTCCAGCACGTTAAATATAGTGAAATGCTGAATTAAACGGAGAAGGCGATGGCACCCCACTCCGGTACTCTTGCCTGGAAAATCCCATGGATGGAGGAGCTGGGTAGGCTGCAGTCCATGGGGTCTCGAAGAGTTGGACGACTGAGCAACTTCACTTTCACTTTTCACTCTCATGCATTGGAGAAGGAAATGGCAAGCCACTCCAGTGTTCTGGAATCCCAGGGACCGTTGAACCTGGTGGGCTGCTGTCTGTGGGGTCGCACAGAGTCAGACACGACTGAAGCGACTTAGCAGCAGCAGCAGCAGCAGCTGAATTAAATGGGGAAGATTGGGATTGTTCATATTAGGGACACAGAATCCCACTGAAGCTATTCTATTTGCAAAGCATGTTAAAATGAATTGATTTCAAACAGTGAGAAGATGCTTTTGTCGCTGATATGTCTTTAGCAAGCCGTGTCGTTACGCCCTCCCTGCGCGCCTCATGGGACAGCATGCTTCGCGGCTCGTGAGGGCCGCCTTGTCACAGGCTCTTTCGCTGCACTTCCCTGGTGTCCGCCCGTCATGCAGCCCTTGTGAGCAGCTGAGACAGGTGACAGCCCCAGGTGCTGGGGCAGGGCCGTGTCACGGAGCCAGGGCCCCCAGCCCTCAGTGACGGCACTACCCAGGGGAGGGCCAGGGCTCACGTCCAGACTCTCCTCTCAAAGATACTGCTCTTGGTTCCACATCCCCATGCAGGTGGCCATTTGGGAGAACTGTATTTTGAAATTTCATTTTAAGTCACTCAGGACGTGGAACTTTTTGGAGAAGGAAGGCACTGACAGGTCCACAGTTACCCAGGGATGACCATTTCACGGTCTCCAAGTGTGTTCCTCCCCATCCCCTAGTGAGCATAACTGTGTTTCTTTCCATCCGTGACTTTAGTTCTATTCCGTAAGTTCATTTGTCCCCTGTTGAGGTTCTGCACTGTAAGCAACGTCCTGCGTCTGTCTCTGGTTCACTTCGCTCAGGATGAGCCCTCCAGGCCCATCTGTGTGGCTGCAGATGGCGTGTTTTGCTCTTTTTGTGGCTAATAATGTCCCTCTGTACCACAGCATTGTCCATTCATCTGCCGAGGGGCACCGAGGGGCTTCCATGTCCTGGCTGTTGTGAAGAGTGCTGCGGTGAGCGCAGGGGTGCTTCCGTGGTAGCTCAGCTGGTAGAGAATCTGCCTGCAGTGCAGACGACCCCGGTTCGCTCCCTGGGTCGGGAAGATGCCCTGGAGAAGGAGAGGCTGCCCGCCCCAGTGTAGCTGGGCTCCCCTTGTGGCTCAGCTGGTAAGGAGTTAGGGCTCTGCAGATACACGCCCAGGAGCGGGGTAGCCCCCTCACACGGTAGCTCTGGTTTTAGGTTTCGAAGGGCTCTCCAGACTGCTCTCCACAGCGGCTGTCCCTGCCACTGCCTCTTGTGTCTCGCTTCAGCAGACGCGCAGTGCCTGCCATTGCGGGGGAGACATCTCCGTTTCCGCCCCGGTCTCAGCGAGGACCAGGTGTGGGACCAGCTGGGTCTGCACAGCTGAGGAGCGCGGGCTGCGGCAGTCCGTCCACACTGCCTGTCCCGTGGCCGGTCAGACCTGAGCCCGGGCGTGGAGGCGGGGGAGAGGTGGCCTCTACACACGCCTGTGGCCGGTGAGGCTCGGTCGGGCAAGACTGTGCCTCAGCCACGGCTGGTTCTCACGTGCCTCTTCCAACCCGTGTTTGAGTTTAGCTTCTGTTTGAAGATAAATGAAAGACCACAGACGCCTAGGGGCCTTTTCAAAGCAGGGCCAAGGCAGCCCTGACCGCTCCCCTCCTCCCGGAGACAGGCTGGAGGGGAGACGGTGGGGGTTCTGTGTCGCGTGAGGGCCCCTCCCCGGCCCGCCAGCCCTCCGACTCCAGCTTCCATGGTGGCTCAGAGGTTAAAGCGTCTGCCCCTAATGCGGGAGGCCCAGGTTCCCAGGTTCAATCCCTGGGTCGGGAAGATCCCCTGGAGAAGGAAATGGCAACCCACTCCAGCATTCTTGCCTGGAGAATCCCACGGACGGAGGAGCTTGGTAAGCTACAGTCCACAGGGTCGCAAAGAGTTGGACACGACTGAGCGACTTCACTTCACTTCACTTCACCTTCCTGGCAGCCCCCTGGGGGCACGCCCCGTCCTCAGGAACGTGAGCCTTGGACGCTCGGTCCCTGAGCAGACGCTGTTCCTAACTGGTCCCTCTCTCCAGGTATCTGCACCGCCAGCCCGGGGGCTGTGACCTCGAGGTGACCCCGAGGTACCGTGTCAAGTAGCTGCTGCTTTGATGTCTGGTGGCCGCTGTAGGAAGCCACGTCCGCCCCCACCCCGAGTCCTCTCGGTCCCAGCACCGAAAGGCAGCTTCTCCGCCCTTAGACGCCCTGCCGGCGTGCACCCTGACCTCCCTTCTGAGCGCAGCCCCGTGTTGAAGGCCGGCTTGTCTGTTCCTCGCTGGCTGCGTGTGAGCGCCGCTAGGCCTGTGTGCTGCGTGGCGGCCTCGAGTCTAGCGTCGGGCGCCGTCCGGGGCTGAGGCGGAGGCGGGGGCCCAGCTGCCCACACCCCCCGAGCCCAGCTGGCAGGCCGGCTCTGAGGCCCTGTCTCCCGCAGGCTGGACTGGAGTGGCCTCGGCGCTTCGTTGTGGCGGCGCCGGCACCTGGGGCTGCGGGCCGACGGCCAGAACTTCAAGCTGGAGAACTCGGCCTTCTGGATCTTCGGGGGCTCCATCCACTACTTCCGGGTGCCCCGGGCCTACTGGAGGGACCGGCTCCTGAAGCTGCGGGCCTGCGGCCTCAACACGCTGACCACGTGAGCGCCCGGCTCCGGGCCGCGGGCCTAAGGGGGAGCAGCCCCGCCCCCGCGGGCCTAAGGGGGAGCAGCCCGGCCCCCGTGGGTCTAGGGGAAGAGCCCGGCCCCCGCGTGGGTCTAAGAGAGGAGCCCGGCCTCCACGTGGGTCTAAGAGAGGAGCCCGGCCCCCGCGTGGGTCTAAGAGAGGAGCCCGGCCCCCGCGGGTCTAAGGGGGAGCGGCCCCCGCGTGGGTCTAAGAGAGGAGCCCGGCCCCCGCGGGTCTAAGGGGGAGGGGCCCGGCCCCCGCGGGTCTAGGGGAGGAGCCCGGCCCCCGTGGGTCTAAGGGGGAGGAACCCCGGCCACCTGTTCACCTTTGCAATCAGGGACCTTCCCCAGAGGCTGGTGTGGGTGGCGTCCAGGAGAGGGGCACCCGGGACTCAGAGGCAGCCCCTTAAGGAACTTCTTTTTAGGGTAAGAACCTCCGTCTGTGACAGGGTTTGGGACTCTAAGTACTGCATTAGAGTGGTGCTGAGTAGGGCTGCTTTTTACCCTACTTTTGTTGCCGACCAGGGTTCCAGGACTCTCATCCATAGGCACTGACCAGAGGCCAGAGGAGGGTCGCAGAGAGGGTGTACCTGGGGGAGCAAGAGCAGGAACGGGGGCTCCTCCCGGGGGTGGGGCGGCTCTGGGGGGCTGGTGTGGGGATTAGGTGGCTCCCCACTAGGTGATGCTGTGTGGAGGGGTCTGCGCAGACGCTGCTTTCGCCCCGGCACCTTGGAAATGGCAGCCGGGTTCTGGGTCTCTGTGTCTTGGCCGCACTTTGCCCCACGGATATGCAGTTGTGTTGAGTCTCTTAGAGTTTCTCTGTATTTTGTGTCTGTCCAGGTGCAGGCACCTCGGCAATGGTTCCAAGTCCTAGCCTGCCTCGCTTTTAACTGCTTTGCCCATAAAATTACTCCTTTCTCTGGTGAAGAGACAGGATGATGGAGAAGGGGGAGGGAGGGATGGCCCCCATCTCCTGGCCCTCTGCCCTTCTCCGGGGGTGGGGGGCGGGCGCGGGGAGGGCTCGCCCTGCTTCTGAGAGCTCCCAATCTCTCCAGTTTTTCTCCATTCCAGCCCTGACGCCTGCTCAGATGGCGTCCCTGAGAAATCATGAGGGTTTTAGGGACAGAGGTGCTGGTCTGGGAGACAAAGTGCAGAACCACTGGGGGCCTCACGCCTGTCACCCTCTTCCCTGCCACAGCTACGTCCCGTGGAACCTCCACGAGCCGGAGAGAGGCACATTCGACTTCTCCGGGAATCTGGATCTGGAGTAGGTTCTGTGACCCGGCCGGGCGGGGCCGGGGGTCTGAGGGGAGGGGCCCCACGGGGCATCCGGGCAGAGGGGGCCGCGGGGGGACCCTGTGCCAGCCCCTGCCCTCCATCACGACCCCACCACCCCTGGGCCGGGCCTGTCCCCGAGCCCAGCCCCGTGGCCCCTCCCCAGAGTGGCTGGGCCGACGTCCCAGGTTTCGGGCTCAGCGGTGACCCTGTGCGGGGGGAGGGCGTCTCTGCTCTGCGGGGGCCACGTCCCCAGCCCCCGGGGGAGGGCCGGGCAGGTGAGGGGAGGGGGTGCAGGGCCGTGTTCCCCTGGGCTCCGAGTCCTGAGAATGGGTGACCCCGACCCCCCAGGGCCTTCATTCGGCTGGCGGCAGAGGTGGGGCTGTGGGTGATCCTGCGTCCAGGCCCCTACATCTGCAGCGAGATGGACCTCGGGGGCCTGCCCAGGTGAGCGGGGCCGGGGGCGCCCCTACGTCCGCAGCGAGGTGGGCCTCGGGGCC
>NW_024070201.1:80357011-80368478 GCF_014754425.2 Oryx dammah
GCGGGGCCGGGGGCGCCCCTACGTCCGCAGCGAGGTGGGCCTCGGGGCCTGCCCGGGTGAGCGGGCCGGGCCTCGGCCGTGGCCGGGGGCACCCTGTGTGCTCGTGTGAGCGCTGAGCACCCCGAGGGCTGACGTTGCTGCCTGCGTGTACGTTTCGCCCTGTGCTGAGGCTCTTCTTCAGAAGAAGTGGCCCCCGAAGGGCAGCCTCGTCAGTGACGTCACAGTTGGTGTCCTGTCAGATTCCATGCGGCTCCGTGCTGCAGGCGTGCGCAGCCGCTCTCAGGCGCCAGGTCCTGCTGTGGGGCTCGGCCTCAGTCCGGTCCTGCCTGCTCCAGACGGGCCTCACTTTCTGAAAAACGGGTGAAGTCAAACCCACCCTCCTGTTCCTTAGATGTGCTATGAAGCATTTTTTTTTAAGAGTGAGGATTTTGATAACGTAGAGGAGAAACACGCAGTTTTAGTTTTATCTTTCGCCTTCAGATCTCAGGCCCTGATGAGCTGTCTTGCGATGGGGTCTCCAGAGGAGTCAGCCGTGCCTGTGGTTGGCTCAGGAGTCGGGCAGGATTACCTGGAGCCAGGCCCAGCCCTGGTGCCAGGTGTCACTACCACTGGTAATATTCCAGCAGGAGGGTTTCCTGTTGACAGGTCCGTGCTCCCGGCTCTAGCTGCTAGCTCCCTCTCCCAAGTCCGCCCCCCAGAGGGGAGCGGGCTGGTCCCGTGTGCTGCCTTCTGCTCTGCGAAGGCCTCACTCTCATCTCCAGGGCGACCGGGCCTGCCCCTCTGCCCAGACCCCTTCTGTCGCTGGGCCTTCAGCTCGGCGAGGGGCCCCGAGGCTCATACAGCCAGAGCAGCCTCCTCCCTCCTCCCTGTGGGTTAGAAACCCTGTGTCAGCAGTGCCCCAATTAAGTCTGAGCTGTGAAGCTCTCAGGCTGCCCTGCACCCTCTGCTCTGGTCCTGGGCGGGCAATCCCAGGAGGCGGAGCTGGGCGTGCTGCAAACAGATGAGTCCCAGCGGGGGCCTGAGACGACCTGGGTGTCGGGCCTCAGGGGCCATCCACGGTCACCCAGTGACCTGACCCGGTGATGGCTTTCTCAGCCTGTTCAATTCTTTCTGGACCAGGATGGGAGAAGCACTGGGGCCTTTTGCAGGAAAACATAAACGTTCCTGAGAGTCTGTATGAGAAGGAAAACACCTTAGCTGCAGTTCTGGAAGTGGTGTTCCATGCTTACCTGTGGGGTGGACACCACAGGCAGGCCAGGGCAGGGTTAACCTTCTCTGTTTCCAGCTCCTCCTCCCTCTCCCCCTCCTCCCTCCCCATCTTCCCCTCCCCCACCTCCCCACCCTTCCCCCACTCCCCCACACCCTCCCCTCCCCCACCCCTCCCCCTTCAGCCCAGGGCAGGGTTAACCTTCTTTGTCTCCAGCGACCCTCCCCTCCCCATCCTACCCCCGACCCCTCCCCCCTCCCCCCTCCCCCCACACCCCAGGCGGAGCTCTGGATGCTGAGGAGCCCGTGCGTGTGGATGGGGAGCAGCTGGACCAGAGAGGGGAGGCCAGACCCCTTCTCTTGGCCCCCAGGATTGCTTTCTGTGCTGACAGCAGAAGGCGACCCCTGTGTCCTCCAGTCCCAGGGATCCCCAACCCCTTTCTCTTCACCCCTCTCTGATGAGATGCTGTGTAAAATCCTGAGACCCATGGGCGTTGGCTTCAATGGAAAGCTCTGGTCCCCCTGACTGGCAGCCAGACCCCTGGCCCTGACTCAGAACTAGAAATGGCCTGCGGTGCTGGGTCCTCGGGGAGAAAGCAGGTTCTGGCTCGTGCCAGCGTCTGCCCTGCATCCTGACTGGCCTCCAGGGTCACCCCTGGGCTCCCTGAAGCTACTCCCTTTCAGCCATCATCTGCTCAGAGCAAACCCCCAGACGGTGAAACTAATCACCCTCCCCTTTTCATTCAAGCTGGTTACTCCGAGACCCTGACATGAGGCTGAGAACAACTTACAAGGGCTTCACGGAAGCAGTGGACCTTTATTTTGACCACCTGATGTTCAGGGTGGTGCCGCTCCAGGTAAAAGGGCAGACTGGGCCTGCCCTCCGCGCGCCCCCCCCCCACCCGGTGCCGCAGCCCGGTCAGGCTCGGGGCGCTTCCCGCCGCCGCCACCCTCCTCCGCGGCGGCCTGCCTGGTGCCGCGCTGCCGGGGCCGGGAAGCTCCGAAGGCCGGCGCAGCGCGGGCGGGCGCGGGGCTGGGCGCCGGGTGCTGGGCGCCGGGTGCTGGGGGACGGCTCGCCTGTCCGTCCCGTCCCGCAATGCGGGGCCCAGCTCCGCTGGAGAGACGCCCCTGGGACAGCCCCTCGCCTGTGAGGAGGGGCCTTCTCCTTACAGTCTCCACTGAGGGCACCCCAAGTCCGTCCCTCGGCTCCCGAAAGGGCGCTGCACGGTGCGGGTTTATCGTTCAAAACGGGCGTCTTAAGATGAATCTGGGCGAGAAAGTGTCTTAACGTGGCATCTAATAATTGGAAGCAATGAAAAAGCAGGAATGCAAATAAACTCTTGCTTCTGTAAAAGCAAGAAGTGTGACACTGAGAATTAGCACAGTTAAAAAATTAGTTCATTGATAAAAACGGCTGTGAGTCAGTGGTTTGGGATATTCACAGCACACAGGTCAAAGGAACTGCTGGTCCTATGTAGGGTGGGCAAATAAAACACAGGATACCCCCGTTACATGTGAACTTCGGATAAACAAGAAATACATTTTTTAAGTATACATATGTCCTGAATATTGCATGGGACAGTTACATTAAAAAATTCATTGCTTATTTAAAAATTATTTGTTGTAAATTCAAGCATTATAACTGGATGTCTTGTATTTTTACTTACTAAATCTGGCAGCCTCAGTCATGAAAGAAGCAAGAAGCTAAGAAAATTCTTAGTCTAGATTTTTGCAAGGAAGATAGCTTTGCCAAGACGATTCAGTAAGCTGTCGTAGGCTGGGCAGCGGAGGTAGGGGTGGCTGTGCTGGGATGTGACCCAGAATCCTTCTTAAGCACGGAAAGGTCATACCTAATCCAGGACAGTTTTTTCTGGGTGCTGTGCTTAGACGCTTAGCCGTGTCCGACTCCTTGCGACACCATGGACAGTTGCCCGCCAGGCTCCTCTGTCCATGGGGATTCTCTAGGCAGGAATACTGGAGTGGGTGCCGCGCCCTCCTCCAGGGGGCGCAGATATCTGTTTGGGTCCGTTTTAGCTTCCTTTGGATATATACCCGGAAGTGGTATTGCTGGGTCACATGGTTTTTCTGTGCTTAAGCTTCTGAGGAAAAGTTAAGTGTTCCACGACACACCATTTTACACCCTCATGGACAGTGCACAGAATTCTGATTTCTTGACACCCTGGCCCACAGTTGCTGTTTCCTGTCTGTTTCATAAAAGCCATCCTAATGGATGTAAAGTGGTATCTCACTGTGGTTTTCATTTGAATTACTTACTAATTAGTGACGTGGAGTATTTTTTCACGTCCTGACTGGCCATTTATATATCTTCCTTGAGAAATGTTTATTCCAATTCTTTGCTCATTTTTTAATTGGTCTGTGTGTTTTTGTGGTTGTAGGAGTTCTTTCTTCAGTATCTCTCAGTGTCTTATCAAATGTATGACTTGTGAAGTCTTCTCCCGCTGAGGGTGCTCACTGGTGGGTCCTGTATCTCATCAAATGTGCGACTTGTGAAGTCTTCTCCCGCTGAGGGTGCTCACGGGCGGGTCCAGCACATCTTGCTTTTCCCTGTGGTGTCTGTGCTCTAGGTGAATCGTTGCCAACTCCAGTTTCATGGCCTTCTCCCTTGTGTCGCCTTCTGAGAGTTTTATGGTGTTGCTCTCCGCTCTGGGTTATGGCCTCGGAGTCAGGGTTTTCTGCTGGTTTGCATGAGCTGAGGGCCCAGCTTTGTTTTCTGCATGTGCGTATCCAGTTTTCTTGCCATGATTTGTTGAAAAAAATGACTGTCCTTTCCCCATTGAATAGGTTTTGCCACCCTTGGAGAAAATCCTTTGACCATATGTGTGAGTTTATTTCTGAGCTGTCTATTCTATTCCATTGGTCTGTATATTTGTCTTGAGGCCAGGACCACACTATTTTGATTACCGTAGCTGTGCGGTAAGTTTTGAAGTCAGAAAGTGTGAGACCTCTAACTTTGTTCTTTTTTTCCAGCATTGTTTTGGATATTCAGAGTCTCTTGAGATTCCATGTAGATTTTACGATGCCTTTTTCTGTTTGTTTTAAAACACTGGCATTTTGACAAGGGTTACATTGACTTTGTAGATTACTTTGAGTAGTAATGACATCTTAATAATATTAAATCTTTCAGTCTATGAACACAGGGTATCTTTCCATTTATTGACATCTTCTTTCTTTTAGAACATTTTGCAGGTTTCAGTGTATGAGTATTTTGCCTGCTTGATTAAATTTATTCCTGAGTATTTAAATCTTTATGATGCTACTGTTTGTAGAAGCTTCCACTGATAGTGTGCAGAAGCCGTTGAGTTCTTTGTGCGTTGGCTTCATATCCTGTGATTTGCTGTATTTGTTTATTACAACTAACAGGTTTGTTTGTGTCTATAATCTTCATGGTTTTCTACTCATAAGATCATATTGTCTGCAAATAAGAGATAATTTTGCATCTTTCTTTCCGAATTGGATGACTTATTTCACTCTTTTTTTCCTAATTGCTGTAGCTAACACTCTCTATATCTTGTTGAATAGAAGTGGTAAAGGCAGGAATCTTGTCTCAGTCTTAATCTCAGAGGAAAAGCTTTCAGTGATTATGAGGCTGGCTGTGGGCTGTTCACATATAGCCTTTTTAAAGGTGAGATAGTTTCCTTATATTAGAAATTTGTGGAGTATTTTTATTATGAAATCATGCTGAATTTTTGAAATGCTTTTTTACAGCATCATTTGAGGTAATTGTGTGTGTGTGTGTTTTACCTTCATTTCATTAATGTGGTGTTTAACATTGATTTTATTGAACCATCCTTATATTCAGGAATAAACCCCACCTTTTCATGGTGCATAATCTTTTTAGTATGCTGCTGGATTTGGTTTTTAGTGTTATGCTTGAGATTTCTGCATCAGTACTCATGAGGGATGTTGGTCTGTGGTTCTCTTTCCTTGTTAACTTTTTCTGGCTTTGGTAACACTGGCCTCGTAGAGTAAATCTGGAAGTGTTCCCTTTTTTCAGAATGCTTAAAATTTGAGAAAGATTGGTGTCAGCTTCCTCACTAGTTATGAATCTGTTCAGATGTTGCTTTTTTTCACAGTTCAGTCTTGGCCTGCTGTGTGTTTCTACTTGAGTCTTTTCTTACTCTAACTAATGGTTTCTCAATTTTGTTAATCTTTTCAGGGAACCAAGAAGAGATTGGCTGCTTTTTCCCTATTGATTTTCTAATCTTCTATTTCCCCCCCTACTTTCATATTTCCTATTTCCTTCCTTCTGTTCCCTTTGAGTTTCTTCTTTTCCAGTTGCTCAAGGTAAAGAGTTAGGTTATTGACTTGAGATCTTTCTGCTGTTTTAAAGTGTTTACAATGCTTTCATTGTAGCCCACAGGTTTGCACGTTGTGCTTTTATTTTAATTTGTCTCAGGATATTCTCTAGGTTTCCTGAGACTTCTTCTTCGAGTCACTGATTGACACTGATTAAACAGCTCACAGTCTTGTGGGTTTTCCAGGTTCCTTCTTGCTGTTCTACTTCATCTTTTCTGTAATTGGAAATGTCACTTTATATGAGTTCGGCCTTAAATTCTGTTAAAGCCGGCCTTGTGGCCTAGCCTGCGGTCTGTCTGGGAGAGTGGTCCGCCTGCGTCTGAGGGCAGTGTGCTGTGCTGCTGTTGCTGGGGTGTTCTGCGTACACTGGCCAGTGCTGCTCGAGTCTTCTGTGTCCTTCTTGACCTTCTGTCTGGTCATCCTACCTAAAGTGGAGTACTGCGGTCTTCAGTTTTTATAGGGTTGCTTTTCTCCCTTTAATGCTGGATTTATAGGGTTGCATCTCTCCCTTAATTCTGCCAGCATTTACTTTGGAGCTCTGGCGTGTGGCGCATGTGTGTTGATGATTATTGCCCCTCTAAATCGGCCCTTTTATCGCTGTGCAACATGAGCACCTGTGCACCTGTGCACATTAAATAGTGTCTTTCTCGCCCCTTCTAACAACTGTGACTCAAAGTCCATGTCGTTTGCTACTCTGGTCGCCCCCTGCTCTCTTTTGGTTACTGTTTACACAGAATATCTTTTTCCATACTTTCTCTTTCAACCCATGTGTGTCCATAGATCTAACATGCGTGTCTTGCAGACAGCCTACAGTTAGGTATTGCTTTTTTATGCATTCTGAAAGTCTGTCTTTTGCTTGGGGAGTTTAATGCATTTGCATCTAAAGTAATTACTGATAGGCATGCACTTACTTTTGTTGTTTTGTTATTTTTTACTGTTTGTCTTATAGCTTTTTTCTCCCTATTTCCTTCATCACTGCCTGCCTCTGTATTTAGTTGATATTTTTTTGCAGCAGATTTTACTAGTTGAATTTTTTAAGGAACAGAACAAGTTTTGATTCTTCTTATTTCCTTTTGTGTATATTCTACAGATATTTTGGTTACCATGGGGATTACATACACTGTCCTAAAGTTATAACATTCTATTTTATACTGATAACTATCTTAACTTCAATCACATACAAAAACTCTGCTTTTTACAGCTCTGTCCCCTTTATATTATTGCTATCACAAATTGTCTTTTTATATATTGTGTACCAATTAATA
Source organism: Oryx dammah (assembly GCF_014754425.2). Lineage (NCBI taxonomy): Eukaryota > Metazoa > Chordata > Mammalia > Artiodactyla > Bovidae > Oryx > Oryx dammah. Next base: position 80,363,800 of record NW_024070201.1, read on the forward strand.
TAACCCATAATTATTTTATATACTTGTCTTTTAACTCCTGTAAGTAATAAGAAGTGGAGTTACAAACTAAAATTATATCTTTGTTCACATATTTACCTTTCCCAGGGAAGTTTACATTCTCACCTGGCTTTGACTTCTCATCTAGCATCCTTTCATTTCAACCTGAGGGACGCTGTGCAGCATTTCCTATAAGGCAGGTCTAGTGGTAATGTATTCCTTCAGCTTTTATTTGTCCAACAATGTCTTAATTTCTGCATTATTTTTGAAGGACAGTTTTGCCAGATAGAGAAATCTCAGTTGCTAGTTTTTTCCTTCAGTGCTTTGAATATAGTACCCTACTGCCTCTGTCCTGCAAGATTGCTGATGAGATATCCACCGGTAATCTCACTGGCAATGGTTAGCAGACATTCGGTCCACACTCAGAGGTCTTTACTGTTTGGTCTTATCCACGCTATTTAGTGTGGGGCAAATAGGCTCATGGACATTTTGGGTAGAACTAGATTTCAGGGACCTTCTGGCATGAACTGAGTGTCCTGTGAACCAAATGTCTTATGGCTTGGCTGTCTCACGGATGTTTTGGACAGGACCAAATGTTCTGCAAGGTTGGGAGCCCTTTGTGCATGTCAAGTTGTGTTTCTCTTGATCCTTTCAAGAATCTCTTTGTCTTCTGACAGTTTGATAATATGTACTGGTGTGGGTCTCTGTTGTAACGTTACTTGGATTTCACTGAAGCTCGGATCTCTGCCCCTTTCTTCTCCTTTTGGAGTTCCTGTAGTGAGTGTATTTGTCTGTTTACTGATTTGCATAGAGTCTCTTAGGATCTCTTCCCTTGTCTTTATTCTTTTTTCTTTTTGCTTCTTAGACTCAGTAATTCAAAATGACCGTCATCAAGTTTGTACGCTCTTTCTTCTGCCTGTTTGAATATGCAGTTGAACTCCTATGGTGAATTTTTCTATTTGGATAATGTACTTTTCAGCTCCAGAATGTCTGTTTAGTTCTTTCTGAAATCTTTCTGTCTCTTTACTGGTGTTCTCACTGTGTCCATGTGTCCGTCCCTTGGTTTCTGTCTGTGTTTTTCTTTAGCATTTTGATCGTATTTATGACAGTTGTTTTAAAATCCTTTGTCTTCTAAGTTCTGTGTGTGCGTTTCTTTAGAGACCGTTTCTAGTTCCTTTAGACACTGTTTCTAGAGATTTATTTTGTTCTTTGAATGAGCTACATTTTCCTGTTTCTTTGTATGCCTTATTTTGGAGGGTTAGGGTTAGGCTTTTATGAAGCCAGTCCCCTCTGCCAGTGTTCGCAGCCTTCTGGAAAGACCTTCAGCATTTAGTGGGCTCCTGGGCCTTGAGATCAGCCTGGGATGCAGGCTTGAGATCTTCTCAGGTATTTTCTTGGTATGTGTCCTGTCTGGTTTGTGTGTATGGCTTAAAAAAAAAAAAAAAATCCCCCAGCTGCTTCTACATGTTGGTTTCTCCAAGAGTTTCACCCTGGATTCTTCCTGTGGCCTTAGATATTCTATCATATTCCTCTGCCTGTAATCCCTTGCTCCCGGGCATCCATGGGTCTGCAGTCCCCCTGAAATGTTTACAGGCTGTCACCCATCGCTGCCTTTTGCAGCTTCCAGCCTGAGGTCCAAACCGTACCAACGTTTTCTGTCTGATCTCCAAGTCAGATGAGATAGAAGCTAGTTCTCTAGGGAGCCCACAAATAGCCTGGAATGTTGCAAACAAGTTCCATCTTGCTCCGTCTGTCCTGATGGAGGGGGCTGGGACTCAGGCTGCGTCCTCCTGGCTGCACCTTGCTGCTCAGAGAGTAGGTGGGACACAGGTGACCACAATCATGGACTGTGCTACTGGTTTGAATGTGTCTTTTTCTTGATTGATGTTGACTTGTTTGCTTAAACATTTGGCTTGTTTCCAGAGCTCCTATAAAGTTACTTTAGTCGGTGTGCAGTTGTCTTTTTGTTGTTTCCCTAGGGAGACAAAGACCCGGAGCTTCCTTCTCCCTGTCTTGCTGATGTCACTCAACTGTATATCAGACCTTTTGAGACTTGCACTTCTGAATGGGATGTTTTGCTGCCATTGGTGATACGTGTGGTGACATTAGCTGATACGGTTCCCACTACACCCTCAGCTTCTGATTGCTCTCTGTTTTCTCAGTACAGGCATGGGGGACCCATCATTGCTGTGCAGGTGGAGAATGAGTATGGGTCCTACAACAAAGACCCCGCCTACATGCCTTACATCAAGAAGGTAAGAGTCAGCTCAGCGCACCCTGCGCATTCCGTCTGTGGGCTCTAGTGTGATGTGTAGGCCTGTCACCCAGCACCATTTGCTAAGCAGTAAATCCTTTCTCCAGACCTTGATTGCAATAGGGTCCTCACTTGTGCCCTCCGTTGGCTGAGTTTAACAGGGATTTTGGTACATATGGTGCTGTGGGGGCTGAGAGTAACGGAACTGCCTTGACAGGGCGTGGCTGGAGGCCTTCCTGGCGGTGGAGGTTGCTGATCTGACCCCAGAATTCAAAGCAGCGGCCCCTCCTTCGGCCGCACGTTGGCTTCATCTGGGAATTGTGTAAACTCACTGTGCCCAGGCCACATGCCCGTCTGTTAAGCAAAGGTCTCTGGGGTGGAGCTCAGACATCCGATTCCAGCATGCAGGTGGCTGGAGCCCCTGACCGAGTGTGTAGCAGGGCAGGCAAGGGCAGGGCCAGAGCGACACCGAAAAGAACAGGTTCCTACTCAGAGGTGTGCTGCAGTCCATGGGGTTGCAAAGCCTCGGCTGCGATGAGTGGCTGAACAGCAGCTGCTCAGAACTGGCTCCTCTCGCTCAGCAGCTGAGACCTGGAACAGATGCATCCATTTCTCTAAGCCTCTGCTCTCTTCTGCGACTTGGGACTGATGGGAGGGTTTCCTGGCAAACTATGTGTAGTCAAGTGGCAGGCTCAGTGCTGCTCCAGCATCCAGCGAGCAGTCAGTACCCAGGACAGTGATGACATCACTGGCACCAGCGTTTTGTACTTGGGAAGGTCGGCCCCCGTGTGCGTCGAGAAAGCCTCAGTGCCTCCAGCTGATCTGATGAGAGCTGCTCTGGTCCCTGGTGTCCTGGGTGACACCCCTGCTGTCACGGGCAGAGTCATGTCCATCTGGGGGCTCCTCCCGGCCCTGCAGACTCTCAGAGGTCCTCACCCAGTGTGCCCTCCTCCCCTGCAGAGGGGCCAGGCTCCCTCTGGGAGAGCGGTATTCTTGAAGCCTGATGGGGAGAGCTCAGTCCTTGTCTGGGGCAGGCTCAGGCCAGCAGGGTGTCTTCTGCCACAGCACCACCCTGAGACTCCCCTGGGCCAGAGCCCCAGATGCCTGGCCCTGGGGCGGTGGGTGGGGGGGGGGGGGAGCTGGGGCAGGCTTCCCCAGTCCCCGGGCTGCAGGGAAGGAAGCTGCTCTGCCGGCTCTCCTACTGGGTGGTGACCCTGGTGTCTGGGATAGGGTGCATAAAGGGACGCTTGCCTGGTCTCGAAGCCCAGGGAAGGCTGGGCTTCTGGGACGCACACTTCTCCCGGCCCCAGGGCCTGCTCCGGCGGAGGTCAGAGTGTGACGTGGTGGGAGGTGGGAGGAAGGACAGCCTGTTGTCTGACCCCCTCGCAGGCCCTGCAGGACCGGGGGATCGCGGAACTGCTCCTGACCTCAGACAACCAGGGCGGCCTGAAGAGCGGCGTTCTGGATGGAGGTACCTGCCAGGCGGCCGTGGGGGGTGGGGGCTGCGCCCTGGCCTGAGCTCTTGCGTGCTCGGCGCTGGAGGGGCCGACTGGTGGAGCACCAGGGACACCCGGGGCTCCGCGGATGGCAGGATACGGGACAGCAAGGTGAGCGTCCTGCAGCGTCCCCAAAGAGGCCAGGCAGACCGCGGGCTGGTGTCCGGCAGGGACAGCTGCTCGCAGCTCGGTCCTCAGGCCCTGTGGGCCCCCCTCTCCTGGTGCTGGGTCCCCGCCAGCCGCTCCCATTGGAGCAGAGGCCTTCGTCCCGGTCTTCCTGCGCCGAGCCCTCCCCGCGCCCTCCTGGGAGCCCGGCCTCTCCCCGCGGGGCGGCGGTCTCTGCGGTCTCTGCGGGCGCCGTGCTCCCCGCCTGCTCCCAGCCTCCACGCTCACGGCTCCCAGCGCCTCTGCTAGCCCGAGGGCCGTGGTCCTTCCTCCCCGACGCTGCCCTCTGCAATGCAGCAGTGGCCCCGAGTGACACGTGCGGTGCCCGCAGCCTCAGACCCGGTACCGTGAGCCTCTTCTCTCACTGGCTTCCGGGCACCTCTGGGCAGCCCCTCCCGGCGCGCCTCCCGAGGGGGCGCACGCGTCGGCGCTGTCTCGTCGGGTGGGAACAGGACCCAGGCTCTGGGCTGAGGCGTCGGGCCCCGGAGCGCGCTTCAGCCGCGGGGACCACAGAGGGACCTTGAGCGGCGGGTTCGGGGTATCCGGGGCCGCTGGTGGCCCCGCCCGTCCACCGCGGGCCCCGCCCCCTCCACCGCGGGGGGCCCCCCTCCACCGCGGGCCCCCTCCCCTCCACCGCAGGCCCCGCCCCCTCCACCGCGGGGGCCCCCCTCCACCGCGGGCCCCCTCCCCTCCACCGCAGGCCCCGCCCCCTCCACCGCGGGGGGCCCCCCTCCACCGCGGGCCCCCTCCCCTCCACCGCAGGCCCC
>NW_024070201.1:80368978-80380416 GCF_014754425.2 Oryx dammah
GCTCGCGTCCCCCTACCTGTGTCCGGGGCTCAGATCTCCACCGTGGGGTCAGTGAAGCCTTTCTTCCCCTCATTCACCAGCACCGGTTTCTCGGTCCGAGTGTGCCAGACCAGGATCTGTGTGTGCAGAGACACGAGACCACGTGGGGCCGGCCCCGACCTCGCCTCCCACCCTTGCCCCTCCCTTCCAGCCCTGTTCCAGCAAGACTTTCTCCATTGTTCTGTATTTCTACCTACCCCCTCATTCTTGCTCTTTGTACATAGGCTGCCTTCACAGTATCTATTGGAAACAGAAAATCTGCAGCTACAAAGAAGAGACAAACTGGTCCCAAGTTTTCCTCCTGCTTCTCATCCTCCCCTGTGCTTTTTGATGGATCTTGAGGGAGGCAGTCCTGGGGCCTCCAGCTCAGCTGAGTGCCAGCCTGGTCCCCAACCGGAGAAGTCCAAACTGTAAGGAAGATGCATCTATGCATGTGTGTGCATGCCTGTGTGTGCGTGTACTGGGCACGCACGTGTGCACACACTCGTGCGCGTGTGCATGGGCATGCGTGCCCACGCATGCAAACACGTGTGCCCATATGTCTGTGCATGTCGGTGCGTGTGAACTGGCGTGTGCATGTGTGTGCGTGTGTACACATGTGCCCGTGTATGCATGTGTGTGCACACATGTAGGTGTGTCTGGCATGGAAGTGTGGAGCCCAGCTAATGGGTGATGAGGGAGGGATTCATTCCTAGGCTCTGCCTGCCTGGAGGCCCTGTCCTTGTCCCCCTGCCCACCTTTAGTGTGGCTGCCTGCAGGGCCATAGACCACCCACTCAGGAGGGAGGCTGGTTGTCCACCGGCTGTGCAGGTTCCTGATTAGCAGGGGCCCTCACGGGCAGGAGCTGGCCTGCACCGCGCTGCGAGCTCGGCAGGGGCCCACCTTGGTGCAGTTGGCCGCCTTGGGCTCCAGGTCGCTGAGGGTGACGAGCTCCCGCAGCAGGCTGCTCTCCTGGTAGCCGCCCTTCACGCCTCGCAGCTTGAAGTAGGCCTGGCTCCGCTGCAGGATGAGCCGCAGGTTGACTGCGAATCCCGCCATGTCTATGGCGAACGGCCGGTGGGGGTCGAACACCGTCTTCCAGCCGACCACCTTCCCTGCCCCGTTGACCCTCGGGGCCTCGTACCGAAGGCCACCGACGAAGGCGACAGGCCACACAGACACCCTCCTGGTGCTGCGCATCTAGAGGGGAGAAGAGTCAGGACGCCTGGGCCGCCCAGGGCAGCGTCTGCGGAGGGCTGGCCAGGGCTGTGAGCAAGGCCGCCCTGCAAGCAGCTGATGCTTCCCTTGTCACGGGACCTGTGCTTTGGCCTTTGCTGCAAAAGCTCTGTCTCCCAGATCGAGAGTCTGAAATGACTCCCTCCCCTCCCCCACTGTCCTGATCCCAAACTCGGGGGGGTGGGAGTTGGGGGGACACTGACGGTGCCCAGGGAACCCTCCTCCCCTCCCCCACCGGAAGCCCTCCACCAAACAGCGCCCTGCAGCCAGGGGTGGGTTGGTCGGTCTGGGAGCGCCACGCAGGCCTCTTCCCCTTTGCCTGGTTCCCCGCCCTCCCTGCTCCGCGTGTACCCGCGGCCCACACCTCCTCGAAGAGCTCCAGGCTGTAGGTGTTGTCGTCGTCTGCGAAGTACACGACGCCAGGCTGGCTGGAGTTGCGCGGGAAGGTCTCCCGCAGCCAGCGCAGCGCCAGGTTGCGCTGCATGGTGCCCCGAGGGATACGCGGGTCGCGCGCGTCCCCCCGCAGCTTGTAGTTGCGCGGTGTCTCCACGTGCAGGTGCGTGTAGTTGAGGCCGGTGTCGCGCAGCAGCCGTGCCGTCAGGGGGGTTCGGCGCGGTGCGTCCTCCACCACCAGCCAGTGCAGGTTGGGCACGTGCAGCAGCGTGTTCGCCAAGCGCGTGAGCTCTGCCTTCTGCACCGGGCGGCTGTAGGTGGGCGTCACCACGTGGATGGTGGGCAGCGTGTCAGACCAGGGCGGGGGCCGCGTGTACACGTACTCTGTGCGCACCACCTCCACGATGTCCCGGTCAGACATGCAGTACTCCCTGGGGCCCGTGCCAGGGGGCGCCTCGCGCCGGGGGTCACCACTGTCGTCTGCAGATCAGAGGAGGGGCTGTGGTACTAGGGGGTGTGGGGACACTGGGTACAGGCGCTGGGCACAGGGGTACTGGGGGTACAGGCGCTGGCCCACCCGGCTCTCCTCTGCTCCTCCTGGGGGAGAGGCCGAGCACGCCTGTCTGGGGTCCTGGGGCTGCTGCTGACGGTCAAGGCTGGCTGCCTGACACCCTTGCCCTGGGTCCTCCTCTTTCTGACCCCTACGCCTGGCTTTCAACAGCTCTGAGCTGTTTAAGGGCAGCTGGCCAAGCTGCAGCGTCGCGCCCTGGGCTCCTGGAGCCGGGCTTTGTGGGATGGAGTGCCCACTGCGCTGCCCGCGCCCTCCCCCCGTCCCAGAGCTGGCCAAGGAGCCCAGGGCACCAGCGCTCATGCCCGGGGCAACCTTAGTGCTAGTGCTTCGGTGCCTCATGCCCTGTGGCCCCAGAGTCCAGGAGCACCTTGCCTGGTTCCAGATAGACTGGACAGGATCAGAGCCTCCTTCTCAGGCCGTTGCCTCCGTCCTCCCCTCCCTGTCCCCCTCTTGCTCCCCCGGGGGGAAGGGACCCCCAGGGGATGCCCCAAAGGCGCTCTGGGGCCTGACCCAGAATCTAGGTCCCGACCCTCGCTGCAGAGTGTGGGGCTTCACCACAGCACTCTGTCCAGGGAGGCTGCCCCTGGTGGGCAAGATGCTTATGGATCCTGAGCCCGTCCCTTCTGACCGTCAATGTCCCATGCTTGGGCCAAAGGGCAGGGTGGAGACCCGCCTCGGCTCCTCCCGGCCTGTGTGTCTCCTCACACGCACGTTCCCCTCATGCACTCACAGCCCCTGGGGCCTTGCCTGTGCCCCTGCCCAGCCGTGTGCCCAGGAGGGGCGTGTGTGGAGCCGGGCAGAGGCCTGCCTCCATGACACGCAGGCACGGGAGGCCCTGGATGTGCCCTGCTCCTGCCAGGGCAGCTCTGATGACCAGGCTTTCTCCCGCATCTGCATCCCCGTGGGGAGCCAGCAGCCCCTCGTGGGGGGACCAGCCCACCACCCCTCCCGTTCTGAAAGCGCCCCCACACCGAGGCCTGTCCGGCCGCATGAAGGACTGGGCGCTCGCTACTCCGGGGCCGTCTCAGCAGGAGGTGGGACGGTTGGAGGCCAGACCTCGGGGTCCGAGCTCCGAGGCCCAGACCCTGGCCAGCTCTGCACTGACCGCGTGACCCTGAGCCGGGGGCCTGGCCTCTGGTCACTGCTGGCAGCTGCGAAGGGGAGCTGATAACTGTGTCTCCTTTATCCAGGTTCCATGTGGGTTCAGGGGCTCGGAACACAGCCCGGGCTCACAACACTCCCCTGTGCAGAGGGGGATGGTAAGACACCCTGTTCCTTGAGGCTTCTTGCAACTATGGAAAGGGCAGTGGGAGCAATCCCCTGCAGGGGGTGAAGGGGGTCCCAGCAGGCTGGGCTTCCTACGGCTCTCGTTAGCACACGGGTGTTGATGTGGGTGCTGGCCTGGGGCTGGGCACTGGGCTCCGAGGTTACATACACGTCCCCGGCTCTTGGAGAGTTCCCACGGGCTAATGACCCCCACTGGGGACACACAGCCCAGGTGGGAGCCTGCCCCCCGGCTGTGGGTGCAGGGTGGGGAGACCGGCACAGGCAACCAAGGGGACTTTCTGCAGGAGTTTTAGGTCAAACTGGGAAAAGAGAACAAGCTTGCAGAGAGCAGCTGCAGACCAGGACATAAATAAGGGTTAGTGTACCCTGCTGTGAGCAGAGCTTTGCAACCCGAGGCCTGGGAAGGACCCTGAGCGTCACTGCCCCCCTGCCCTCCCATCTGCCCTGCAATCGCGCCCCCGCAGGCGGGTCTGAGCCGGAGACGCTCTGGGCCAGGGCGGCCGCCTCCGAGTCCTCAGGGCCCCCATCTCCCTCTGCTGCAGCCTGTGTTACCGTCGCGGCTGCCCTGGGGACAGGGCGCCAAGTCCCGTCTCTAGGCGTGACCGGCCGTGCTGAGCGCAGCAGCCTGGCGTCCCTGAGCCCAAAGCGCTGCTGAGAATGGAAGCACGTGGTGTTACATCCCACGTGACAGACCTCGTGAGGTGCCGCGGTGACGACTCTACGAGGACAAGCAGCGGGGCTCCCTGGTGGCCCAGGGTTAGGACTTGGCGCTCTCACTGCCATGGGCTGGGTTCAGTCCCTGCTCAGGGAACTAACATCCCACGAGCCACTCAGCTCAGCCAAAAAAAAGATTAGCACCAAGGAGCGAGGGGAGGAAACGCCGGGAAAGCTCCAGGCGCCCGACAGGGTGGGCGCTGAGCCGTGGTCAGCCCAGTCCTCCTGGAGGAAGCTTCAGGCCCCTGAAGGGATGAGCAGCCTGACACGTCATGGTGCGAGCCGCCCACCCCAGACTGGGGCTCTCGGCCCTGTCTGCTCTGGGGGTTGGGGGCTGCATCAGGGCTTCCTGACCAGGAAAAGAAGACACTCGCCCTGAAAGGCTTTCAGTAACACAGGCTGGGAATCCCGCCCCCCAACCCAAAGCCCTCCCAAGGGTGCCCATCCCTCACCCCTGAGCCCTCCCGTGCTGCACCCCCCCAGCCCTCCCCAGCCCTCCTGTGGGGCATGCCCCCCAGCCCTCCCCCGGTGCACCCTCCCAGCCCTCCCACGGTGCACCCTCCCAGCCCTCCCGTGGTGCATGTCCTGGGCGTGGGCACAGAGGAGAGCCCACGAGGCTCTGAGCCTGTGTGCATGGCACCATCTGAGCCCCAGGTCAGCCCCCCAGGGTGCAGTCATCAGCCAAGTTGGCCCTGGCTCCCCACTGGCCGAGCAGGGGAGAGTCAGGCCTGCAGGCTGCAGTCACCTGGTCAGGGGAGAGTCAGCCTCCAGGCTGTGGTCACCCCATCAGGAGACTCAGGCCTCCAGGCTGCAGTAACCTCGTCAGGAGGCTCAACCCTGCAGGCTGCGGTCTCCCTGTCAGGAGACTGAGGCCTGCAGGCTGCGGTCACCCCGTCAGAGGAGACTTAGGCCTGCAGGCTGCGGTCACCCCATCAGGGGAGACTCAGGCCTGCAGGCTGCGGTCACCCCATCAGGGGAGACTCAGGCCTGCAGGCTGTGGTCACCCCGTCAGGAGGCTCAGACCTGCAGGCTGCGGTGTCCAGGTCCGCAACACCCGGCGGGGCGGGACTCACCCTTGCGCGCGGCAAGCAGGGGCGCGACGGTGCTCTGGTGCCACACGGTGACCAGCAGCGTCCAGGGGAGCACGATGAGCACGACGGCGAGGACGTCCCGTCGCTTCGGCATCTCCAAGGCTGGCTGGGCCCACAGCTCCTCGTGAGCTGGGTGGCGGCCGCAGTGGGGAGGAAAGCACACGAGTGGGCCGGGCTGGCCAGGCACGGGGCCAAGGAGCCGCACACCAGCCCGCGGGCCTGACCGCTCCACCCACCCATTGCCGACGCAGCTCTGCGGAGTCCAGCCCGACCGGAGTCTGGGAAGGGGTGTCGTCCGTGGTGGGTCAGGAGCCCTGCAGGGTGGACACCTGCAAGAGAGGACAGAGAGGCTGGCCAGAGGCCTGAGGGGCCGCCCTGCGGGGCCGAGTACAGGCGGTCCCCCCTAGGTCCAGACAGCCCTGCCTGGGTTCCCCCGGCTCATCCCCGGGCCTGTTTGCTCCTTTATGAAGAGGGCACCTAGTTTCCAAGGCTTTAACGCCCGTGGCCTCGCAGCCTGCCACTGGGCGGATGCAGCGAGCACTCAGGCTGAGGACGTGGCTGTGACGGACAGCCTGGATGAAGGCATCTGCGCTGAGTCCTCAGGGGCCCAGCCAGTGGCATTTGGAGGTGGACTCTGGAAGGGTGCGTCCTCAGCAATCCTGGGTGGGACAGGGCCCAGGCTGGAGCCACGGCCGGGGGTCAGCCGAGGGGCCCGGGGGCCAGCTGAGGGGCCTGGGGGTCAGCTGAGAGTCCCGGGGGCCAGCCGAGGGGGTCGAGTGCAGACAGCTCCCCTCCGGGTGGGCTGAGCTCTTGACGAGGGACCAGCGCCCTGCCTCCCGGCCACCTGGGAGCTCTCACCCCCTCCCCTGCCCCCACTTCTGTGCTGAGAGCTCTGCCAGACGCCTCTGGGTCCACAGGGGCAGCCTGGGGGGAGGACAGCCACGGGTGGAGGCCCACCCGGCCTCAGGCAGGCGGACATCCGTCTCTCCTGGCTGCGAGCCAGGCTGAGCAGGACTCTTGGAGGCGCTGCGCCCCAGGGGCCGCCCCGGCCCATCTGCATAGCCTGCTTGGAGCAGACGGCGGATAGGCCCCGGGGTCAGACAATGTGGGCTCAGGGCGGGTTCCTGGACCCCGAGCTGCCTCCACACTCCTGGCCGCGGCCCCGCGGGAGGAGCCCAGAGGCCATGCTGCCTGCCTGTCTGGATGTTGGGCCGCCTCCCCAGCGAGCCCCACCTGCGCTGAGCCCCTGGGTAGGATGCCAGGTGCCAGGTAGGACCCCTGGTCTGGTTGGCCGCCGCAGGCTGCACAGGGAGGCCTCCTTGGCCCGTGGGGTCCCCCGGGGCTTTTCCAGGTGTCTGGCCATGGGGGCTGGCCTGGCCTGGGCACCCGGGGGGTACTTGCCGCTCCCTGAGTCCTTCTGCATCCCCTTCCTCCCGGTGCTCGCCGAGGCCACAGGCGACGGCTCGTGCTGGGGCCAGGCCTGAACCCAGACAGGAGCAGGGGAAGGGGCGTCAGGCCCCAGAACCTCTTGGGGGGCAGCCCCCTGCAGGTCCTGACCCCCTGGGGATTAGAAGGGGACAGAGGCAACGGCCTGAGGGGGACACTCTCATCCTGTCCGGTCTATCTGGTCAAAACATCCATGGTGGGAAGGAGGGAGAGGCAGGGAAGCTCTAAAAATAAACTTAGCCATAAACCCAGTTGTGCATTAATTACTTTGGAAGCCACTACGGCTTGAAAACCCCATAACTTTAATGGAGGCTATTATAAGCACGGCGGCGAAGTCGTGATGCTAATTACCAGGCAGTTATGAAGTGAAGTGGGGAGCCCCCAGCCTCCGAGGGAGCCAGCTGGCCAGCAGGGGTCTGTGGGGGTCAGGCCTGGGGCCGGGTGGCTGGGAGAGGGGATCAGGGGGCCTGGGGCAGGCGGAGCACCCCAGACGCAGAGGCCTGAGTCTGAGAAGGGACTGCAAGGATGGCCGGGGCCGTGGCTCGGGAAGGCTGGTGGGCAGCCGGCCTGGGGTCCAGCCTCGAGCAGGCTGCCCAGAAGAGGCTGGGCGAGCTTGGCTCCGAGGCTCACGGCAGCCTGCCTGCTGAGACTGCAGGGATTCCAGCAGAAAGCTTGCCTACGCCCCACACCTGGGGAGGAGCTGGTTTCGTCCCACTGGTGGTGGGCAGGGCCCTGCTGGATTTAGGGGCCGTGCAGTGGTGGCGGCGGGTTGGGGGTGGGATGGGTGGCTGGCCGTCAGCGCCCAGCCCGCAGGGAGGGAGGCTCCACACAGCTCTGTCCTGCCACTCAGGGAGGTCACTGCAGAGCTGGAGTGTGCACGTGTGTGTATGCACATGCGTGCGTCTGCGTGTGCTGCGCGTGCACGTGCATGTGTGTGCGTGTATGTGCACGTGTGTGTGTGTGGTGGTCAGTTACACACAGATCTACCCCCGAGCCCTCGAGCAGGGCAAGGGGCATGGTGTCCGTAGGCCTGGGATCGTGGCTGGCAGGCAGGTTGCAAGAGGCCACAGGGAGAACCCCCGGAGGTATTGTGTACAAGCTGTGCGCACCCTGACCAGCGCCCAGCCGCGGTCCTTTCCCCGATCAAGCACCCGTTGCCAGCCAGCGCGGCTCTGCCTGCAAGGCCAAGGATGTCCCGGGAGCTCACGGCCGGCGGGGAGTCACGCCCCGGGGCACAGCGCCCACGGCCCCAACACTGACTTCCCCGAAGTGGTCCACGACCAGGGGACACTTGGTGAGTGACCTGCACGGCGTCCTTCAGCATTCGTATGATGTTTCCCACCAGTCTTCACCTCTCCTGGAGAACGTTTTCCCTGACTCGCCTCATGGAACCTTTGGAGAGCATTCAACGTAATTCTCATAGGAACGAGGGCTTGCTTCCTTTCCAGCTTGTATTTCTTTTTTTCTGCCATATTCTGTGATGACCAGGGGCTTCCCTGGTGGCTCAGCGGTAAAAAATCTGTCTACAGTGCAGGAGACGCAGGAGACTGGGGTTCAATCCCTGGGTCGGGAAGATTCACTGGAGGAGAGCATGGCAAGTCTTCTTGCCTGGAGAATCCCCGTGGACAGAGGAGCCTGGCGGGCTGCAGCCCGTGGGCTTGCAGAGTTGGACATGACTGAGTGCGCACAGAGGTGACCAGGACTGTTGCGGACGGATGAGGAGCAATCTTACAGACTCTGGGGAGGCCGCAGCTCCCTGGCCCCCAGAGGGGCCCCCACCTGCCTGCACCGCACAAACAGTCCTGAGTGGGTGGAGGTGACCTGCTGGGCTGTGAGGAGAGCAGCCGCCCCCATCCTTGGGAGCCAAGTGCCCCGGGGCTGGGCTGGGGAAGCCGAGCGGAGGTCAGCAGAGGTCAGAGGGCAGGACGCTGGGAAGGGCTGGCTCACCCCCGGCCTCAGATGGTCCCTGAGGCCTAACAGGGCCCCAGGAGCCCTGGCGGGACTCAGCACCGCCCCTGCCGCCCCTGCTCAGCACAAGCTCAAGGCCACAGCCAACTGGCTCCCGCCCTGAGGGTCAGCATGCACCAGCTGGCCCCAGGCCTCAGTCCCCCGCCTCCCCGTCCCCCTGGCTCTGTGCGGAGAGGGCAGCAAATGGCAGCCGCTGACCCCTGGCTCTGCCCTCACCCCCGGAGCGGGTGGAAGAGGGGGACTTCCACCCCAGGAGGGCTCAGACGGCCCCTGGGGCTGCAACCCTGCCCTGGCAGGCTGGGTTCCTTCTCTGCAAGCCACAGCAGCCTCTGAGGCAGGCAGGGCAGTCTGGGCCCCATTTCACAGGCTAGGAAACTGAGGCCTGGAGGGTCCAGGTCAGAGTCTCAGAGGGCTCACACCTGCTCCATGCATACTGCTCCTGCCAGCAGGCCTGGCCCCTCGGGCAGCCCCGAGGACCCGGCTCAGCCAGGAGGGGCTCTCCACTGGCCCTCACGGTGGGGGCTGGAGGGACCCCGTGCCTGGTGCCATCTTCCCCGGCTCCGGCGGAGACCCCGGCCCCGGCCCGCTCGGCACAGGCTGCGCTGACGGCTTCAGGCTCCTTCCACCCGGGAGCCAGGAAACAACAGTCCGCTGGTTGTGTCTGAAGTGGCTCCTTGGTTTCTCTTCCGGTTTTTCGTAAATAGCCTTGGGATCGGGTTTGGATTCTGACTCAGTAGAGAATGGAGACAGGGTCTGACGTGTCTGGTCCCCCGCGCTGCAGGAGTCTGAATGGCACAAACCAGCGGCACCAGCAGCCTGACTGAGGTCCCGGTCTTCAGGCAGAGGGTCGTCCGCGTGCCCCATGGCCCCTCGCAGGAGGGCGTCACCGGGGGTGCGTCCTGGGTGCCCTGGGCTGGGCCCGAAGCACACGCGTGACCTGCAGCGTGGCTCCAGGTGGGGACGCAGACCAGAGGGAGAGTGGGCCGCGGACAGCGGCTGCCCGGGCGAGCGCCCCCGTGGGGAGCCGCTGCAGGAGGGCCTCGGGCGGCCGTCCCGTCCGCGAGGCCTGCCACGGCCCCGCTCGGGGGTCTGAGTGTCCCTGAGCCCGCTGGCCTCCTTGCAGGAAGCCTGGGCACCAGCTGGGCACTGCGCCTCACCTCAGCGCCGTCCGATTGTGGTGCAGCCCCACAGCGGCCGAAGCACCAGCTCCCTGCCCCGGACGCAGGCTGTGGTTCACTCGGGAGGCGGCTGCGCTGGGTGCGTTCTGCGAGCTCCTCGGAGCCCCGCCCCCAGGTGACGTCACTCACGTGTGCATGTGAGCTCGCGGCCAGGACCGCCTCTGAGTGGGTTCCCGGGCACACGCGTGGCTTCAGGGTGCAGAGGCCTCTGAGGAACGTCCCCCAGGAGAGGCTGTGTGGACGCAGTGGACGGTGACCCTGGCCCCGGGACACGCCCTGCCTGAGTCCAGTGCGGCCGCAGCAAACACCCTGGAACGAGCCGCCCCTCAGCGGCCGGCTCGCTGCAGCCCCGGGCCCTGGAGGCTTGGGGCAGCTCAGGACATGCTGACACTCAGAGCGTGGGGCCCCCGGGCACTGGCCTGGGTGGGCGGGGGCAGGAGTCCGGGCTCTGATAGGAAACAGAGGGCAGGAGCCGGGGGGCTGGGGGCCGGGGGCTGGGTGTCTGAGGGCCTGCAGGCCGTGGGCAAGGCTGCATTCAGCCGTGCCGGAGCGTCTGTCCCCACGCCCCTGCCCCCGCTGTCTGGGCGTTCTGCTTCTCTCTGCCTGTTTCCCTTGGAGCTGGTGGCCTGCGGTTTGGGGGGGGGGGGTCCTCCCACCTACCCTGTGGTTTCCAGGGGAGGCCATCTGGCACTTTGAGCCCTTGGCCTGACCCCCGAAGCTTGCCGGGCCCCGCACACTCTGCGGCCTGCCCACACCCTGCGTGAACCCGCTGGTCTTGCTGGTTCTGTGTCCGTCTGCACCCCCCAGGCCAGGGGCTCCTCTGGACACCATGGGGGCTGCACTGTGTCTCTGGCACTGAGTCTCCTTTGAAACGCGCTTCGGGCACTTTGGGATCCGCTGAAGGGTCCGTGGAAAACCCCGGCGCAGGGCCTGGCCCGCAGAAAGCACCACAAAGGCTGCAAGACACAGCGGGGACGGCAGCAGCCCGCTCGTGACTCCAGCTGAGCGCCCGCGTCCAGCAGAGACGGGACGCAGGCTCCCTGGCTCCTCTGGGCCCAGCCAGCCTCAGGCGGCTCTCACAGCGGTTCCTCCCTCCCCCTGACGAGGCTATGCCTGCAGGCGGTGCCCGTGGTGTGGACTCCAGGGAGGGCAGGGGGGCCCTGTCTCCGTCTCCAGGGTGGGCGAGCCAAGGCTCTTCCTTCGGGCTCCGGGCTGAGTTCGGAGGTGGGGGGTTGATGCAGGGCCGCCCGTTTCCTGCCACGCTCCTGAGGCTGCTCTCACTGTTTCTGCCGCCCGTCTCTCCTGCCGCCCCCTTCCCTCCATGAGGTCAGCTGCCCGCATGCCCAGAGAGACACTGGGAGAAGTGCTCCAGGAGGTGCAGCACCGAGCAGGCAGCGACAGCACCCCAGTCTCAGCCCAGGCCTCAGCCCGGGGGGGTGAGGGACCCAGGGTCCCAGTCTCAGCCCAGACCCCACCCCGGGGGGGTGAGGGACCCAGGGTCCCAGTCTCAGCCCAGACCCCACTTCAGGAGGATGA
>NW_024070201.1:80380426-80387042 GCF_014754425.2 Oryx dammah
GGACCCAGGGTCCCAGTCTCAGCCCAGACCCCACTTCAGGAGGATGAGGGACCCAGGGTCCCCAGTCTCAGCCCAGACCCCACTCCAGGAGGGTGAGGGACCCACGGTCCCAGTGTCAGCCCCAAACCCCACTCCAGGAGGGTGAGGGACCCAGGGTCCCAGTCTCAGCCCGAGACGGTGGTCTAGACAGGCTGAGCCTCATGAGGGGTGTGCACAGGGCCGCCCCACGCATGCGGCTCCGGGGCCAGTGGCCCCACCCCGGGCTCTGGGAGGGGCCAGCTCCTCACCTGGGGTCCTGGGTCCTGGCGGGGCCGCCCCTTCGCCAGCCCCGCCTGTAGCCTCCGCCAGCCGCGCTCTTGCCTCCCTGTCTCCCGGGGGGCTGTCGAGCACACTGGCCGTGCGGTTGGCACTGGACTGTCAGGGAAGGCGGGACTCCAGGCGCCTGGTTCTCAGAGCACAGAGGTGTCTGCGGCCCTGGGCAGGAAGGGCAGTGGGGAGACGCCACCTCCGCCCCACGGTCTGGTAGCAAACGGCCCGCCCGTCTGAGGACCGGGCCGGCAAGACGCTCCACGTGGAGTGAGCCAGCCCAATGGGGACTAGCGCTGGTGCTGCCCTGACACGGGGGCCTGGAGGACACGGGGCTCAGGGAGGCACAGCACAGCAGGACCAAGCCCCTGACCCGCTCACAGAGGCACAAGGTGGTCGGACTTGGGCAGAGCAGAGGCTGGGGGCCGGGCTTGGGTGGGGGCTGGGGAAGCATACAGCTTCCAGCGTGCAGAATGGGGAGTGCTGGAGCTGGACAGGCACACAGCAGGGATGTCCTGGGCGCCCTGAGCACTTAAGAGCCGTTAAGGTTTGCATTCTATGAATTTCTGCCACAGAAAAGAACCTGCCATCCAACAGCTGTACTTGGATGGATCAGCAGTGACACACGGGACTGGGCCGGGCGGCACCTGTGTGGTCCCAGCGCCAGACCCTCCTGCTGGCTGGCATGAGGGTGTCTCCATGACGGAACACACACGTCCAGGGGATGCACCCTGGGGTTCCAGGTAAGGTTCTAGGAGGCGCAGGACACGGCGAGAGGCTGGCATGCACACACGTATGTGCAAGCACATACAGGCGGCTGGGTTTCCAGCCAAGGGTGTGGGGAGGGGTGGAGGCATGGATGCTGGCTCCCAGAGGGAGGTTTACGGGAACGAGAGAATGTCCATGTCGGTACGGGGTGAGTTAGGCGAGCAACTCTTCACTTCACCTGAGAGGCTCAGAGGATGAAAGAAAACAGAACAACCTGCTCAGCATGGAGGCCTGGGGGCAGAGGGTGTGCACACACCGTGTGGTCAGACTGTGCACACACCATGTGGTCAGAGTGTGTCCACACACCCTGTGGTCAGTGTTCACACGCCATGTGGTCAGAGTGTGCACACACCGTGTGGTCAGACTGTGTGCACACCGTGTGGTCAGAGTGTGCGCACACCGTGTGGTCAGAGTGCGTGCCCACACCATGCAGGCTGCTGATTCACTGGTCTAATTAAAGTTTCCTGTGTATTTTCAATGCGCTGCCTGTGGCCCAAACCAGCTGACCTTCCCTGGGGCCCTGGCAGGACAGTGTAGGTGCGTCCTCCTGCCAGCTGTCGGGGGAGGACAGTGGAGGCCTGGCTGGCTGGTGGGGGAGGGGAGCCCGGTCCCATGGTGGGCCTCTCGCCCACCCCACCCCACCCCCCGCCTCGGGGCCTGAGACAGGGAGGGAGGAGTTAGACTCGGGCCACGGTCCAGGGCCAGGCACCAAGGTGCTGTGTGACCCAAAACAGAAGCAGGACCTCTTTGGGCAGCTTCCTGATCTGCAGAAAGAAGGGCGCACCTAGAGACGCAGAGCCCTACCTCCGGGCAGATGGTCTCCGGGCCGCCGCCCGCTCCCAGGCCGGCTCGCTCTGCCGCCGGCCCTCTCGGCGAGTCCATCAGGCGGGCTGGCCGAGGGCAGCAATGTGGTTGGGGCCGGACGTGGGCACACCCCTCACGCGGCTGTCATTTTAGATGAGGAGATGAGGCCTTGGGACTGAGTGCGCAGCGAGAAGCTGACACAGCTGGGCCTGGAAACAGACAGCAGCTGGTTGCTGGGCCTGCCCGGCCAGGGGCTCCTCTCCCTCAGGACCAGGGCTGGGAGCCAGGCAGAGCCCTCCTGGCCCTGGCCACCCCTGCCTGCCCAGACACCCAGGAAGCCGGAACCTCATGTGCTCCTTTATCTTGAATGCATGGGGCTAAGCAGGGCCCTTTGGGGGCAGGAGGGGGAGCTGTGCTCACTTGCAAAGGCAAACACGAGCCGAGATGGTGCCGGGCTTACTGTTTGGCCGCGGCTCTGCCACAGGGAGGAGCCGGCTCAGGGCGGTGGGCGCCAGATGCAAGGCCACACCTGGGCCCCTCCGCGCCAGGCACACTTCGTGTCGTCCAAACGTCAGTAGATGGAACATTAACTGAATGAATGATTTTAAAGACCGCTGGGAGTTCCCTGGCGGTCCAGTGGGAAGACTGCACACTCCCAATGCAGGGGCCCAGGTTCCACCCCTGGCCAGGGAACTGGATGCCACATTCGGGAACTAAGAGTCTGCACGACGCAACCAAGGCCTGGAGCAGCCAAACTGAAGAAAAGAGGCAAAAATACCTGCTGAGCAAAGCACTTACTGCTCCTGTTCCGAGTGAGTGACACGATTCACTGTGACTCTCGTTGCCACCTCACACGCATCCTGTTATCGTCCCGCTCAGAGACAAGACACGCGGGGGCACGGGTCAGGGGCGGCCCCAGGGCACACAGCGTGGGCGCACAGTGTGTGCGTCTCACAGCCCCCACTCTCCGCGCCTGCAGGCGCAGTGCCAAGCCCGGGGCAGCACTTGCCACGGGCACTCAGGGACGATGGGCTCGTCCTGGACGCGTCTGTAGGGTGGCCACAGCCCCGGGCCCCTGAGCGCGCGGAAAGCGCTGGCGTGACTGGCGGATGCCCACCAGGGGAGGGGCAGCTGTGCCACGTCCAGCCAGGCCCTGAGGCTCCCAGCACTGGGCAAGTGAGCAGACCAGCGGTCACCACGCCCCAGGGAAGGAAGCGAGACGGGGCAGGAGGAGGAGGCGATGGCACTCACTCGGCCACTCAGCCGCGTGCGAGGTCCCTGAGGACCTCAGGCTGGGTCCCTCCTGACACCTGCCCTCTGACCCCTGCGGCCCCGCCCCCTCCCCCTCCTTCATGAACAACGACCAGAGCCCCAGTCTCCCGGCTACAGGGCGGGAGACCCCCTGCTCAGGGCTCTGATCAGGGAAGACATCCCCAGTCCAGCCAGCTCTTGGAGGTCCACCTTGAGACTCCCCGCCATTGAGCTTCTGGGCGGCAAAGCCCTAAGCGCTGCCAGGCGCTTGGCGGGGAGGCCACTGTCCTGCCGTCAGCTGCTGCGCTCGGGGAGCACAGATTCATTTTAATATTGGCTGCAGCTAAACCTCATTAGGAAAGTAAATTTGCTGTAGCTGCAAAAAAAAAAAAAAGGCAACCCACACAGTCCTTCCTTCCAAAGCTAAGCTAAACGGAAAACCTGATCTGACTGGGGCCTGCTTGACGCCTTACCTCCCTGGGACTGGCCCGGGGCCCGGGACACAGTAGGTGCTCAGTGAGCGAGTGTGGAGTGGGGTTAGGGTTGGGGTTCGGGTTGGGGTTGGGGAACGGCCCCCACCCACCTGGTCAGCTGGCAGCACCCACACCAAGGGGACACCGGCCTGGGGTTCCTGTCGGTTGCATGGATTTTGGGGGGACACTGGCCGAGAAGTGCAATGACTTCACCAACAGCTGATTCCACACGGAAATCGTGTTGCTGCCATTTGGCAGGGGACACCGAGCATGTCTCCCCCAGCGGAACGGCAGGGGCAGGGCCAGGCCCCGGGCCTGGAGGCGGCGGACTGAACCGAGAGCCGGCAGCGAGGCCGGTGAGGCGGCCCCAGGGTGGGAGAAAGGCTACTCCATTCAGAGGCTTCTGGATGCCAGGGGCTCACGGGGAGGGAACAGATGCAGACACGAGGGTGACGCCTCTCGAGCGTTTCAGCTACAGACAGCCTGGTCGGATAGGCTCCTGGGTCTACAGGCCTTCAGGAATCAGGGCCTAGAGGCCTCCACTTTCCCCGAAGCCCTCCCAGCCGATCACAGAGACCGAGGCAGCCTCGGCCTGGCCAGCCTGTGCCCCGCATGGCACCACCTCTGCGTGCCCACCCCACACGCTCAGCAGGCCCCGCAGAGGACTTCTGGCCTGCAGGTCTGGGCTGCGGGCAGGCTTCCCTTCTCCTTCTCCCCAGAAGGCGTGGGGGTGGGCACACGCAAAAGGGTCCCTTCTGCCCGGGGCTCCCCTGAACCCCACGCTCCCCCACGTTCCTCGGGGGGCCGGCCCCCTGCCCTGGCCACTGGCTGCCGACACGGGCGGGCACCCTGGAAGGAGGCTGAGGTGGCCCCCGCTCTGCTGGCCCCGGCGCCCACGCTTCTGTGTCTTTGTTTGCTTTCTCTCACAGCTGCTCCGCCTGCCTCGGACTCTGATTCTCTCTTCCCGAGCCCGGCCTCTCCTCCTGTCCAGCTCTCAGCAGAGGGGGCACTCGGGCAACTCCCAGCCCGCTCAGCCCCTCCTCTGACCAAGCTGGACCAACACTCTTCCCAGACCCTGGAGCCTGGTTCGGGGTCAGCTCACCGCTGGACCTGCCCCACTTACGAAGCTTCCGCCCTCCTCATCACCCTGTGCTCACAGCCAGAGAAGGCCAGCCACCCGGGTCCCCTCTCCCCTCGCCCCTCACAACCATGGGGGGAAACCCAGGTGCATCCAGAGACGGCGGCCGGGGGGAAGGGCTGGCCCTCTGCTTCCTCCTCTGGAGCCCCCAGTCTCCACCAGCCCCCGCTTCAGGTGGGCCCGTCACTGCTGCTCATCCGGAACCTCTGTTCGTGTGTTCAGCCAGCCAGTGAGCCGCCAGCACACCCCAACAAGGAGGGGCTCACCCACAGGCAGGCACAAAACAGGCAGAGCAGCCGCCTGGCGCCAAAGGGGGTACGGATACATCAAGCCTCCCTGCTCCACACCCGGGCAAGCCTTCTGCATCCCCCAAGACGGGGAGAGGGGGATGAACGCAGCCCCAGAAGCTTTGAGGGTGCTGGGCGTGGTCTGGGTGCAGTGCAGTCTCTCTGAGGGTCTCATGGGGGAAGGGTCTTTGTTCTAAACAAAGGAAGGGGACTTGACGTTCGGTCCAGTGAGGCCACTAACAGCCCCCAGCTCAGCAGCTTTGGAGGGGATGCCTCCATCTCTGTGCTGGAGGCAGGGAACCCCGGGGGACAGAAGGTGGATCTGGGGAAGCGGGAACCTCCGTCCGGTAAAGTCACACGCCCACAGCCCCGTAACTCGGGGAGCCATGAGCTCCACCCTGACACAGCCACACACAAGATGTCACCAGTTGCTCTGGGGACATTCCCACCCAGTCCTGTGCAGCAGTGCATGTCAAGCCCCCAGTGGGTTCCCCACCCACCCACCCGGTACCCACACAGAGCTGCCCCCACCAGCCTGGGGCAACCAGCCTTCTGCAAGGCCGGCCTCAGCATCCAGGCAGAGAGAGCCCCAGAGCCCCGCTGCCCAGCTTCTACAAGAATCCATGCAAGTGGCACTGGGCTGGGACTAGGCCTGGCCGGGGCAGGACAGGCAGAGGGCTGGAGAGGATCTTGTTTCTGCCTCTGCGTGCGCGGGGGGTGGGTTCTCTCAACCTCAGCTCCAGCCCCAGGCCGTCACCTCCTTCCTGGCCTCCCTTCCATCCTCTGCTGCCTCACACCTCGGTTTGCCCCCCTAAGCTGTGGGCTCTGGTTGGGAGGGACTGGGGCCCCGGGCCTGAGTCCAGCTGTGGAGGGCAGGCGATGAACTCGGTCCTGACTCCTGCCCCCTGCACGCCTGTCCTGATGCTGGGCCCCTCACCACCACTTAGCCCCCTGCCTCGCAGGAGAGTTGTAGACACTTAACTTGCCAGTGGCTAGAGCCTCTGAGCTTGGGGACGACCCTGGGGGACCCGGAGCAGCGGTGCTGACCCCTGACTCCAGGTCGCCAGGAACCACCTGCTGAGGTGGGAGGAAGGGCCCCGGCGAGCTAAGAGCCCGGCCTGCGGCTGGCAGGGGCTGAGAACCAGCTTCCCTTCTCGACGCCGACGAGGGCCAGCACCACCCAGGTCTGGTCCCGCAGCAGCCCCTCGACTGCAGTGCCTCCGACCCCGATGCTGGCCGGCTCTCCAGCCGCCCTGCTGCGCGCACCACCATACGCGCGCGCGCGCGCACACACACACACACACACACACACACACACGGGCGCGCACAGGCGTCTGCGCACAGGCACATGCCGCGGGCGCCGATGCGGACGCATAAAGGGGCTCTGTACGCGGCGGAGGGGCCACTGACCTGCGGCGGCGAGTCCGGATCGTCCCCGGCGCGCTCCATCTCGGCGGCGGCCCTAGGCGCCGGTCCCCGCGCCCCCAGGCTGCTGGCCCCGGCTACGCGCGCCTCCGGCCCCGGGGGCTCTCGGGCTGCAGGTCCCCCGAGGCCCCTTCATCGCCGCGGGGTCAGCGCCGCCCCGGCCC